>NC_085842.1:141853535-142158535 GCF_035594765.1 Anolis carolinensis | reverse complement strand
ACCACTAAGTTTCTGGGAGATGTGATGGTAAGCACAGTATTTTAGAGTTTCCTGCATATGTAGGAACCTGGGTGGATGGGAAGTAAGAACCAGCTGATCTCAGTGCATTATTCTCAATGGCAGGTGAGAAGATAAGCAACATGAGACTTCCTAAGGAATGCCAGTCATTCTCCCATACATATTTCCATCTGCAGCAGACTCACAACAAATCACATTTCTCACCAAATGCCTCTACAGGACCCTCAGCACCAGGGGCTTTTGAAAAGGAGTGCTGCCACCAGAGACGGTTCAACCACCAGGCCAACTAGGCAGTTGCCTGTCTCCTGCGGCCTGTCTCCGCAAGGTATTGAACTGCTTTTTCTGTTGATTTGTTGTAAAACATGATGTTTTAGTGCTTAATTTGTAAAATCTTAATGTAATTTGATGTTTAATAGGCTTTTCCTTAATCCCTCCTTATTATCAAACATTTTCGCTTATCCAACACTTATTTTTCAGTGATTGGTTTGGGGGAGGGGCACCAAAATTCTGTTCGCCTACACTTGAAAAATACCTAGGACCGGCTCTGGCTGCAACAACTGCCACCACTGCTCTAGAAAAGGGGGAAGAAAGCTTTCCCTCCAACTGTTAGGACTGGCTGTGGCTGGATCAAAGGGCAGCATCTTTCCTAGCATAAACATTCCACATGAATCATTGTATTAAGAAGCACCAGAGGGGCTGTAAGGCATTCATTCTACTGAAAAACTTCTTAGGGATAACAGGATATAAAACCCCCAGCACACATCCATCCATCCCGTTCTGATAAGGCAGGCTGGCTCTGTCCCACAACATCTTCCATACAAAAACATGGCATGGAGTGAAGCTGCTTTTCCAACCATTTTTGTTCTTCTTTCTAATTGCTTTCATTGGTTCATGCAGAATTCAGCAGTGAATGGGAAAAAGAGTACAAGATCTGCAGAACTTCTCACAAAAACAATCATTATAAATGCAAGTAAATGGTTCAAGTACACTGTGCTAACTCTGATTGGGATTGGGACCCTGGAGAGTCGCGAAGGAGGTGTCACAGAGGTCACCAAAGACCATCAGAAAATACATATTTCTGATGGTCTCAAGAACAGCTAAAGGCTAAAGTGCTCTCTGCCTGTCTTTCTCTTCCTTTTTGTAAACAGACGGCGAATCATCCCATCAAAAGTATTCAGATTTGGGCATATCAGGTTTTTGTGCCAAATTTGGTCCAGGGAATGAAAATACATCCTGTATATCAGATATTGACATTATGATTCACAACAGTTGCAAAATTACAGTTATGAAGTAGCAACAAAAATAATTTTATGGTTGGATGTCACCACAACATGAGGAACTGTGTTAAGGGGTCGCAGCATTAGGAAGGTTGAAAACCACTGCTCTAACAGGTTCCATCACAAGCATCTCTCTCTCACTCACTCTCTCTCTCTCTTTTTCTCCCTTTCTAGCTCCATCTTTTTAAAATATGTGTACTAGAGGTAGAAATATTGGTAATTCATACCAAATGTTTGCCAAAGTGTTTCAAATCTAAATAATAATTAGATATTTTTTTTCTCCAGAATTTGGAATAGTGGCTCAGTTTCAGCCTTTCTCCAGAGGAGACAGGTGAAGAGGACTGCAAAACCCGATCAGGTTTCAAAATGCCAGTTTGCCATGTCTCAAAATGGCAGTTGAAGTCTTGGGAATTGCCATGTTTCTTGGACTCCAGGCAAGGAGGCAAAGTTTTAGTGGCAAGACACTAGGGATAATGTAGAAAAATATTTTTGTACATGAGGTGGCTTTAAACCAGAGATAGACAACTGCAAAAGTGAAGTGGTCCTGCAAGACCTGAGAGGGCTGGTTCCCCCACCTCCCATGTCACTGCATCATTTTATGATTTACTTTTCCATTTTATAAATTTTGAAATTCCTTTACACCATCTACAGGAGCCCCATGCTATAGGAGAATGGGGACAATTTCACCATGTATGTGGACCCTTCCAAGTTGGTTCAAGAAATAAACCCTGTCCAGCTCAATGTAAATTACCTCCAGTCCTTGTGCTTTGTTGAAAGATCCTTTGTAAATGTTTGCTTATTAGCACAAGATCACATTTTAGTTTTGTTTGGCTTGTACTCATGATCCTGTTTTATTCTTATTACTCTTGCCAGTTTCCACTCTTCCCACAGAGGAGGGAGAAATCCCCAAACAGGCTAAGATTCAAGCATTTTATGAGGATGTCTTGCCCTCCTATCGCCCCTGGAAGACTTTATTAACATCATTTACAGCTCCAGTAATAACTAAGCCACACTGTTCTCTGTAGAAAGAGGCTGAGGAAGAACCATTAGTCTAGGAGCATTTCTGCACAGACTCAGAGTTTCTTGATGGGCTACTTGCTGGCAAAATCCAGAGGAGCTCTCTACACACCCTGCCCCCCCGGTAGTTAAAACCAATTAAATTAGAAATCCCACTTCAGCAAAAGGCCTATGTGTAATTTGTGTAAAGTTTCCATTAAACAATGCTGTCTACAGTATAGCTCCCTGCTGGTAATTTAATGGGAAGAGAATTCAAGCAGGAACATTCTTGGTTTTCCCCATTAATGCTGTGCTTACATGCACACTATCTTTACAGACATGAAAGATATTAGTTAGCCTGGAAGCACTGTCTTCTTAAAAGCTCTGCATTACTCATGGAGACATGATTCAGGTTTCATATTTCAGAGGTACAAAAAAGCAACATTATGACAAAAAAATGTATGGACTGCCAAGTCAGAAACATCTTAGATCCTAAGATTTCATAGTCCAGATCGGAAACCAAGGGATGACCCCAGTATGTCATTACATATACATGATGTCATCATCCACAAACAGACAAATTAATGGGTTATATGTTCCATTTGTGAATCATCCTTCACAGTCCTTTATTTGAATCAAGAACTGAAGAAAGTTTGTTTGCTGTTCTTTGAGTGATGAAATACACAGAAGTTCAAACTTACCTCCTACTGAATGCTGTCTCTTGCTGAACTGTCCTTGCTGTACACAGTTTGAAAAGCATTGAGAAAAAGGGAGAACAGCCAGATAGATATTCTCTTGGATCTATAGTGCCTGCTCTAAATTTGCTTGCCACAATGTGGACAGGAGCACAACATTTAAAAGTTATTTCTTTCTTTTTTTAAAAAACCCTTTTATTTTCAAGCCAGCATTCTCGCTTTGAGTTTCCCAAGGTAGCTCTAGTTGGGGCAAATGTTTTATGAGGTTGTAGTTCTTGTTGCTGTAGTTTTCTGGTTTCTTGGTATGATCCTATCAATTGATCCAAAGTATAAATCCCACAATAAATCCATCCTTCTATGAAATGTCTGTCTCACAATTTTCAGATTAGCTCAGCATTACCACAAGGATCAAGTAATTGACAAGATATTAGGTGCTAAACCAACATTATAGCAATCAATTCATTCTTAAATGAATGAAAACAGATAGTCCATGCAAAAGAAGTTCCAAGAATGTTGATTCCAAGATTGCCATATCTGAATGAAGCCGTGCTTGCTGATTACTTGTATGCAAAAGAAAATATACCATATGATACAAAGTCAAATCTAGAAAATCTAATCTACTCTCTAAAAATGAAAACCAGGTAACAATCTCCATACATATTTACTAAAAATAGTATTGATTTTTTGATAGTAAACCTGGAAAATACAGAATGATATAGTATGGAGAACATTTTGTGTGTATGTGCATTCCAGTTGCCTGCTGACATATGGGAATCCATAGCTTTTCTAGGTTTTTCCTAGGCAAGAAATATTCAGATTCCCCTTTACCCATTCTGTTCTCTGAAATAGAGCTGATAGCACATACTATACTCATGCTGAAACCTTCATACTAAGTATATTAAACTTACTCTAAACTTAAGTGATACCTACCTATCCAAATCCAGTACTGTTTCAGCAACCAAGGTAGAATAATTCATTGTAAACATTTAAATAATATCCTGAGAAAAATCACTATGCCCAAATATCTATTCTTAGACACCAGCAAAACTATCAGTAGCTAGACTCAGCTGGAATATTAGCTCAAACATCATTGCTATAGATTTAGAACTGATAATCAGAATAACCAGAAACGGTTCCAAAAATCCTAATGGTTTTTATCAGGCCTGGTAAGGAATATTTTGACCTAGAAATAAACAACAAACAATTATCAGACTGTAAAACTTTCCTGTATTTCTGTCTATAAACCCATAAATTGATACATTTTGCCTAATCATACACAGTAATGATTCTAAAATTTGGTCAAATATTAGAGGAGACCTGGGAAATCCCCTCCAATTGAAAGAAAAGCATCCCATTTGTAATCAATATCAAACTACAAGAAAGGTTTTAAAAAACTGAATTCCTTCCAAAACTTCTGATAAAAGATCAAATTACTTGTACTTTGAGATCACAAAGTGGTTGAAGAAAATAAGAATTGTAGCCCAACATATATGAAAGGCACCAGGGTGATATAGACTGAACTGGGCTGTTCAGACAGCTCCATTTCAAGTTCATTTTTTTCTGAGGTCTGAGTTTGGTCTAACATAGATATAAATAAGGCTTCCAGGTACTCTATGAACTATGGGCAACCAGTCATTCCTTCCAGTTGTGGCCTGGTTTCCACCACACACAAAACCCACCAAAGGGTGTATACCCGCAATTCAGCATGGTCTGTCATTTTATGGGAGCAAGAAGCACAGGCTCTTATTCTAGATTTCTGGAATATTATATCTTGAATAAGAAGGAAGAGAACACATGCCTATCTAGGCTTCCAGAGGCAATAATGAACACATGAGACATCTGATTGGCAAATTGTCTGTGAAATCTGAATGTTGATGGTCCAAATTGTCTTCCCAGCTTCCTTCAATCTTCCTCACCTCCCTGGAAGCCTTCATGAGGACTGTATGTTAATACAAATGCAGCATCAAGAATTCTCAACTTGTAATGAATGAGGCTTTTTTGTAAGAGCTCTTGCTTCTTTGCAGTAGTCTATCCCATAGAGTAAAATTATTACTACAACAGCTTTGATAAGGTTTCATTGTTGTTGTGGCATGCCCTCAAGTAGTTTCTGACTTACAGAAAATCTATGGTGAACCTATCATGTTTCCAGTTTACTGGAAGAGTGCAACACCCAATGGGTTCCCATGGTCAAGTGGGGATTTGAACTCTTGCCTCTAGAGTCATAGTTCATTGCCTAAACCAATATACCACTCTGTCTCTTGGGTATCCTCAAATGTTCTGTTTCTGATCTGCTTCTGGCCTGTTTCTAATTTGAAAGAAAGCACAAATGAGTTTTAATTCTTGTACTTGTTAAAAGTCCAGACACTGCATGTCCCTTCTTCTGCAACCTGATATGTAAAGTTTGTGCTGCTTTATTCAAGGCTGTTTCCAGAGTTGTATCTCTATAGCATGGAAGTAAGTCAGCTACCATGCCAAAAACATCATCTGGGAAGGCAAATTTATACAGAACAGCATGTCCTCGAAATATAGTGATATTGCCAACAGACTCCTAAATCCTTCACATCTCTCTTGGAAGTAATAATATGCATTAATAGTTTGCCATTAATCCTTCACACACAGTATTTATACACAATCTGCATGTGAGGATGGCTCCTGCAATGCAAAACCATAATGTGGGCCATCTGTGAAATGTGTTCAGATGTTTTCGGATCGTTACCAGTTGTGCCACTCAGAAAGCATTGGAAAATCAAGCCTGTTCCACCACTTTTCCTGTTGGCATTATTCTTTGTGTGTATTACACTCCTCAAAGAGTTAATTAATGGTACTGTACATTAAATTAAGTAGCTGTCAGATGGCTCCATCTTTGCCAGTTGCTAGACTTTAATCCTTTTAGCATTCTAAACTTGAAATGCAGTTTGCAGTTTAAATATATCCCTAAATCTTATCCTAATCCTTCCCTTTCGTCTAAGCCAAAATTTATTCTACCAGATGTGATGGATTCTTAATTAAGATATTTACAAAACATTATTATGTCCAAATACTCATATTTAAAACCTCTGTCATCAACAATAGTAGATATCACAAACTGTAGTAGCACAGATCATTTATGTTTTTTACCAAACCTATGACATACATTTATTTTATTTTCATAGATGGGTTCCAATTCCTGCACTTTGGGACATTCAATTCCATTAGAGATGTCCCCAGTGTAAAATAAGAGTAACACCTCTAATTAAAGAGGAAATTTTCCCCTACATCTTTTGCTATTTATCACCCTTATGCTTCAGAATCTTGATTGCTTGAAAGATAGAAAATGGGATTTACAAGATTCATGTGATTCCCATACATTTCAACAAAGTATACTCAAAAGAATCTCCAAGTGGATAATGCATATCCATTTTTGCAGAGTATTAATTATGCAAGAATGAAGCACGCTAAATACAAAGACTGATTCATACAGCGAAGTGAAATTAAAACATCCAGATAAAGTCTTAAATATTCTCAGCAAATGTGAAAACCTATTAAATGTATTGCATCATGACAATTCTTCTATACAAGTGAAGCGGGAAACTCTCAAGAACCTACAAGTGGCCTTGTAAGAGAGCTCAAGTCAATGTGGTAACTAGCAGCTTATAACACATTATGTATTTGCAGACTTATCTCTTCCTGGTTAGATAAGAGGTCAGGTGAAATCCAAAAGGAGAAAACTTTTTAGTCACCGCACATCTTATTGTGTGCCAGTTAGTCAGCTTCAATATGCAATGGTGCCATGAACTCTGGTCATCAATGGCCCTAATCGAAACTAGCCCGTGCTCCCTTGCATGAATTAAGCCATGTGTAATGTGGTCTTCCTTTTGTCCCACTGCCTTCCCTTCACTGAGCATGATTGCATTATCCATTTCATGATGTATCCAAAGTACAATGGTCTCAGTTGAGCCATTTTGACATCTAGGGAGAGTTCAGGTTTGATTTGCTCTCATACACATTTATTGGTCTGTATGACAGTCCATGATATCTGTAGAACTTTTTTCTAGCACCATATTTCAAATGAGGTTATTCTTTTCAAGTCCACCTTTTTCATTATTCCACTTTCATAACCACATATTTAAACTGGAAATATTATAGCATGGATCATCATGACTTTGGTATTCAGTTATATATCTTTAGCCCTGGGGATCTTATCTTTTTATATCATAGCCACCCTCCCCCTGAAAGACTATCTTCACACCTTGGCAGTCCTCCTGGATCAGTTTCTCAAAATGTCAGCCCAAATAGATGGAATAGTTCGAAGTGCTTATTATCAGATTCAGATGATACGCCAACTGCACCCCTCCCTAGAATGTGCTTTACATTGGGCTACCTCCGTACCAAGTTTGGAACCTTCAATTAGTTCAAAACACAGCAGCCAGACTAGTTACTGGAACATCTAGGAATGAGCATACTACACCCATACTAAAGTCACTCTACTGGCTGTCAGTTAGTTAATGGGCAAAGTGTTGTTTTTGACCTTTAAAGCCCTGCATGGTTTGGGTCCAGGTCATCAACAGGATCACCTTCTCCCACACAATCCACTTCAAACACTGAGGTCCTTTGACTGACTTCAACCAACAAGAATCTGACTGGCAATCATTACCCAGATGACCTTTTCATTGGCCACCCCAAGACTGTGGAATGATCTACTGGAAGAGATTTGACAGGAAAATCAGCTGTCAGAATTCAAGACACAACTGCAAGGCTTTTCCTGCAAACCTACCCAGTCAATTCTAAACTGTGGATTTTAATCTACATTTTATTAGTATGACTGTCTTTCTTTGTTATGTGCATGTAAAAATATCCATTTTAATATTATTATATTTTATCTGTATTAACCATGTTGCACCCTGTTTCAAGCCTTGAAGAGAGGTGCATAACAAATAACAACAACAACAACAACAACAAGACTATCTTGAAGAAAAAAACATCTTGCCAGATGAACAGAAAGGCAACAAACGGAAAAGCAGGGGCACAAAAGACCAGTTATTGTTTGACAAAATGATTCTGGAGAACTGTAAAAGCCGAAAAGCTAATCTTCACATGACGTGGATTGACTACAAAAAGGCCTTTGACTCACTCCCACACAGCTGGATCATCAAGTGCCTGGACGCCATCGGGATTAGTAAAAATGTTGGCACCTTCATTGAAAACATGATGGAGCACTGGAAAACTGAACTGTTTGTTGGAAATGAAAGCTATGGACTTGTCAACATCAGGAGAGGAATTTTCCAGGGAGACTCATTGTCCCCTCTGCTTTTCATTATTGCCATGATCCCTCTGTCAACAATCTTACAAAAAACAAATCTCGGCTATCAAACATCTAAGAATTCTCACAAAATTTCACATCCGATGTACATGGATGACCTGAAGCTGTATGGGAAAACGGAAACTGAAATCCAGTCTCTGACTAACACTGTCCGAATTTTTAGCACTGATATCAGCATGGAGTTTGGTTTGGACAAATGTTCGACAGTGGCATTGAAGAAGGGGAAAATCATTGAAAGTGAGGGCATAAATATGCCTAATGGCCAAACAATAAAGTGTCACCAGCCAGAGGCCTATAAATATCTGGGCATATTACAGCTGGACAACATCAAGCATGAACATGTGAAGACTGTGGTCAGTAAAGAATACACACAAAGGGTCAGAAAAATTATCAAAAGCAAGCTCAATGGAGGCAACACCATCAAGGCCATAAACACCTGGGCCATACCTGTCATAAGATATACTGCTGGTATTATAAACTGGACACAGGCGGAACTGGACAATTTGGACAGAAAAACAAGAAAACTCATGACCATTCATCATTCACTGCGCCCTCTCAGTGATGTTGACCAGCTATATCTGCCTAGAAGATCAGGGGGCAGAGGACTCTCACAAGTAAAACAAGCAGTCGAAGAAGAAGAACATGCCCTGGCAGAATATGTAAAGCAAAGTGAAGAACCTGCTTTGATTGAAGTCAAAAATCAGAAACTCCTCAAAGCACAGCAGACAAAAAACCAGTACAAGAAAACCACACTACGAACTAGAGCTCACAGCTGGCACAACAAAACATTGCATGGAAAGCTCCTTGACAAAATTGAAGGAAAAGCTGATAAGGAGAAGACCTGGCTATGGCTCACGAATGGGACCTGAAGAAGGAGACAGAAGGCCTGATCCTTGTAGCCCAGGAGCAAGCCATCAGAACAAATGCAATTAAGGCCAAGATCGAAAAATCAGCTGAAGGCCCAAAATGCAGACTGTGCAAGGAAACCGACGAAACCATTGAGCAAAGATTCTGGCAGAAACCAGTGCAGGTGGTCCCGGTGGTGATCGGTACATTGGGTGCCGTGCCAAAAGATCTCAGCCGGCATTTGGAAACAATAGACATTGCCAAAATCACGATCTGCCAACTGCAAAAGGCCACCCTACTGGGATCTGCATGCATCATCCGAAAATACATCACGCAGTCCTAGACACTTGGGAAGTGTTCGACTTGTGATTTTGTGAAACGAAATCCAGCATATCTATCTTGTTTGCTGTGTCATACAATAATAATAATAATAATAATAATAATAATAATAATAATAATAATAATAATAATAGTGATGTTGACCGGCTATATCTGCCTAGAAGATCAGGGGGCAAAGGACTCTTACAAGTAAAACAAGCAGTCAAAGAAGAAGAACATGCCCTGGCAGAATATGTAAAGCAAAGTGAAGAACCTGCTCTGATTGAAGTAAAAAATCAGAAACTCCTCAAAGCACAGCAGACAAAAAACCAGTACAAGAAAACCGCACTACAAACTAGAGCTGACAGCTGGCACAACAAAACATTGCATGGAAAGTTCCTTGACAAAATTGAAGGAAAAGCTGATAAGGAGAAGACCTGGCTCTGGCTCACAAATGGGACCCTGAAGAAGGAGACAGAAGGCCTGATCCTTGCAACCCAGGAGCAAGCCATCAGAACAAATGCAATTAAGGCCAAGATTGAAAAATCAGCTGATGACCCAAAATGCAGACTGTGCAAGGAAACCGACGAAACCATTGATCATCTCCTCAGCTGCTGTAAGAAAATTGCACAGATAGACTACAGACAGAGGCACAACTACGTGGCCCAAATGATTCATTGGAACTTATGCCTCAAGTACCACCTGCCAGCAGCAAAGAATTGGTGGGATCACAAACCTGCAAAAGTACTGGAAAATGAGCATGCAAAGATACTGTGGGACTTCAAAATCCAGACTGACAAAGTTCTGGAACACAACACACCAGACATCACAGTTGTGGAAAAGAAAAAGGTTTGGATCATTGATGTCGCCATCCCAGGTGACAGTCACATTGACAAAAAACAACAGGAAAAACTCAGCCGCTATCAGGACCTCAAGATTGAACTTCAAAGACTCTGGCAGAAACGAGTGCAGGTGGTCCCGGTGGTGATCGGCACACTGGGTGCCGTGCCAAAAGATCTCAGCCGGCATTTGGAAACAATAGACATTGACAAAATTACGATCTACCAACTGCAAAAGGCCACCCTACTGGGATCTGCACGCATTATCTAAAAATACATCACACAGTCCTAGACACTTGGGAAGTGTTCGACTTGTGATTTTGTAAAACAAAATCCAGCATAATATCTATCTTGTTTGCTGTGTCATACAATAAAATAATAATAATAATAATAATAATAATAATAATAATAATAATAATAATAATAAGTAGTAGTAGTAGTAGTAGTGGCCGGGCTATGGTTCAGGCTGGTGAGCAGCCTGCTGCAATAAATCACTCTGACCTTGAGGTCATGAGTTCAAGGCCAGCCCGTGGCGGGGTGAGCACCTGTCAATTAAAAATAAAAAATAGCACCTGCTCGTTGCTGACCTAGCAACCTGAACGATAGTTGCATCTATCAAGTAGGAAATAAGGTACCACTTATAAAAGTGGGGAGGCAAGTTTAACTAATTTACGACTTGGAATGAGGAAGTGCGGTCAGAGTGGATGATGAAGCAGCTGCTCCCCCCTGTGGCCAGAATCGAACATCCCCTCAGGAGAAGGTTAAATTGCCTCTGCGTCTGTCTCTGTCTCGGTTCAATGTGTTTATGGGCATTGAATGTTTGCCCTATATGTATATAATGTGATCCGCCCTGAGTCCCCTTCGGGGTGAGAAGGGTGGAATATAAATACTGTAAATAAATAAATAAATAAATAAATAGTAGTAGTAGTAGTATGCTTTACTTATTCCATGGGATGAAATCCAAAGACTATTTCTTTATGAAACATTCTCCGTTTCCTTTTTTCATCAACACCATTACCTTCCATGCTCAGAACATCACTGATGTTCCATAGTGAATGCAAAAAGGTAGCCAGATTACCAGTACAGTTGCTGCTGCTGCTGCCATTACTGAGAAACTGTTGCAGAATTTCTTGTGCTCCTTTCACACTACACAATGGTATGAATCCACTCTAACTGCCATGACAACATTCTATGGAGTTTTGGGTTTAACAATTTAGTGAGGCACTCAAGCTCAGTCCCAATGCAAAGCATGGGTTCCATATGTGTTTTCATAGCAGTTGAAGTTGAATCATGACATCATAATTGTGTCATGGGATCATGGGAAAAACATTGGTCCAATTCTTATTTCCATAAATACAGTGGAAAATGTTGAGCTGCTGTGTATGAGTTTCTCTACTGAAACCACAAAACAAAAGATAATATGTTTCTATCTCTGAAAAGCAATGGGAAGGGAATATGCTGGACTTCATTTGATGCTTTAGCTGTGGGTGCCTACATGGTAAGAGGGTTGCACAAGATGACCCTTGAAATTCCTTCCAGTTCACCAATTCCATGGTTGTATAGTGAAGGGGGGGGGGGGGCAGGGAAGTCATCCTGTTCCCTGTTCTGGAGGTGGCTAGCACATCTTAAAGAGGGAGCCCCCTGTTAACAACCCAAGTTTTGCATTTTGGCTTCCACATAGCCAAAAACCTAAGTGACCTGGAGGTCAAAGGTTCCTCCTCCCATTCATCAGTTTCTTTCAGGTTGCATGCAGTCACTGGATAATGGCTACTTCCCATTCTGTGCAAGGAACAGATGGTGTAAGATCCTGTTTATGTGGAAACTAGATCTCTTCTCTGCTAACTTTCAGCATCAGTGACAAGACTAAAAAGTGTTCATTAGCTGCCTGGCTCCTAAGTAAACATTCATACTGTCATTTTTGATTCAGGCACTCCTGTGACTATAAGACCTGGACACCTCTCATGTCAATTCTCCTAATTGGTCCACTTCTTCTTTTAGCCTGTTTGCAGATCTTTGCAGATCTTTACAGACACATTGTTGTGAACAACAAATATTTCCACTATATAGATGGATGCTTTCTCCTGAGACTTTTTTTCACACACTAGCCTTCAGTCGGCCTAAAAAGTGAAGTAAAGCTGGCATAGAATAAAATGTGCCTTCAGACTCTCTTCCACATCCTTTCCTTTTACAATGTTCACACAGGGTCCAAGAAAAGATTTCTGTTTTCATGCTCTACAAAACTTATTCAGAAATTTTATTGCCATGGGTTGTAGAGAGAATTGCTCACTCTGATAATTGTTACAGGTAATTGCTTTGCATTTGTTTGATCAGAAAATCATGAGCTCAGACAATTGTTTTGAAACATATAATTATTTTACATGTTTAAATTGTTAGGAACAGAACAAAATAAAACATCAAAAAAGCCAGATAGACGCTCATGATCTCTAAATTCTAGCCAGTAAAGAACAAGGTGGGGATTGGACTGGATGACCCTTGTGGCCTCTTCCAAGTCTGTGATTCTATGGAGCTAACTAGATAGAACCACTTCTCCTAACAAACAAAAAACATAGGGGGTGCAGATGGGTATTGGTTTGATATAATAGCAGTGCTGACCTAAAACATTTTGCTACCTGAGCAGAGACTGGACGATGCATCTTGCTCTCCCACACAGTAAAAGTAAAACCTTTCCTATTGTTGCAGCACCATTCAGACACAAAACTGAAACAGGACACTTCACCCTGTTTTGTCGCAGGACTGGCCCTATGTATTGGCCCCATTGGCCATGACCAGCTTGTAGTCCAGAGGGTCTCCCCAACAGAAGTTGTAGATACCTGAAGGTCAACAATGTTTGAACAGTCTATTGATGGAAACTGTTGTTCAACATGCAGCATCAAGAAACAGTGGGACATAGTGGTTAAAAGTGCCATCCAAATGGCATCTGAAGGTGTGAGATGCACCTACTTCGCAGTCTTGTCAACTGACACTGGGTTACATTTACCTTTACTCATAGCTAGGAGTTACCATTTTTTGCTGGTGTATTACTTTGGTATCTACTTACTTGTTGCAGTAATGCACTAGAACAGAGGAACCTTTCGATTCCTGTAATTGTCATGTGTGTAATTTACTACTTTTTATCTGAATGTGATGGTTTTTCTGCCTATCAGTTATTCCTCTTTTTCTCTTTGCATGTGTGACTGTGTGTGCTGTTTCCTTCTGAGTAATGTGAAGGACAGGAAAAGGGTCACATGAGTGGCCTCTATGTGCTGTAGCCAAGAAGGATTGCTTTGCAGTGACTTTCATATTTTCTCCAAAACTTTCAAGGTGAAATATCTCAATCCTGTATTTTCCAGTGGCACAGTAATACAAGTAAATTGTTAGTAATGAACAATGCAGCAAGTAATTTTTTTCAAACCATACAAACAGCAATGTCTCATTCATTAAGCTTCCTTTATATTTTGCATTTCTTCCTATCCTTGACATTTCTTATCATGCGGCATCAGCTGGGTTTATTTTTAAAGCCTGTTTTTTATTGTAGGATATTAAAATAGCACATTTGTACACAAGATTCCTGCAGACTGGATTTTGTTTTGCATTTCACATACCCACTTTCACAAAGCACACATAACCTTCTGCAATTTGTCACCCCATAAATATATTGAAGTATGTAACTTCAGTTTCACAAAATGTTATCTGAACAGACTGGATTCCCAGTAATGTATATCACTCAAGGCAAGTTTTATCTCTAGACTGCAGCTTCTAATCTTTCAAACCTTTGCAATTTGTAAAGTTTATACCATGCTTATCACTTCTGTTTCACTCGACTTCAGCAGGTAACAAAGAGCTCCCAGATGTTGAGAATCTGCCTCTTTCTCCCCATCCAAACATTGACCCGGGCTGACCTTGCGTCACTTACGGAACTGCAGCCCGTAGCAGTATGGCTGAAGGCCAGTGGAAAAACAGATGTCAGTTACAGATACCACACATTGATACTTTATTATTCCCATTTATTATTTATCCAATACTTGCTCTCTGGGTCAATTGCTGTTATGTTAGGATGAACTCTCCAACCTTGTTTTTTATTACAGGTTTCTCTAAGAATAACTGTTCAGGCAATTGAAAGGCTGGTCTGATGAAGGAAATGACACTTCTGTGTACCTTAAGACTTGTGTTTAGCAACAGTAAGCATTTTGAAGATGTGATCCTTTAGCTGGTGGTAAAAATGTCAAGAAAAAGAGTACGTCTCCTGGGAAAGCAAAAATCATGCTTCATAAACCTCTTTTCTCAACATGATTTCTCTTTCTTGTTGTACTCCAGTCATGAAATCATGCTAACAGACATGTGCATGATCTATGACAGGGTCTATGTAGACTAACAATCTCATCACAGTTGACTTTTTCAGCATGCTTGAATGCTTCCAGGATGCTAGCAGGATGGAAGCTGCCAGATCCCATCAGACAACACACAGCTACTTCCAACAGGGCACCATCCTCCCAGAATCCTGATAGTGTCCTATGACAGAGCCCTGAGAACATGAGAGGTTTCCTGTATTCTCATAGGACAAGCCAGGGAAAGCATGGGAAGAAGCTAGGTGGTAATGCTTCCCCCAGTGGGATGGGGAAGAGGGCGATGCGGGCAATGGAAGGTGGAGCAATTGTTTCCTCCGCTGCCCATCATATTTGCCCCACTGCCCCACAGATGCCACTGCTTCCTCCCAGCTTGAGGACCTCTGTCGGATGAGGTTTTTACTTACTGTGTCTCTCATGGAAAGGCAAGTGGATTCTCCATGTTAAGTAGGGGAGCATTGCCCCTCTAAAAACCCAACAGAAACTTATCCTCCATTGCCACCAGAAACTTACTGCCACTAATGTTTATGCTCCTTCAAAAATTCAATCAGTTTTACTGAAAAAAACATCTTTCATGTTTTCTCAAAAGAATGGAGGGGATTTTTGCAGAAACCGTGGTGCAAACTGGGATGGTGGCTAGAATGCAAAGGGGATGCCGAAGGAGGAAAGCAGCATGTATAAAGTATTGCCAATCCATTCATAATGTAAATCAGAGATAGTAGAACATACAGTTTATGGGTAGCAGATGGCAAAAGCGTAAAGGTTAAGAAAGTCTGTAGTCTTCATAGTTTTATACACATATTAAAATCATACTGTGAGAGAGAATCTAAAATTAGCTTGGGCAAGGATCAGAAAACTAAAGGCAAACAAAACAGGTTGCCTGTGCACATTTTCAAAACTTTGCATCTAGGGCTCTCTTGCTTGTTGTTTGAGAAACTGTTTTCACTGCATTAAATGTTGGGGGATAGTAAATAATGGCTTATTTGAGACAGATCTGGAGTCTGGAAGACATCGTTGTCAGAAGCTGTATTATGAAGATGAAGCAGCACCCAGAAGGCTTTGAGTCAAAAGATTCATGGCTTCTGTTGCATCAGCAGAGAAATGCTTCATGTTCATTAGCTATGGTTTAGTACCCAACACATTCATCCAAATTATATGTACATAAAAATGTAAATTAGCCGCAGCCCTCTGGTCCATTATACGGTTTCCAAATGGCCTATATAACTTGAGGAAGTAGCTCACCTGTGATATAAAGTCATAAGAGGTGGCAAAGCAGGTAGGGCCTTGATCAAGCAAGATAGATGACTGATAGATGATAGATAGATAGATAGTTAGATAGGCAGAGGATCAGATTTGGAGGAAGTTAAAACTTGCGACTAAAAAAGAAAAGTCACGTGAGATCCAGCTCCCAGAGATAGTACCATAATTCAGTGGCTGACTATGTAGTGTTTTGTATAAAATTGGCACCAAAACCAATCTCAGCAGCTTCAGTAGAAAGAGACTTTTAAAAAAGCTGCTACCAGTCAGATTACATGTTCCTGATCTAGATAAGATACCTAATCTAACCCAAAACTTGCCTTCTAAACAAAACTTGCCTTCTTTTGTAGCAGAATCTCACTGCCACTAGCACATGGAAGCCACCATAGAATCATAGAATCATAGAGTTAGAAGAGACCTCATGGGCCATCCAGTCCAACCCCCTGCCAAGAAGCAGGAAATCGCATTCAAAGCACCCCCGACAGATGGCCATCCAGCCTCTGCTATGTTGTCTTGGTTAGAGTGTTGGGCTGAAACATTGATGAAGACTACACTGAGCCACTCTTTCCCTATCTGGTGTACTCTGCCAGGTTATTGTGAGGGTATACTGAATCATAGAATCATGGAGAGAAGAAAAGCCATATGTGTTACCTTGAACTCATTGCAGGTAGTGTGATTAATAGTGAAAGTAATGGTTTTAAGTGTTTTCATGTGTTTTAAATTCTATTTAATATGTTTATTTTAATTGTACATTGTTCTTAAGGCATCAAATTGTTGCCTATATGTAAAGCTGCCTTGGGTCCCCTTCGAGGTTGAGAAAAGTGGGGTATAATATGGCAAATAAATAAATAAATATCTTCATAAAGGGAAAAATCATGTAAGAACTAGAAAATCTTGAGGCAGCAGTTGTAGAAACACATTGAAAGCATATTTGTTCCCACACCCTTTGAAAGAAAAACCAAAATATGCTGCAGGAGGAGATGGTGAATGATTACTATTACGGTAATTACAATTTTATCCATCTTTTTTCCAAAGATCTCAGGAAGTGTTCGTGGGTTGCCTCCCACACATAATACATTTGGTACAACCTTGTGTATAGATATGTGTCCTGCTTTATGGAGGGTAATCCTCTATTTGAAGATACTCCAGCCCAAGTCCAACAGAAGGAAATGCAAGTTGCCATTAGGGATAGGGTTGTGCATGGATTAATTTTTCAAAAAAAACAGCTCCGGCTGTTTTCGCCCTTTTGGACAGCCATAACGGCACAGGCTCTGCCACCATTTTTTCGCAGGCCAGAACAGACCACATGGCTGCTGAAAACTACTGCTTTCTGTTTCTTTAGGCTACATGTGGATCACACAGAGGCAGCCGCATGCCTACATAGGGTTTCCTGTCAGCCCTGTCTGTTGAGCCAATCAGAACAGAAAAAAGCCATGATGTGTCTTTTAGCCAAACTGGGCTTCCATTTTTCTGTTTCAAGAAGGCTTCTGAGAGAGACAGATTAGTGATCTAAATTCTCATTGCAGCTCACAGCTCTGCATTGCTTGGCTTGCTTTTTGACTCAAATAGCAATAAATAAGCACTTTACTTTCTACACACTTAAGAAACTGCCACCGATGGTGTCCTTCACATGAGATAAGCTTCAAATGTGGGGTAGAGGAACTATCTTACTGTTTCTAAAACCCCCATAAAATAAGGAGGTAATTTATGTCTTTTTAAAAGAATGGCTAATGCTCCTTCAGGTGGTGTGGTTCCCATTGAAATAACTGTTCAAAAAGGGTGCTTCCCTTAACCCAACTTCATTAAAAGCGTGTTGAGGGCAAACAATCCCAGAAAAGGTTAGTTTCTTAAGTCTGATGCCTTTAATCCAGGTCTTATTAAAGGATATAAGGAGAAAGGATCCCACAAAAGGTGATTTCTTAAGTCTGATGCCCTAACAATGATGGAAAGGGGAGGCTCATGGGTCCCCATTGCAGCCAGTGGGCTGGTTTTTCCTGGATCTTTTCGCTGCAGGATCAAAAAATTGATTTTTTTTTCCTGTCTGAATTTAGGAGCTGAGGAGGGTGCTCTGGTGAGAGATCATGATGATGGCGGCGAGTGAGGGGAAGGAGGCAGCCAGAAGGAGAAGCTGTGGCTCCGGCTCCCAGGGGGGCGGGGCTTGCAAGCAGGGCGCGCGCGGAGAACAGCCGTTATCGGCTGGCCGGGGAGTGACATCATGGAAGGAGGGGTCACAGAGAGAGGGGAAAGGCAAAGCTGGGCATTCCCTCTCCCGCCCTTGTTTTGGAGGAGTGTGGGGTGAGTGGATCCTGTGGAGGTTCTGACCCGATGTTTTGTTGTTTCAACCTGGAGGCGTGGATAATGGATTCTGCTGTCAAATTTGGAGTTTGGAGGGTGTTTAGTTTTGTTGTTTTGCTCGGTGCCCAAATTCCATCACTCTTTTATATATATATAGATAAGCTTCCACTTTTCCTGGCTACATCCAATTGGATCTTTGTTGTCTGCTGGGAGGCAGCAGATCTTTGTAGTCTGGTTGAGGGTGCTAGAGGTCTCTTCTTTAGTTATCAATCCCAGAATTCCATGAAATTTTGCCATGGCAGTTGTGCTGGAATCACAAAAAAACAAAAAAAAAAACAAAAAGAAAAAAAAACACAAAACCAAGTGATAGAAATGAAGGACTCCAAGAAGGTCACCTGATCATAAACTGCAACCATATTGTGACATACATTGTATTTCTTTTGAAAATGCAGTGTTTGTTTCTATGTTTTTATCTACACACACAAATTAGCAAATGTAATTTTATGCAATTCCCTATCCCCCCCTCTCTCTTTATATATATCTCTCTCTGGGGTTTTTTTCTTGGGAAACCAGGCCATGCTATCTAGAAGCTAGGCTGAGATAAGCATAATTGGTCCTAAATCCAGTGAACTGCATCGCCAAGTAGGGATTTGAACCCTTGGCTTTCCAAAGCCTCTTCTGACATCCCTGTCACACAGCCATGTTGGCTTTCAACTGAATTTGAAGCTGCTGAAAACTGCAACTATATCATTCAAAGTGAGCTCCTGTAGTTTCCTTGGATTAAAGTCTTCCAGGTTCATGTAAATTAAACATCAAGAACACCACTTGGCAGTAAAAATGTAACTTAAATGTGATCTATGCAAAGATACTTGAAGGCCTTAATAACCAGTTAACCACACTGTGCAGCAGGTTTGCAGGCCAACACTCTGTTAAAAATGTCATCAATTAACAAAGTACCTGCAATTAAGCTTTTAGAAATGCCTGCCCCTAGGTAAGTGAGAAAGAAATATGCTTCATATGGAGATAATAGAGGGCTGCAACATTCAAATAGCATTGGTAGTCCTTTGGCGGAAAGGGCTTTTGCCTTCCTCACCCCAGACCACCCCTCTCTCATTCTCCAAGAGAAAGCCTCATGAAGGCTCTGTCTTGGAGAATCATAGTCTTGTCTTCTAGAGAATTGTCTTCTGCTGCATTGTTATAAGTGCCAGCTAGTCATTTTGACACTATTCGGGGGTTTACAGTCATGTAGAGCTTTTAAAATTGAATTATATTACATTATTATTATTATCTCATTCACAAGCATCTTTCACAAATGTCAGAACTGGAGGGCTGTACTTAATCTCCATTGTTTTTTCCATTCACAAAATAAAGCTTCCTCTCCATGCAGTGTTATATTATAGTGAGTTCACATGCACAAAGAAAACTTCAAAAATAGGTACAGTAGAGTCTCGCTTATCCAACATTCTGGATTATCCAACACATTTTTGTAGTCAATGTTTTCAATACACCGTGATATTTTGGTGCTAAATTTGTAAATACAGTAATTACTACATAGCATTACTGTGTATTGAACTACTTTTTCTGTCAAATTTATTGTATAACATGATTTTTTGGTGCTTAATTTGTAAAATCATAACCTAATTTGATGTTTAATAGGCTTTTCCTTAATCCCTCCTTATTATCCAACATATTTGCTTATCCAATGTTCTGCTGGCCCATTTATGTTGGATAAGTGAGACTCTACTGTAACTGTAGACAAGACTCAACTGCTTTCTTCATTTGCAAAGCTCAAAACAGCCTGTCTGGGATCCGTGCTGCAATGAATTAGCACATCCCTTTAGGCCACTTTCACCTCAGTGCATGTGGTGTATTTCAGCTGTAGAGAGGTGGACAATTAACCATAGACAAGAATTAATGGCTTCAAGAATAGTCGATTTCTTCTGATTTCAATTGTAATAGTTAAGCTGATGTTTGTACTAATTTTACTTTCTACTAGCCAATGGCTGAAACAAATGGAATATTGCAGCTGAAACGTTGAGTTAATGGCTCTGAAATGGAAGATGTTGAGTGATGGTCAAAAAGCAACAAGCCAAGTGCAGTGAGAGTGAAGCAATGCTTGCAAACACCAGCGCCAACTTAGGATGCATATCCCTTGCTAAGTGTTATAAGAATTTCCCCAACCCAGCAGGTTGTTACAGGGCACGTATGCCACTCCTGAAGCAGCTCTACTGGCTGCCGATAGGTTTCCGGTCCTAATTCAAAGTTCAGGTCATGACCTACAAAGCCCTAAACGATTTGGGTCCTACTTATCTTCATATCGTCTCTTTCCCTACGAACCAGCGCAGGCTCTGAGATCTGTTGGGAAGGCCCTTCTCTCGCTCCCGCCACCATCACAAGCGTGGTTGGTGGGGACGAAAGAGAGGGCCTTCTCGGTGGTGGACCCCTGGGTTCTGGAACGCTCTCCCCAGGGAAATCAGATTAGCTCCCACCCTGACCACATTCCATAAAGACTTGAAAACACGGATGTTTCAATGCACTTTTGATTAAATAAGCTTGCACTATCACCTAATTTGCTCTTGTTTGATTCCAGCACTTTACCCAACTTCTGGTTCTATTTATCTGCATTTTGCACAAGCCTGGCCTTCCTGTGCAATTTGAATAGTCCCATTTTGTCCTGTGATGATGATGTTGTGTGATGTATTTGAAGATGTTTTTAATTATTTGTTCTGTTATGCATTTTATTTTTGTATTTTGAATTCTATTTTAATTCTATATTGAACTTCTTGTTCTCTAGGCTTTATCCCCATGTAAGCCACCCTTAGTCCCTTTGGGGAGATGGAGGCGAGTTATAAGAAATAAATTATTATTATTATTATTATTATTATTATTATTATTATTATTATTATCATTACCACCCATTTGGCTGAATGCCACACACCCCTTCCAAACCACACTTCCCATAAGGTAGTTTAAATTTGTTCTCTGTTTTATATATTGTATTGTTCTTTTATTTTTTGCACTATGAATAAGACATATGCAGTGTGCATAGGAATGCGTTCATGGTTTTTTCAAACTATTGTCTGGGCTCTCAACAAGCTGAGCTGCTTAGCCCGCTATTAACCTGCCAAGATACTGAGATTGTCAGGAGAGTCCCTTCTTTCAGACTCACCACCTTTACAGGCCTAATTTGTGGGAACATGAGATTAGATTTTTTTTTCATTATCTGCCCTTAGGCTTCAGAACTACCTTCCTAGAAAAGCTAGAACAGCTGATGTCTACAGATGAAAAATTTTTATATTCAGACTGCTGGCTTGTAAGAAAAGGGCTATCAAAGAGTGCTGTATGGTTTTAAATTGTGCTGTTTACATTTTTTTTTAAAAAAACTGTAAATAGTATGTTGTATTGTTTTAATATGGTTAATAATTTAGCTCTATTTTAATGTTCATTTTTTATGTTTTGTATTGTATTATAATCATTTTAATTAGGAAGCCATTTTGACTCTCAATCTTGGAGAAAGTTTGGATATCAATAAAGATGATGGTGGTGATAATTGATGATTGCTGTCAAATAAACTTCTACTTATGGCAGCACTATAAATGAGAGACGTCCAAGTCATCCTGTCATCAACTGCCTTGTTTGGGTCTTGCAGATTCAGGGCAGATGGGGCTTCCTTGACTGAGTCTATCCATCTGCGATGTGGTTTCCTCTTTCTCTTCTGCCTTCCATCTTGCAAAACAATATTGTCTTTTCTAATGTGGCATGTCTTCTCATGATATAGCCAAAGTATTACAACTTCTTTTTAATTCAAAGACATAACCATGTTAGTCAAAAGAAGGATTAGGAAACCAAAATTAAGAACATAAAAGCAATGACCACAGCAAATTCATATAATTTTAAGTGGGTAATTAAGCCAATGGCATTTTAATGATTTTCTATATCTTGGTTCAGTCATAAATCAGACTGCATATTGTATCCAAGACATCAGAAGAAGTTTTAAACCAGAAAGGAATCATATAAGAGCCTCAGCTGAAAAGATGCATATTGAATGCCAGAGTTACAATAATAATAGTAATAATAACAATAACTTTATTATTGTATCCTGCTACTATCTCCCCGTGGGGAAACAACAACATAAAACTCAGAATAAAACAGCACTCATCCGGCAATGACGGAAGCAATATAAACATGGCCAGGCTGTAAACAACAGGGCAAGGGAATGGGAATAAGTGCAGCGCTGTAACCAAGGGCATGGGATAAAGGACAAGGCTGCATAACAAATTTGTAGATCGAGTAGGGACTAGTCGTTCTCAAAAGCTTGTTGGAACAACCAGGTCTTCAGGTCCATATGGAAGGAGGACAATGTGGGGGCTTGCCTAATATCCCTGGGGAGGATATTCCAATGCCGGAGGGCCACCACCGAGAAGGCCCTTTCCTTCATCCCCACCAACCTTGCTTGAGACGAAGGTGGGACTGAAAGAAGGGCCTCCCTGGCAGATCTCAGGGCCCTCACCTGTTCATGCGGGTGGGGGGTGTAGTCACGAAGACAAGCAGGACCCGAACCTTTTAGGGCTTTGTGTTGTCGAAGGCTTTCATGGCCGGGATCACAGGGTTGTTGTATGTCTTTCGGGCTGTGTGGCCATGTTCCAGAAGCATTCTGGAACATGGCCACACAGCCCGAAAGACATACAACAACTTTTAGGGCTTTGTAGGTAATAACCTGCACTTTGAATTGGGACCAGAAACGTATCAAGAGCCAATGGAAACCCATAATACCCAACTTTATTTCTGGGTTTTCCATAATAGAATCCATGATTGCTAGCTATAGGGAGCGCACTATGCCCCTAATAAAGCTTCCATATATTTATATATCTATATCTATATATATCTCAAACAGATGCTTACAAAACCAGAAACGAAAAGAAATGGGAAACCCAGAAATAAAGTTGGGTATTATTGGTTTCCTCTATACCTCGTGTGGTATTTAGCATGGACAGGCTTCAAGGAAACTGACTAGGCTAAATCCCGATGGAGGAAATGCATGCTGTGTTAAAACAGGAATAAAGCTAGACTTTGACTCCCATCATTCAGTTAAACTACAGAATTATCTTGAGCTAATTTTTTGAAGAAATTGCTTTGATTTGCTTTCATGCCAAAAAGATATATTAAAAATAATTCACAGCCAGATTAATGATGGGAGGGAAAGTCATTAGAAATCAAAAAATGAGATAATTCTGCTGTAGACATGACTGATGGCAGTAAATAAATCATATTTGGCTGACATGACTTAATTAGTTGGAAATATAGTGCTTTTTTAAAAGTTGCTTAGGTTAAGCTTTTAAGCTTTTGACACATAAATTCTGAGCTAAGTATCCCAGATGTCAAAGCAAGCAACTATAGCTCTTCACTCATGTCATTTAAAAAAAAATACACACATATAATTCAAAGATTTGATTTAATCTTTTATAGGGGGCTGGATGCTCTTCACATTTTTAGCAGTTGTTTTCAAGGTATATCACAGCTAATATAGGGATCAGGCCTTCATACATATGTCTGTTTATCAGTTGATGACACACATCTTAACAAATATGCACACTATATTACCCCTTTTTAGTGTATTACATTTTTACAAGTCGGTATGAGAATGTCTCTATGTCATTTCTAGTCGAGCTGAGTTGTCTGCTCATTCTCTTTTGAGGTTTTCATGGTAAAAATCTCTTTTTAAAAGCTCTCTTGTGTCTTTAATAGTTGGGTAGAAGTTGTATTACTGTTAGGGCTGGTGATGAAGTCTCTTCCCAGCTGGAAATAAAGAAATTATATGTCCTAGGTTTGCCAGATTGAAAAAGGAATAGAGCACCTGTAGCTATAATGGTTGTACAGAAGAGGACATTTCAGCCAGGATACCTCACAACTTCTGAAGATGTCTGCCATAGATGTGGGCAAAACCTCAGGAGAGAATACTTCTGGAACATGGCCATACAGTCTGCAAAACTCACAGCAACCCTGTGATTCCAGCCATGAAAGCCTTCGGCAACACATTCAGCCAGGATTGCTTGTCACACTACTAGGTGACTATAGTGTGCACTAGGCTTGTCCGATCGATGGAAAAAATGTTTCAATTCTCGTTTCTAAAGTAGGGGGTGCCGGCTCTTCGATGTAGAAATTATTTCTTAATGTTTCACCCAAAATTTTCGGATATTTCCGAAAATTCGTAATGTTTCTAAAATGGCGGACGCGTATGCGCAATCGCCAAAAAACAGGAAACCGGGGGGGGACTTTTCTGGGGGTCTCCCACCCTCATTTCTTGAGCTATTCTCATCAAATTTGGTACAGTGGGAGAACACATTCCACACTCTTTGCTCAACAAATTGCAGAATGTTTCCTGTCTCCTATGATTTTTGGCGAATTTTCATAACTTTTTATAATACACTATTTTTCAATATTTGAAGAAACCTGTTCCTGGTTTGAAAGTCTTATTTCCTGTTCAATTGGGTTCTTATCACTGTAAAAGTCCCTCTTCTACTTGTGTAGACTTTGGATTAGAAATGCAGCACACACCAAGCAATGCCTTGACAGGATTGGCAACGTCCTTTGGAAACTATAAATTGCCTTTGAACCTTTTGATCAATGGTGCCACTGGCTGACCTTGTGATTGCAAAAATGAAACTCTGGCTGAGGACTTTGGATTAGAAATGCAGCACACGCCAAGCAATGCCTTGACAGGATTGGCAACGTCCTTTGGAAACTATAAATTGCTGTGGACCCTCTATTGAATCAAATCAATGTCTGACTTTGTGATTGCAGAAATAAAACTCAGCCCAAGGCTTGGGAATAGAAATGGAGCATGAGGGAAGCAATGCCTTGGCGGGTGCCCCACGTCCTTTGGAAACTATTTCTTCCAATGTACCCTTTAGGTTTGAAAACAATGTGTGTCTTTGTGATTGCTGCAATAACACTCAGCCCGGGGGCTTGGGATTACAAATGGAGCGGGAGGGAAGCAATGCACTTGCAGGAACGCAGACGTCCTTTGGAAAAAAAAGTTCCCTAAAGCCAGCCACAGCAAGGACTCTGCCCCAAGCCCCCAGCCAATTTCCCCCCCAAAAAACACAATATCGAACCAGCAACAACAGAAACACTCTACCCCCAGTTAGCCCTCTCTCCCCCAAACAAGCAAGCAGCAGCTTCCCAGCGCGCGCCAAACACCCTCTCTCCTCGGTATCCCAACCCAGAATGGCTTGGGTCAGCTGCGGTTGGGGATTTTCATAGAGATCCTCCACGTGGACACGGAGGACGCTAGCCCCCACCTTTGGCAGCCATCGTGGAAGACTCTGATTGGCCAGGGAGCAGCCATGTTAGGCTGCGCTAGGCTCCCATTCATGTTAGGTTGCAGAAACAAAAAAATAAATAAATAATAATTTTTTAAAAATATAAAAAAAAATTTGGAAGGAAAAAAATTAACGAAAATTTTAAGAAACAATTAGAGAATGGGCCAATGATGGTTCGAATTACATTGCCAGTTGCACCCAGGGAAAACGTTTCAATACTCGTTTCAAAAAACGAGAACAATCCGAAATAATTACGAAACGAGAAACATAACGAATATTTGGACAACCCTAGTGTGCACTCTAGCAACTCTTTGGCACCTTATATTTTTTGATACAAAATAAATATGTTACTATTTGTAAGAGTTCTTGAATGTAATAAAACTGTGGGACCTGTCACTATGATTCCATTTTAATTGTTATAGTAATGGTCTACAGATTCCTGTGGTTTGTAATTTGATGGTGCACTGGAGCTCTTTGGCCAAGAATTGTAAATTTGTTATTGACTGTCACCAGGTCAACTTTGCCTTATGTCAACCTCATGAATAAGATCCCCCAAGTCATCCTGACATCAACAGCCGTGCTCAGATACTGTAGACTCAGTGCACCCATAGCTTAATTGAGTCTATCCATCTGGATCTTCCTCTTTTCCTACTGCCTTCCACCTTTTTGAGCATTATTATCTTTTCTCGTGAATCATGTCTTCTCATGCTATATCCAAAGTATAATAGTCTCAGTTTAGTCATCTTGGCTGCCAAGAAGAGTCGAGGTTTGATTTGGTCTTGAACCTATTTGCTTTTTGGCAGTTTGGAGTATCCATACAACTGTTCTTCAGTTATAAATGAGCTGATTTAAATTGCAGATTTCTGGCTTCCATAGAATACAACCATGGCAGATAAAATTGTATCATAGCACTATAATTGTGTAGTGTAAAAGAATATTCAAGAAGCTAGTGTCATTATTGGTAGAGGGAGGTATAGACAGATACTGACTATAAAGACTGCTCGGAAGCTGGAACTAGTCCAACGTTCCACAGGCAGGTTACTAACTGGAGTGCCATTCAGGGAGCATACAACTCCTCTGTTGAAGCAGCTCCACTGTTAGCTTCAGGGAACAATTCAAAGTGCTGGCTTTGGCCTACAAAACCTTAAACAGCTCTGGTCCAACTTACCTCTCCGAACGTATCTCCCCCACGAGCCGTTGTGCAGATTAAGATCTTCAAGTGAGGCCCTGCTCTCGGTCCCGCCACTGTCACAGGCACGGTTGGCGGGGACAAGAGACAGGGTTTTTCGGTGGTGGCTCTGCGACTGTGGAACTCCTTGCCAAGAGAGATTAGAGAAGCCCCCTCACTCATGTCTTTTAGGAAGCAGCTGAAGACCTGGCTGTGGGACCTAGCCTTTGGCCCATCCTGGGATATGGCTTGATATGACCTAATGGATTCTTTGGATTAATGTAAAGTTGAACGCGGACTGGCTCTGACTTTGGCTCAATTCTACTGTCCCTGTTGTAATGGTCATATGGTTTTTATTATTTTAATTGGATGTGAATATCAGCTTTTAATTGTGTTTTACGACTGTTGGTTTTACTACATTTTGTATTATATGTGGCATCCAATTCTGTCATTGTGTAAGACCGCTCTGGATCCGCCTGGGAGAGAAGAGCGGTATATAAATTAAATAAATAAATACATACATACATAAATAAATAATGCTGTCAGAAAATGTGCACTATTTTTATTTTTTGCCTGCAAGTGTATGTCAGCACTTTATTCCTGTGATGGACAGAAATTCAGTACTAATTAGGAGACATTAGTCTCACTGCAACTAAACTTGCTCACTTCTTTTTTGCACTGGGCAGCCTGCTATCTACTAATACAGTTCCTATGAGTGTGAAGATGCATGTATGAGGACATGCTACATACCCCCATGGGCACATGGTTAATCTCACTCTACCATTACAACCTCTTTTTCCATGATGATGACACAATTAGTAATGGCATTTCTAGCCTACATTTATTTTTTAAATAGCAAACTTCAGGCTAATGGATTGACACACTCTAGGATGCGAAACTCTGAACATGGGAGACAACCTGTGTTCAGATTGAAAATGCTGGGGGCAGCGCGGGTATGCTTTCTGGCATGTGGTGGTCAAGTGGGTGGTGCGGGTGATGTGGGGCTCTGGGTGATGTATTTGTCCCGCTGCCCCACAATTTGCTGTCCTGCCATATGGATTCCCTGCATCAAGGACCTCCATGTGATGAGGTTCTAAATCTACTTCATTAGATGCATGGAGTGACATGCTCAGGAACCTATCCCTATAGGCAGACAGCGCATGTGGCTAGCCATAGAAATGCAAGCATTTAGTATATGATGATGTGTGACAGGTTTAGTTCTAATAGTGTTTGTTGGGGAACAAAGCCAGAAGGAAAGATGGTACCTAAAGCTAAGTAGATAAACATTTGAGTGGTGGAAGGAGTTATTTGAGTATAGTGTGATGCTGGCTAAAAATCAGAAAGGTGTGATAAACTGAACTATAGACCTTTTATGAGACTGTTTTATAATATGTGTAGTGTGCCAGAAAAACATTGTCTCTATTCAAACCACTGTAGATGAACTGGGCTTTGTGGGTATAGTCCAATTCTTCTGTTTCTCTTTTCAAGTCGTCTTGGTATTTTATTGTTATTGTTCAAGGACTGTTGTTCCAAGGTTCAAGATGAAATGCTCAGGAAGATTGAAGTGTTCTGCAACTAGCTTTCATGTATCCCCATTCCTAAAGTCTGATTTATATCCATTTATCCTCTGATGCAGAGATTGACCTGTCTGCCCATTGCAGAGCGCAGAAGGGCATTGTTAGCAGAGAATGACATAAATCAAAGAATGAACACATGAAAGTACTTCCAATATTGCGATGTTATGATTATGTCCTGTGCTGATATTTCTAAAGTATATGTGTGGCTGAACTGGCATCTGAGTTTGTGATAAGGTCTTATACATGTCTCTCCCATCCCTGTTATCCATCCTTCTGTAGGTAAGTAACTGAGATTGGAAGGCTGGCTGCAGGCAAGTGAAAACCTTTTCACCAAAGCCCTTGAGAAAGCAGCATTATTGTCAACAATGGGTTGTTCTGCAGTGATGATATATCTAAGTGGGCTTAGTTTGGAGCTGTTTCTGATCACTATTAGTGAGGTTCTGCCATTTCCTGTTCTAAATCTGTTCTGTAATAGATTAAGCCTTGTTTCTGGTGCACAGCCTCCACATTTTCTCCTTCTATTTGCCAGTTATCAACCTGTCTGGTTGCCATCATCTTGGTTTTCTTGATGTTTAACCCAGCTTTTTCACTTTCTTCTTTCATCTTGGTGATAAGGCTCCTCAGCTCCTCCTCGCTTTCAGCAATCAAAATGGTATCATCTGCATATCTAAGGTTGTTAATGTTTCTTCCAGCAGCTTTAATTCCAGCCTTTGATTCATCAAGCCCCGCAAGGTCACATGTTGTATTCTGCATACAAGTTATGCATACAATATATTGATGTGTTGATGTTAATTATATAAGGGCCTTTTCAAAAACAAGCAATCCTTAAACCAGAACATAAAATAATCTTTTTAAAGACAATTTTTCTAGGAACAACATTGATGTTATTATTTTTGTTTGATACCTTGTTTTTTCTGTCTCCACAGTCTTAAATTTTGAAATTGTGGGAATCAGTAGCTTTTGTGGCACAATGTGTGAAAGGCAGTAATGAACAGAACAGAGGGAGGGAAGAGCAGGTACAACATGCAGTCTTTGAGAAGAAGATATGAAATTGGATGGACAGAAAATGAAGAAAATTAGGTGGGAGGAGAGGGAAGGTTATGGGCTGAGAGATTATGAGCTGAGACAAGGAAAGAAGGTTTAAGAAGACAAGAGACAACGAGAGGGGGGATGATAAAATGTGAATGTATAGAAGTACCCACAACTCTTGTCTATAAACATAGCAGAGCAAAATCTTGGCATCCTCTGGATTTGCTGGATTAAATTTCATATCAGATCAAGCCAATTTTTCAAGACCACAAGTGGTTGGGAGGCAGGTATTTTTGGTAGTGCATGGTCCGGGGGGGGGGGGGGGCTGCCATCTAGCCTACCCCACATCACCTACTCTTCATCAATGTCACTTTTCACAATGACAATTTCTTTCTTTCCCTGGGATACAATACCACCTTCTACAGTGGAAGTGATTCCAAAGACCAGTCACAGTCCAGGAGAGACACACTCTTTCTTTACCCACACACTGAAGAGGAAATAAAACTGCTTCTAAAATTTGGTAAAATATATTTTATTTCTCCAAAGAAATAGTATGAATCAGAATTCCATTTTCCTAGAAACCTCTGTGTAAAATTAATTTGTGTTGTACATACCACAAAATAATCAATTTACAGTTTTTGCTTGCCATTTTTCCTTTACAAGTATACTAGTCTAAGATGTACCATGTTACAACAAACACAAAAAAATTGCTAATACCTGAACATACTGCACTGCTGAATGGAACTCAGCCATAAATTAATGTTACAACATAAAAAAGTTCTAACCACACCTATGAGTTTTGATTGTGTACGTTCTTGGAAAAAAAATGGTGATGACATTGTCTTTAGGCTCATGTCAGCAGTTCAAGTGCCATACGGTACAGTACAGTATGGTGGCCATACTGGTTATCATAATGTTTAGGTAAGGCTTTTTAAAAAATTAATTTGCTTCATAAAGTTTCCCTTGTATGGGCCACTCAAGCAGGATTAGCAGTTTACTTAAAATATTTTAACAGTGGGTTAATAGCATACTATTACTTTTATTTCACAAAAACCATTCAGAGGCCCTTGTAGATACAGGGCCTATTTTATAAAGAAAATGTGAACTGTGCGGTTGAGAAAGGCATCTGGATACACATCTGCTCAGAGGAGAAATAAATAGATCCAAGCACAAAGTTCTGAAGTGCAACAAGCAAAACAAAGGGAAAGGCTTTCCAAAGGAAATGTATGGTGTGGCAGGGGGAGACATAGACCAAATGAGAAATAGCAAACCAACAGATTTTTCAAGGAAATACCATTGCATGGCACCAAACAGGAACATGTTCATTGAATAAGTAAAGTAGAATCCAAATGGTGCCTGAGAATATGGTGAGAAACAATGTCACATGCTGTATATTGGCCTGTAGGAAAGTGTATGGCTCAAACTGCTTGTTTCCTAATTTCTTACTTTGGGTAATCATAGGTCCAAAGACAGTCAAACTGGAGGGTGCATTTTTAATACCAAGCAGACAAAAGTGGGCAATCTTTGCTCCCCATCTGCAACGTGCATATAGATGAAGGCTTAGCTGTCAAGCCCTGGAAAGGACTGCTGCTTACTCTTATCAGAGAAGAGTAGAGTGGCCATTCGTGAGCAGCTAGATTAGGCTCTAAAAATAAGAAAAGGAAGGACATGCTTCAGATGCAAATGTACCTTGGCTGACTTGCCTCTTCCTCCTTTCCCTCCCTACCAGTAAGCAGCAACAGCTTCTCATGCGGCTTGACAACTGCCAAAGAAGATATGGATTGACCTGGGTGAAGCATGATGCACTCTTTTTTGTCTATGTAAGATCTAAGTCACAATTCCTCAAATGGCTTCCCTTGATATAGGTGACCATATAGATCATCCCTCAGCATGCTCTTTGAGAAGCTCTAAGTGTAGAGATACTCTGGAGTTTTTGGGAAACTCCAAAGCATTCCCCAATTTTTGCAAAGGCGTTTTGCTCAAAGCTTCTAAACATCATGTGGATACCCAGGAGTGATTTCTGGCAAATTCCTGGTTTCTAGTCAGTATAGGCCCTGAGTCACTAGGGGAAACTATCTCTCTGGACAAATTTGCCATTTTGCCCAGACAGAGCACAGAAAATTATTTTGAAGAAGAGATACAACAGGAAACTTAAAGAAGTGAGCTGTTGTAGAATGGTGGGGGGTTTTTTCTTGGATTTAGACCTTCATCCAACAACTACTGAATTATAATAGCTTTCAGCATCTGATTATTGTTAAATAATTTTCTAGGCTCCAGTCAGGTTGTTCAATTCATGCCTGTTTGCTAGGAATTCTGTTTTCTAAGAATTTGCCATGACTCTCTAGGGCATGTCCTTGGACTTGCCTGTGATGTTTCACTACAAAATGATGAGACGCAGATCTGCTTCAATTCACCCAGCATTAACCAGACACAATCAACCATCCCAGTCTGTTATGAAATGGCTGCACTGGCAGTAATCCCCCATTGCAGGTTGTGAAATTCTTTGGTGAGATTCAGATAGGTGGCACAACTTCATTTCTACTGCCCTTCCTAATAGGTTTCACATGGACACTTGCATATATGATTCTATATACTTTGCCAAAGAAAAACTTTTCAGCTCAGCTCCAAGGATTAATTTGCAGTGCTTTGCTTTGGACTTTAGTTCAAAATTATTTGTTGGGAACTATATGTGTGAAAGAGGCACTATCAAACCAAACTGCAAAAATGTGCCATGTACACTGGCTTTTCTCATCTAATAACATTAGTGTTTGCTGAAATTAGAGGCAACAGAGGGATATATTCTGCAGGTTCGGACAACATCGCTTGAGACTCTAGCTCCAAAAAAAACCCTGGAAAAAATATGCGCAATTTGATTTGTTCCAGTTAGTCATTTCCCTTTTTTCAATATGAAAGAGTTAAAACTGGACAAAACATGCATAGTTCTCAGCCCAGGGAATCTGCTTTAAAAAGAGAAGGGATACTATAGACATCCAAATCATCTAATTCTAGCTAGTAGCTAGAACAAGATTGGATAAGGTATAGGTTTCCAGAAGTTCTTGGACACCAAATCCCTTTTTTTTTCTCACCTACAGCTCGGAAAGTTACTTTCCAGAATTATTTGTTACTAAGACTGCTTAAAATAATTAAATGTTGATATTTTCTGAAGTATTTCTGTTGACTGTTAATTATTTTGTGTTTTAATTATTTTTTTAATCATGACCTGTTTAAATTGTTTTTATTATGATGTTGCTGTATAATTGATGACTCTATGATGTTAAATGTATTCATTGGGCCTGGTTCCCATGTGAGCCGCTCCGAGTCCCCGTTGGGGGAGATAGAGGCGGTATACAAAAATAAAGTTATTATTATTATTACATTACCTAAGTTTTATATGACACGGTATACTTTCCCCCCCTCTTCCCCCCCCCCCTTTTTTTTTTGCTTGCAACTTCTGTTTTTTTTATGGACAGGTTTTTGGCCATAATAAATACTATACATGAATTCTACCTGTTGTAATAGATAAGAAAGAACATAGTATGTTGCTTGTTGTACCTCTTGTCATTTTTTAAATCCCTGTTCCTTTTTAAGAAATCAGGTGATTATCATGTCAAAATGTCTCTAAAGTGTTATAGAATCATAGCATAATAGAATCATAGAGTTGGAAGAGACGTCACAGGCCATTACGGTCCAACTCCTTTCCAGAAGCAGGAAGATGACATTCAAAGCACCCCTGACAGATGGCCATCCAGCCTCTGCTTAAAAGCCTCCAGAGAAGGAGCCTCCACCACCCTCCGGGGCAGAGAGTTCCACTGCTGAACAGCTCTCACAGTGAGGAAGTTCTTCCTAATGTTCAGGTGGAATCTCCTTTCTTTCCTGCAGTTTGAAGCCATTGTTTCGTGTCCTAGTCTGCAGGGCAGCAGAAAACAAGCCTGCTCCTTCCTCCCTATGACTTCCCCTCACATATTTATACATGGCTATCATGTCTCCTCTCATTAAAAAGACATATCTTATAGTAAAAAATGCTACTCATTGAACCAGGAAAGCAACTTTCTTCCCACTTTTTATGTTATTTTAAAAATATAATTGCCTTAGGCCCTTGTTAAACCAACACACATGCACCCAAAGGAACCTATTACCAATAACCATGGCAGTTGTAATTTATTCCTTCCAAACTTTGTCTTACCATTGACTGTGCTAGCTGTAGCTGATGGGAGCTGCGATCCAAGAACATCTGTGACCTACACCCGCTCTATAAGGAACAAGGGAGACCTCTATATACACCAAAGCCAATGGACCTGGAAACAAATAGCAGCAATATGGCTGGAGAGTAGCAAATTTTATATTATGGCCTAAAAGGCAGGCTCCAGGCCTGAATTCATAAAACCATTTGCAAAATCTGTGATTCATAATCAACAAAAATTGAATTACAAATGGCTTGATCTACAAAGAGACAGGAGATGCGGCTTGAAGGGCCTTGCACAAAACTATTATACATGCCTAGTACCCGTATCAGAAAGGAAAAAAAGATTGTGCTTTTCTCAATTCTCCCTCATCCATCTGCTTTTCTCCCCTTTTACGATCCAAAATGTCTCCTGGGAAGCACTTTCCACTACAAAACAAACCAGGCAACCAAAGGAGCTAGAATATAGAATAACACTGTGGAATGTTAAAAACAAAACAAAACACAGCTATGGACTATAGTGTGGTTAGGCAGCTTAGTGAATTAATTGCTTATGAATTAAAAATAAATTATTATAAAATAGATTTCTGTACATTTTACATATAGACCTATCTACAGATATAGGGAGAAGCAAGCTGGGTGGTGGGATTAACTCTGACACATGCTTCTGCATTAGCAATCAATCCCAGCCAAAGTCATGTCCCGTCATCTGGTAGAACTTCATGTTGAAGGGCCTATAGAACTCCCTCAGCCGCTGGACCACCTTCTGGTCGATGCTGGGGTGGGTCCGCCCTTTCGTTTTGCCCAGGCAGTGGGGCTTGCTGCTGCCTTCAGCTTTCTTCAAGCAAGGGAAACCCTTGGTCTTGTTGAAGTAGAAGTGTTTGTCCGTGATGATCCTCTTGAGACCCAGGAAGTCTTGGACGCGACCCAACTCACCAGCTGGGTCACTGATCAGTCTCTCCCCACTGACAAAAAGGATTTGCCCAATGGGGAAATATAGGAGCCAATTTTCCAGGTGCTTGGCATAAATGCCAATTTGGATGGCACTCCAGGAGGTATCAATAAGGCCTGTAGTCCTGTTTTTGAAGGTCAGGCTCTCAAAGGTGGGGATGTCGGGTTTCTTGGACAGTGTCTGCGTGTAGTCAGAAATGGCTCTGGTAACGGGATCTCTCACCACCACAATGAGCTTGGTGTCCTTGGACATGGCAGAGATGCGAGCGGGTGCTTCCTTTGTGACAAAATAGCTGGGTGTTTTCTCCATGGTGATCTGCCCATCAAGAGTTCGTGGCATCAGCTCCCTGGTAAAAGAGAAAAGCAGGAGGACGACTGGTTAGAAAACAGAAGGGATAGACTACAACTAGCTTCAGTTGTTCTCAGAACTGACAATGCCAGACAATCTGCTCAGCCTGGTGGAAAGACAGCATTATTTTATACAGACCCCACCTTTCCCCCAATATGGGCCCCAAGGCAGCTCACAATATAAACTGAACAAAATACAGATAAAAATGATCATATATGACAGTTAAATAAATTATCCTTTTAAAAAATATCACCAATTTAACACTGTTTTGAAGCGTTAAAAGTAACAATAATTTTAAAGGTCAATTTAATTTTTTAAAAACATGAATACTGATTTCTATAATTATTGTCTATTCAAATAATCTACTAAAAGTTCATCCTTATATCAAATATTCATATGATTCTTTTACAAAGAGTGCCATTTCTACAATGTTGTATTTTGTTATTTCTTCCCTTGTCACCGATATCAGAAAATTATAACAATGATAACAGAAGTGTACCACACACACCATTAACTGGCACAGCAATTAGTCAATTGTCAAGAGCCTGTCTAAATAAAAAAGGTTCTGTATGAGTAAGCGAGAGAGTTCAACAATCTGGAGTGAGCCACTAAGAAGACCTCCTTGGATTCTCAGCAGGCATGCCTAAGGCTTTATCTACACTGCCATATAATGTAATTTGAAACTGCATTATATGGTCAGTGTAGACTCATATAATGCAGCTAAAGTATGAATGAATAAATTTTATTATTATTACGGTCACAGGCCAGGTGTGTAAAACTTTAAAACATTAAAAATAGAGGGGTTTTTTAAAGGTATTCAAATTAAGACCAGAAATTCACAATATTAAAAGCATAAAGTCCATAATATAGAGTTGATCTACATGGCTTCATATGTTTATAAAATCTGTGGGTGTGGATAATAATAATAATAATAATAATAATAATAATAATAATAATAATAACAACAACTTTATTTTTGTACCCTGCCTCCATCTCGGGTGGCTTACATAAGAAAAGCAGTCCATACATTTAAAACACAATATAATAACATAGTTATAAAACAACATAACATGACAATTATTAAAACCAAGACATCAACTGTTATGTACAGAGGGTGATTAGTGCAAAACTCTGAGTAAAGACCATGAGTAAAATAAAGACAGGTGGGGGAGGACAAGGAACCTATAAAATGGGGTGGGGGCATATTAAACTGCAGTCCCATTTGAAAACAAGATACATGGCTGGTGGCCTCTTCACTCAAAAGTGCACCGGAACATCCATGTTCTTAGACTCTGGTGGAAGGTGGACAACAAAGGAGCCAGTCTAATCTCCCTGGGGATCGAGTTCCAGAGTTGGGGAGCCACTACCGAGAAGGCCCTCTCTTTCATCCCCACCAACCGTGCTTGAGACGGAGGTGGGAGCGAGAGAAGAGCCTTCCAGAAGATCTTAGGTTCATAGGGGAGGAGGCCCTATGTGGGTTCATAGGGGAGGAGGCGATTGCAGAAATAATCAGGTCTCGAACCATTTAGGGCTTTGTAGGTGATAACCTGCACCTTGAATTGGGCCCGGAAACTTATCAGTAGCCAGTGGAGCTGCTTAAACAGGAGGGTTGACCGCTCTCTGTAGCTAATAATAAAATGGATAATAAAATGAATAAGTTAAATCTTTATCTGCTAAAATCATCCATTTATAGCTGCCATACAAAACTTAGCCACTTAAGTGATTAATGGATCCTTATCCTCTATAAGATGTTTTAAATAATATTCTTCATTTCTGCCAGCCATCTTCTGTACAATGGGAGTAATTAAAACAGACTGAATATCCTTATAGAGTGGCATTGTAAGAGGACATTATTATTATTATTATTATTATTATTATTATTATCATCATCATCATCGTCGTCATCATCATCATCATTATTTTATTTGACATGTTCAAATGTAACTTGTTCAATAGACTGATTGCCAATCCGTCATTTGTATCTCACTTTTTTCTTAGTGAATACTATCACTTTAGATTTGGAGTAATTGAGTGTCAGTTTTACAATATGATTCCGGGGTTCTTAGTAGCTATCTTAATCCCACACAAGAGAGAGAAAGTAGCACTGTATCATCTGCATATACAAAAATAGGGAGCGGCAAGTTTGCAAGATTAGGTGGATGTGCATCGTCTTTTTTGATATTTCCAATTAATGAGTTAATATAAAGCTTGAATAAAATAGGTGCAAATATGCACCCTTGCTTTACTCTATTAGAGATCCTTATCTGCTTTGTTAGGTATTAAAGTATGACCCCTTTGCAAAACAGAAATATTTTGCAAATGAAGCTAAACTATATTAAAAAGGATGCCACTGTAGCATGTTGATCTTGAAAATGGACATCCCAACTCAAATGTATGAGGCTATTGAATCTTAAATGGTAGATAAAAACAGATATAAGATGAGGAGTGGAATTAAAGATTTCCTAGGAAAAAAACATTATTTAAAAAAAGCCAACTTATCATTTAGAAACATGTGATCATCACTATGGATTCCAATCAGGAAAGCTGTTCAAGCAAAGGACTTGATCAGAACTTTGTCCAACAAAATTCATACATGTTGTATTTAGTACTTATCACATTGGCATCTGAGTTTGTTGGGCATGCTATGGTCCTCAGCTTAATTTAATGCAATCTTCTACAAATAAGTGGTTCTTCTATGATAGCCATGGCATGGAGAAAGAAAAAGAAGAGGGAAAAGAGCAGGGAGATTTAGAATAAGCCACTTAATATACATAAGCTTGTTCTAAAGTAAAATGCTTGATCTTACCCGCTTCTGCAAAGGCGAAAAGGAAGAAGAAAGTAAGAAGAGAAAGAGTATTTGAAAATATTCAGAAACAGATATAAAAAAGGATCCTTAGGTGCTGGGGAGTCCTGATGAGAAGAATCTCAAAAGGACAAGGATCTTCATAGTTCAGGATATTTTCTATGTGGAAAAAATACATTCAGGATTTTTATGTGCATGTGATGAACCTGATATTTTCTGCACAGAAAACCAGTTACCGCTGCAGAAACCCCACATTAAATATCCTATCTGCATTGAAGACAAGTTTCCTACACATAATATAGCATTCTCTGACCAGATATGTAATTTTCAGTGGAAAATGTATTTTCTGTCAAGATGATGCCATTCTCAGCATAAAGAAAGCAGGTGCCTTTTTTGCTCAATGTAAATTCTGAACTGTTAATATTCTTAATTTTTAATATTCAAAAACTATAGTTTTCATCAGATTTCTTGCAGCAGTGTAGAAAAATGTTTAAAATGTAGAATTTTCTGTAGGAGTGAAATTTATGAAGATGTATATCTTTAGCGTGAAGCTTATTAGTGTTTACTTAATCATTGTTTTTCCAGCTTGCTACTGTGGACTGCAGTTCCCATAATCTTGACCAATGACTATTCTGACTGGGGTTGGTGAGAGTTATAGCCCAAAAGATCTGGGAGGCATCAAAAAGAAGTAGGTGAATCAAGCTGTTTCCAAAAGGAATTGTGGAAACCTTTTCAGAAAAACAAGTATGACAATCTTAGCCATTCTCTAATTACACTGTGGAACACAATGTTTGTTTCTGGGTTATAAATGTTATTTCTTAATTGATTCTATCATAAAAACATGGAAAAAAATGTATTGACTACAAAAACTGTTTTTGTGGGACAACCTTCAGCACATTTTGCTATAGTTTTTCAATAAATCTCATAGAATCTCAACCAATTCAACATAGTTTGTGGCAGCCACAAAAATGAAGTTTCCCGAGTATAACAACTACTTTAAAATAAAGTACTGCATAATTAAACAGGCATTAAACCTTTCAAACAGGGAACTTTTTTTTCAAATTTTGTTATATAGTATTAGTTGGAGAAAATACATGACCATTGGACACATGCATTCAAATGGCAATGGAATTCTATTCTTGAAACATCTTGGTCCAAGAGAAATAAATTGGCCACAAGACCTTTGTCAATATTTCTTCCATGAGATGCCTTGTGTAGATAAAGCAATCTACTTAGTCTGCAGATGGATTGGCCTGCTTTGCCCACTAACCATTTAAGACTTTATTACATTAAAGTTCTTGTTCAAACAGTTCTAATCCTCCCTCTGAAGTCCTTTAGCCCCCACCCCAAAAACCCCCTGAAAGCAGGAAGCTGAAATAGTCATTTAGCAACAAGCGCGCCTCACCTCGCAGACTTGTAATGTGAAAACCAGTTCAAAGAGAGATACATTTACAGAGTCAGTTGACAGGTGGCCACGTGGTAATCCAATAGTTGAAAGCCTAATGCCTTTTGTAGCAGCTTTTTGTCTGCACACAGGGATTCTCCACTAATCTGTTGACACTTCTCAATAAAGAAAATTGAGAGAGGGGTTCTTATTAATGGGGCAGTTGTGGGGGAGAAGAAGAAAAAGGGGTGCAGAAGTGGTTTACATATTATTTCTATATCAGACTTCTCAACAACAAAATGGCAGGCACAGGTTGAGAGGTGGTCATGAGCTTGCAAAGGCAGTCCCAGAAGCAGGTCTGACAGAAGACCCATGCCTCAATTTGGCATTGGTAATCCCAGATTTCTTATAGAAGATCCTAGATACACAGCAGGAGTGGGAACAGTGCCATCCATAGGTCGTATGTTTTATTAAATGAGTCTGCTACCACCACTGAAAACACCACTGACTTCCTCCAGCTTCTTGTACCCCTCCATTTTTATAGCAAAAAATGTGTAAAGTTTGGGTGACAGTTTTAAAATATTGTTTCAAGGTTGTGCTCTCAGTAGGAAGCCCTCTCCTCAAGAAAGTCTACTCAAAATGGAGTTAGGAATGATACATCAGTCATAGTATAGTGGTGTGGGCCACTGAAATGCAGACAGGTAAAGATGAAGGACAGAGAGATGAGAATGGTTTGATTCCTCAACAGAGAAACAGAATGGGGGAAAGACTATCTCAGAATACGCCCAAGTGTTTGGCAGAGAAAACAACAGGTCTTACAAAACTCTGACTCTTAAAGCTTTCCCTTCTACTGTCTCAGGATTTACTCCATTTCCCTGCTGCTTGAAGCCAGCCATTTTAATTTGCAAGCAGCTGCTGTGCACTCACTTTTAAGCAAGGACAACAGGAGCCGAAATAACTGGAATGAAATAAAATGTGTTTCAGGAATTAAAAGCTGGAACTGCTCTGCTGGGAAAGGTGTTGTTTCTGCATTCATGATTCTCGCACATCTGCTTAGGTAGGGTGCTATCACTTGCCATTTCAGATACAGTAGAATCTCACTTATCCAACATAAATGGGTTGGAAGAACGTTGGATAAGTGAATATGTTGGATAATAAGGAAGGATTAAGGAAAAACCTATTAAACATCAAATTAGGTTATGATTTTACAAATTAAACACCAAAACATCATGTTATACAACAAATTTGACAGAAAAAGTAGTTCAATATGCAGTAATGCTATGTAGTAATTACTGTATTTACAAATTTAGCACCAAAATATCACAATGTATTGAAAACATTGACTACAAAAATGTGTTGGATAATCCAGAATGTTGGATAAGTGAGTGTTTCCCCTTCTTAGCAGCTCTAATGGGGAGGAAACAAGTATGCCAAGTCCTGTGCTGGTCTATTTCAGAGCTAATTTTCTTGGAGTATCGTATCAGGCTAAATTTTTGAGAAAAGGAATTGGCAAACCAACTTGTTTAAATGTTGCTATAAGCCAATGGGCAATTTGAAGACAAATGCACACAAACATCAGGGAAACAAAGCAACATATGATCCTGGATTTCTATGGCAAAACCTAATAGACACCAACCAACCAGTTTCATTTGCTCCTCCTACCGGCAGCAGAACATCTACATGGAGGACTTCTTGGTGCGCATACCATTCCTGGTATTGTTGTCATTTTAATGGTGGACCTCACTTGTAAAACAGTTATTTCTAAGGTCCTTCCTCCCACCTGTGACCAGTCATAGGATTTCAGTAGCCTGAATGTAATTTCCCCACAATACAAGAAAGCCAGGCAAAGCCTAACTAGGTCTGGTTCTACACTACCCTATATCACAGAATCTGATCCTAGATTGTCTGTTTATTCCAGATTATCAGACAGTTTAGATGCATATAATCCAGTTCAAAGAAGATAACCTAGGCTCAGATCCTGGGATATAGATCCAGCCAATGAGGAAACTGAGCAGCCTGCTCACAGTCACACAGCAATAGTTCCCTTTCAATAGCCAAGGCGGAAACCTAGAGCTTTCTCAGCTTTCCCTTGTTTTGCAAAATGCTTTTTTACTTATAGAAGTATTAAACATTTACTTTCGTGGCCACTTCATGAAGCTGATCCCTATTCTTCCCTCACCCTACTGAGTCAATGGCTGATCTGGAACTTTCTTTACTAGCCTCCAACAGTTCAACATTTGCTTATTATTTTCACTGCAGCCCAGCAATTACTTTGGTTCCTACCAAAATGATAATAGAGACTTGTTCTTCTACCAGCTGAACAGATGACATTATAACTTCAGTTTTGCAAAATCTGGCTCCAATTGATATGGAATTAAGAGTTTTGACCAAAAAAATTCACAAGTGCTTAGCTATGTAATATTCTGGGTAAAATCCTGAAATTCTTCAGAATTCTGGTTGAATTGGGGAAGTGGATAAAATTGAAGATCATTATACTCTGTAACAAAAAACAGAGCTTTGCAGAGGGTCTCTTTTTAAGCAAGATGCAATTTGAAAAGTGGAAGCAAGGGAAGAGGCAGAAGGATTAGACTTTTGAAGGGGAAATACTTGATTGAAATTACTAAAAGTGCAATAAAAATGACCATGTATGAAATTGCACTTCTTGTTGTTACCATGCTGAGTAGCTTTGCGAGGGGGGGGGGGGGATAACAATTCTCATGTTTTATATCTTATTTATTATGGCAGATGTAGTTTACTGCAGTCTTCGGATGCTCAACAAAGCAATTCAGAATTCTTGAAACCTGAAAATATTACCATGCTGCTGAGCAAAACATCTCAACATTTCACTAGAACAGATAACTGAATGCCAGAGGTGTCACCAATGGCCAACTGGCCTTTGAAGTAGAAGAAACCTTGAAAGTAGTAAATGCTGGAAAACAAATATCCAAAAGCCAGATTTTAGCTTATACATACAGTATATCAATCCTTTTCCCTATTGTTTGAAAATTGCACACCCCAACAATAAGATTGTAAGAGAAATAAGAAATATAATTTGAGAAGATGAAATGAGAATTCATAGTTTTGAAGAGTCTCATTACATCATACTAAGAGCCTGATAAGCCATGGAATTCTCTTTTAAAACAATTAGTACATTTGAAGGACCTGTTTCTGCAACATAGCCTGGGCTTCATAAATGTCCACTAAATGGAGAATGAAATGTCTGGGAGAATTCTCTTGCTCTAGTCCACCTTTCTAGCCTTTAACCTTTTACCTTTTTTACCCTCATAACTTTTGAAAGCTATAGGTAATGTTTGACTCCATTTCACAGGGCCAAAAACAGCTTTACAGAATAGCATTTTCCTAGCATATCTCTTCTCCCTGGCTTTTAATCTTCTTTTCATACCATGAGAGATCCCTAAGACTCAAATAACAGTGCCAGCAGATAACAAGTTATCTTTAGAGAAGGTAGCATTCACTTGTCAGATTTGCATTAGTGTGAAAAGCCTTTAGAGATGAGGAAGATTATTCAGAAGGGATGTATTCTTTAGAGAGAGGTATCAGCTGCTGTATCCCTGAGAACTGAGGCCCTTCCCTATTTTATGAGGCATTGTATGTATTGCAGTATGTACACCATGGTATACGAAGTATCAATTGGCAGTCACACAACCTTAGTCATAGCCTGGAGATGTGATGTATTTGTATATTGTATTTATATATTGTATTATATTATATAAAATAAATATATTGTATTTATATCACTTCTTCCTTCTAGGAATTGAGTTGAATCCCTAATGTGCCCAGTCAACTTCCATCCAACCACCATCCAAATCAAGAATTATGTTTAATGAGTTTATATTTTTATATTTAACATGATAGCTTTTAAAATTGTTTCAGCTTCTTTTTTTATTAAAAACTTGTGTTGTCAAAGGCTTTCGTGTCCGGAATCACAGGGTTGTTGTGTGTTTTCTGGTATGTATGGGCATGTTCCAGAAGAATACTTCTGGAACATGGCCATACAGCCCAGAAAGCACACAACAACCCTATTTAAAACTTGTTTAAATTATGTTTTCCCATGTTGGGAGAAAGACAGAATAATTTGTTAGGTTATCAATTAATTCTGCAAGATTGCTACACCATGCACTAGGCATGTGCATTTAGAAGCCCATGCTCCTGCTAACATGGCTCTTCTTACACGTCATTTGTTTTTACCTATTAAAACGCAACATAGTGATGTTCAACAGTGCTCTTGGAGAGGGAAAAGACACTTTCAGAAACTGCTCTGATGATAACCAAATAATATGGTTTCAATAAGTAATGCAGAGGGGAAATGCAATAGTGTGTCATTGTAAACATGCTTCACTTGTCAGATTTCCAGGGACATCTAGTTAGCTGGGTAGGAAGAGAACGCAAACCAGGTGGCCACTTTGCCAGATCCCACAGGATTCTTCTTATTTTTAAGTTGTCCTTTCAATAAGGCATGTTGTTCCCCACCAGCAGAAGAATATCTTGCTGAAGGGAGAACCGCAGCACTGTCTAGTTTTCCTGCGCACTTCCATTTCCCCAGGAGACAGTGTATATCTGACTTCCTCTGCTTCACCCTGGCCCTCTTTTTAAATCTCTGTGGGGTTCCTCTAAAGCAGCCCCACTTAAAGGAAACAAAGGGAAAGAGGTTGGTGGGAAGGAATGGAAAATAAGCAGCCAGTGATGGGATAGTGGTTAGATTAAAAGCTCACTTGTGTTTATGGAGCTGTTGCTTTAGACATTCTCTCATCATTATCAGGGACTCATTTCACATGGCTGGGCCAGAGGGGTAAATGGAGTAATCTGTAGCCATTTCCTGCATAGGGTGTGTGTGCATTGGTCACGTCAAGGGATGAAAAAGGAAAAAAAAAAGGTTTATTGGAAATAAGATGACTCAGAACAAGTAGAGCCAATTTGGAGGTTGGGGTGGAAAAACCTAAGTGTCTAGCTATGTTTCACACAAAAGGCCTTTTAAAAAGGGCTTATTTTTCTGTTCTTCGTTAGTTACTTAATCCATGCTTTCCACCATCTCTCACAAGACATTCTCCGCAAGTTTGACAAGCAACTGTAGCCATATTCTAGGATGGAAAACACAGGAATCTCCACCGCCAATCTATTTCTTTCTATTTGATGACATGGAAGTCCACAGGACCTGGAACAAAGCTTACAGCAGCTTGAGTGACCTCTTTAATCTTTGCATTTGGCAGAGGGATGGCATGAGGACTCTGGCTCCATCTGACCAAATGGGCTGAGCATTCATTAATCCCTTTGCTCCCTGAAGTTGCATTATTCATCAGTTTCTCTCCATTTAAGAGTTCAAAAAAGGGAGAAAAAAAGAAAGAAAGAAACACAGGCATCAGCAACTTTTATACTTTGCATGTACAGGCTATTAAAGAAGTAACCCACAAATCATTTAAATGAAAAGTCTAAGCGAAAGCAAGTCTGTACCTATTATAATGGCCTACATGAAACCCCCAGCTGTGGTGGAGACTGTGGTTCCACCAGTGAAATGTTGAGTTTGCAGGACTCATGCCCCAGTTGTGCCCGTAAATGGGAACCTCTGACAGCCCTGTCCTCTCTTTTCCATGCAGATTCAGCCATGTATGATTGACACCTATCTATGGGTGGAGGAGGGGAGCTCAACTGAAACTCCTCTCCCAGTCTGCTGATCCTGTTGTAATTGCTCCCGTTCATACAACACTCCCCATCCACCCCCACCCTGCATGGATTGCCAGCACAGACAAGGGCTTTTCGGCGGCAATCATGGGTGAGTGAATACATTTAAATTCAATAAGAGCTGCTTCAAAGAAGTTAAGATTAACACAGAAGCTTTTCAAGTGGCCAAGGAGGAATGTAAAATTAGAAGCAGCTCCAAAAAGCAGGAGAAGTCTGAACATCATGATTAATTAGACCTCATTTCCATGTAGCCAAATTAGCTTAATCGCCCCTGTTATGAATTTAACTCTCTGACCATTCAAAAAGAACAGGCTTAACAGGCAGTAGACAGAGAATGGCAGAAAATTCAAAGCTGGATAAAAAGACAGTCCTCCTGTCCTGAAGAGAAGGGAGCAAAATGAAATCCTGCTATAAACCCCAAATGTATCCCTATAGGAGGATTTGTCCATAGGCAAAAACAGGAGATACATATTGAAACTAAGCTTCCAAAGCACACACTACAAATTTTAAGATAGATCTATCTGAAATGTGTGTGTATTGGCGGCGGCGGGGGGGGGGGGGCGTGTTTCAACATAGAGTATGTTTGGACTGGTTATTCCAAACTTCTTTGTTGGAGAACATAGCCCAGTCTCCTGGAAATGAAGCACACATTGTTGATTGACCCACTGCTATGATTTTAAAATGCTCATAAAATCTCAGCTCAAGGGAGTATTTTTGTATTGTGAGGGGAAGTGGGATATCCCAGATATACTCCCAGTATCTTCAACAGATTATAATTCCTGACACTGTGGAGTGGAGGATGCAGCTGTAGTGTTCAGAGTGCCAATTTACAAAGTCAACAACTGCAAAACAGATATGCCTTCACACCCTCATTCTTGCTCTGCACCATTTCCCCACTTTTTTCAATAAGAAGGGCTAACAACTATTCAGACTTCTCATTTGTACCTGCTAATAAATATTCATATCCAAAGAATCCAGGTCCATCAATACACTGAAATATGCAAAGGATTAGAAATAATCTAATCTTCTGTTGCCCAGCACAATTGGGCATGGTTTAAATTCCCACAGAAGAGAGCTACAAATTAGTCTCAAAAATCCACATCTCCCTTTGCAGACCCTAACATGGGACTAAAAATTGATGGGGTTCATTTGACTTCCTGTTTGGAGGAATTCTCTTTCACCAAAGGTTCTTTGGTATCATGGAAGTAAGTCTCCCTTTTTCAACATCACAGCCTCATGGTGTGAAGACAGCAAGTCACATGATTGTATTGAATGGAAAGTCAAAATGAGTAGAATGTTTCAGTGCTGAAACCTTGACAAACATGTGGACGAGCAAATGGAGAGAAGGCAGTTGTGACTGAGCCCCAGTGGCTCCCTATTCTTTTAGGCAAGGCATTGCTTGAAAGTTTGTTTGAATCTTAGCAAACGTAACTGCTTTCAAATAACTGCCCTGTAACTACACAGAAAATGTAAGCAGGTCACTAAATTGGCTTTTAGATACAGCTGAATAAAGTCATTGCTCTAAACTGAATAACCAGCTCTTGGCAGAAAGCGTTGTGGACCTCTAACTTGAGATAAGCAAGAGGTATCCACAACTTTTGCCATTTCCTTGTCAGAGTCCAATGTGGACAATTAATGCAATGGCCCAATTAGCAATTTGTCAAATGATATCAAATGCTATTTTCATGAACCATAGAATAACGTGTGAAGTATAGAGTAAAAACTAAAGTATGAAGCAAATCAAGGCTTGGAACTACTCATAGGCCCAACACATTGTGGACTGAAGACCTTTGTCAACAGAGTTAGAAGTGTCTGCTTGTCCATACAGAAGACTTGGAGGTGAATAGCTTGGGGGATACACTGCTCCCTTTGTCAATCCCCATTTTTGGACAGTATTTGGTGTTTGATACTTTTATGAGAAGAATCTGGGCACTCTCTCAATTTCTACTTCAAGAGAAGAAAACAAACAAGGAGCATGTAGAAAATCTAGTTTCCCATGAGAGGCCAGAACACAGGAGGGGTGGGCACAGGAGTTCTTGTTGGAAAGATCTACCTTTGTTACCTTCTCCAGCAAGAGATTCCATTTTCCCGGGGCCATGCTGTTCAACTCCTGTGGGCTGTATTCATGTATTGGGCCTATAAGAGTCAGCCACCTTGTCAACTTTTTCACCCGCAATTCATTGCCACTATAGCAGCTCTTCACAATCAGGTTCTGTGCCCCCTCAGCAAGAGCCATCCCCCTTTTCTCAGCCTGGGTGAGATGAGGGAGGTAGCTGTTCAACAGCACAAAAGCCACACTACTGCAGAGAGGCCACTTGCAGCATTGTAGGAGATTAAAGGGCCAGAACGGGACTGGCTACCTGGTGGAATCCATGTGACAGGCTGCTAGCAGCTTTTTGTTTGTGGCCTGCCCACACGGGAAGCACTAACACTGGTCCGGTGGCAAAGCAGACAAAAGGAAATGTAGGCTTTCAATGTGCAAGAAACTGTTCTATTTATCCAACAGTGTCTTGGTCCACTGGACCAAACACTCAATGAGCAGCCGCTTAAAAGCCTTTTCATTGACTTCTCCCTGTGTAAGAGGCTTGCCACCTTGGGGGAACTGGGAAAGGTCAAACAGGGTAACTTAGAAAAGGGAGGTGGGCTTCTTGACAGGGACAGTGATTCTTTAAGAAACGCCCTGAGGCTGGATTTTGTTTCAATTTTTTGACAAGCATGGCCTCTAGGAAAACTGCATTTGCATCATCAGCAGTCAGACTGAAAATTCCCATTCCACAGAAGATTCCACATTCAGAAGATTGAGTGCTCAACTTCCAGAACATTCGTAAGCAGTAACCCATCTGACTCAGCATATCCTCTCTCTGCTGCTAGCTATAGTCAATTCCAATTTGTCTTTTCTGCCCTTCATCTAGACTACGCTCTTATTGGCACCATTCTTAATAAATAGATATAAAAAGAGTTGATGAAGAAATTATTTTCAACTTAAAATTATCTTCAGCCTGCCCATGTAGCTGCTCAAATGAAAAGTGATACCTTTGCATGACCCCGCTGCCTGTCGGAAATATTGGTTGCAATACTTCTTATCACAAAAAAGTCAGTAGTCCTTTATCCAGAAGGAAACACTCCTCTATCCCTACCTCTGTCCCCTACAAATAGTGAAAAATTACTTTGGGTACTACATTTCACAGAATCCCCTAGTCAGCATGTCTCCAACCTCCAATTTTTAGGCAAGATTCTGGAGCATGAAGTGGCTCCACAACTCCAAGAGTTCCTGGATGATGACGATTATCTAGATCCATTTCAGTCTGGTTTCAGGCCTGGTTATGGGACAAAGGCAGCTTTGGTCTCCTTGGTGGATGACCTATGCAGAGAACTGGACAGGGGAAGTGTGTCCCTGTTGGTTCTCCTGAACCTTTTAGTAGATTTAGATACCATTGACCATGGTATCCTTCTAAGCTGTCTTTCTGGGATGGGGCTTGGAGGTACTGTTCTTCAGTGGCTACATTCCTTCCTGGAGAGACATTCTCAGAAGGTGGTGCTGGGGGACTTCAGTTCAACTCCTTGGCCTGTGGGGTCCCTCAGGGCTCTGTGTTGTCGTCCCCCCCATGCTGTTCAACATATACAGTTTCTCCATGCCTCACAACCTCTGAGGATGCCTGACATAGATGTGGGCAAAACGTCAGGAGATAATACTTCTGGAACATGGCCATACAGCCCGGAATACATACAACAATCTTGTGATCCCAGCCATGAAAGCCTTTGACAACATATACATGAAACAGTTGGAAAAGGTCATCTGGAGTTTTGGAATGCAGTGCCATCTATATGCAGATGACACCAAACACTATCACTCCTTTTCATCTAATTCCAAGGAAGCTGTTCCTGTGCTAAACCAGTGCCTGGCAGCTGTAATGGACTAGATGAGAAAAAACAAACTGAAGCTTAATCCAGGCAAGACAGAGGTCCTCCTAGTTAGTTGTAAGGCAGATCTGGGAATAGGGAGTCATCCTGTGTTCGATGAGGTTACACTTCCCCTGAAAACGGAGGTTCGGGGGGTGGGGATAAGTTTTAAAGGTCATTTTAGTGTAGTTGCTGTATTTAAAATCTGTTTTTACCATTAAATTGTTTTTTAAACTTTTGTATTGCTCTTTTTAGACTGTTTAGTGAGGATAGATGCTTACTGCCTTAAATTCCCATGGGGAGAAAGGCAGGATATTAATAAAGGTAGTAAAAAGAAGAAGAGGAAGTAGTACTACTAGTAGTAATACAGTATTCCCTCACTTATCGCAGGGGTTAGGTTCCAGGACCACCCGCAATAAGTGAAAATCCATGAAGTAGGGACGCTATATATTTATTTTAGTAGTTATACACTATTTTAAGTCTTTATCAACCAATCTTGTATTGATACATCAGCTCCTTTTCCTCCCATTGCTATTTGGGTTTCTTTTCTCTCCCTTCGGCTTCTCCTTCCTCCCCTCCTTAGGCTGTAAATTGTAATTTTTTATGATTTATAATATTATTTTAGAGTTTATTAAAAACTGCAAAACAGCGAATCCACAAAAAGCGAACCGCGAAGTAGTGAGGGAACACTGTAGTGGTTTGATAAGGTATTAGGGCAGTTTGAGAATTCAAAATACAGCAAGCCCCGGGATTCCACTGAAAGTTGCCAGTGTAGTTAATTGCAACCCTGATACAATAATTGCATGGTGTAAAGTGGCCCCAAGCTACAAACCTCCCTTTTGCCTTTTGCCTTTTGCCTCTACCATGAACCCACAAGGTTGCCTTAGGGAAGCTGCACCTTCTCAAACTCAGATCATTTCTGCCATCCGCAAGAGGTGGGGATAATTGCACTGACTGAAAGGTATCTTGCAAAGTATGCATTGCAGATTAGATCATTCATATTAAGACCATTGGGCACCTGAGCATGTCATGCAAGTGTCAAGGTTGACCTTTACAAAAGAGCAGCAGTGGCTGTCAAATTAAAGCTCTCCAGCATCTAAGATGTAAGAAACAAGTCTTTTGGATTACATCCTCTCCAGCTTCTTCTGTCCATGCCAACCTCAGGCATAGCCTCTGAGCATGACATGCAATAGATAGGACAAGGTGAAAGCTCACCTACATTGGGAAGAATTAAATACTATACTGCTGTCACAGGGAAGATGCTGTTCCTCTTATAACATAAGCTCTTGAAATATTGGGACTTTTTGTCCAGAGAGACAAAAAGCAAGGATTGTGGGACTCAAGTAGGCCAGAGATGGTCAAATGACAGAACAGAAGTGTGAAGAGTTATGCAAGGAAAGAGCAACATTATCTATTGGTCTGTTCAGTCAGCATCTCTCTTGTCTTAACCTTTTAACAAAAATGAGCAACACACATCTAAGAATTTGCAAGTCTTGTTTGTTACAATATTTATTTCACCCACTCCAGTTTCTCCTCATATCTCATCGTCTAACTTAACAAGTTTGCGTGTATTTTAAAACTTGAGATGTTTCCCCAACTTTTAGTTGGGTAAAGATGTGGTAGAAACTGGGATTTTGTTGTCATAATATGGTATGTGACATGAGCTAGTGTATATTTATTTGGAAGCTAAGCCACATTGTGTTCAGTAGGTTTTATTCAACTAAATGTTTGCTTAGGACTGAAGTTTAGGAGTAGGGGAACAAAGGATTAGGGTGTTTATTTACTAACTCAACAGGAGAGGTCTGTCATCACATGGACAAGGTGTGAGACGCATCTTCGTAACCATGCCTCCTGTCCATAAGAGGCAACAACAACATGTCCAACAACAACAACATGTCCAAAGTTGAAAAGGTCACTCTTTAAAGCTACCATTAAGGCAGAAGGTGACCCAGACAATGCGTGCTGCACAATAATTTGCTTCATGCTGGAATAAAGAGGTCAAGCAAATTAATACACTGTTGATCCTCTCTGCACACTGAGCCTTAAATGCATTTTAATACAAATGGGATTGCCTTCTCCAATCTCCCATTATTGGATTGGCGATTAGTCATAGAGATAGAAAAACATTGCATCTGAAATTGAATTAGCCTGGCCATCAAGCGAGAACGTCAGCTCCAAGGCATGCTTGGAGAGAAATCTAATGCTTACAAAGGAATTGTGAACAAAGGCAGGGGCTCTTACAACTGTCCTCTGCACAGGTGAGAAGACTGATGTGAATGAAGCTGAAGTCAGGGGACAGGATCAAATGCCCTGGTGTGCTGCTGGTGCAAAGAGAACAGAGGGGCACAAATCAAGCTGAAGCTGAGCAGGAAACAAACCTTTCCTCCCCATGTTAACTTTCATGGGGTTAATGGGATGCTAATGCCCCATCACAAGGCACAATCTTATTTCAATCTAGAGCTAGAAGGAATTTCACCTAAGGAAGATTCCTTCCTAGTGCTGCATTTAAGATGAGGCTAGGTACTTTAGCAACATTACAATGTCAAACTACACAATTACACTGCTATTATACAATTGTAATTGCCATAGCAACATTCTGCAGAATTAAGGGATTTGTAGTTTAGTGAGGTGCAAGAGTTGTCCGGCTGGATTAACATCGCTATAGCACTGTGGTGTGATAGAGCCCTTCGCCTGGATGAATGCATTTTGCTGTTTGGGAACAATAATGTCCCATGATTGTGCTTTTCCTGTATAGCAAGGGGTTGGACTTGATGGCCCATGTGGTCTCTTCCAACTTTATTATTCTATGATTCTATGTGGGGGTTGTAAAAAAAACCTGGTGTTGTATATAGTCCATGTAATACCCATTCCTGAGTTAATCATTTTAATAATAATAATAATAATAATAATAATAATAATAATAATAATAATAATAATAATAATTTTATTTCTTACTCGCCTCTCCTCCAGGCTTGAGGTGGGTTACAGAATAACTAAAACACATAGACATTGCAAAATACAGATACACATATTAAAACATATTTCTATAAAAGCTACATGTTAAAACGTATTTCTATAAAATATGTATTAAAATAAACAAAGAACACGCATTTAAAATACATGCTTAAAGACTGTTTGGGTACATCCCCCTTCCCCTCCTCTGGATGCCATGACAGTTTACAAATATAATGCAGATAAGAGACCAAATATAACCCAGTACAATCCCAATATAAGGATGCAAATGGAAAGATGGATGAGTCTTAGTAACTGCTGATTTGTTCATGATTTTAAAAGATGTAGATTTGTGATGGATTTTGACTTGCTTGCCTGTAAAAAAAAGTGCTATATATTTTCCTTTGCCTTTAAGTAGTATGCAAAATTATGTACATTGCTGGAGGAAAATGTTGGTGCACACTTCTGGGAATACACTTTAGCTTGACAGTTATTGTACTTCTAAAATGCTAACTATTTGCATACAGGACTAGCTAAGCCAATGCAACTGATTCACTGCCTTTGATCCCATTATTATGAGAAAAGTAGCGTATAAATGAATAAACTCTGGTTTCAGAGGAAGCTGATTTTTACTTAACTGTTGCTTGTATAAACCAGTGGTTCTGGACCTTTTAGGTGGAGATGTTTTGGACTCTAATTCTCTGACAATTGCTATGATGGTTGAGACTACTGGGATTTGTGGTTTAGACCTGGAAGACCAAAGATTGAGAACTACAGAGAACTGTTCTCGTTTAAAACTCTCTCTCAGGTCTGAGAAACAGAGCGGTGAATGCAAACTAAAACATCTGCCTAGAGAAAAGCAATACACACTGTGGGTGGATGGAAAAGGTTTTGAGACTCTGGAAGTTGAACTTGAGTGGGCAGGAAAGGAAACACACTGGATTCTCTTTGTGGAAAGAGAAAGACTCATGTTACATTTCATACCTCAGACTTAAGCAGTCAGATAGTATCGGGATATCTTTCAAAGAGTGACTGAGGCATGAAGGTGCTCTCTGCTGTAGGTATATATAATTTCTAATTACACAGATAAGTTTTAATGAAAGACTCTACATTTCCAGCTCAGTAATTTGACAGGGACAGAAGCAAGGTTATAATTAAGGAAGGCTCCCCTCCGGCCACCATTAGTAAGAAACTGGCTATTACCTTCAGGATATGTTCACTGCTTCCTCCTGGCTTACCGGAAGCTGTCACTTACAAGCTGGCAATTGCTCTTTGGAGTAACAGGAAGAGGACCTGAAATCCAATCGCAGCCTCCCTCCTGTGCATGCCTCTCATAATCGTAATCCTCCAAGTTCAGAGGCTAACTCCTGCACAGCAACATGTTATTATAAATGCTAGGCAAGCCAATGTAGCTGGAGTTAGTCATTTATTCAGATGCTTTGGCTGCTCCTCGGGCCACTATGAAACTGTTGCATGCTACTTTGAACATGCACTCAGTGGAAGTTGGTACACTTGGCACCAAACATAGCTCAGAGTTCATACAACATCTTACATGGGTGAGGTGAAGACTCAAGGAAATGCCACATCACTTTATAGCACATAGCTCCTTCAGATGAAACAACAGTAAAATATTTCACCCCACAGTTGACTGCTCTCTTTAGAAGAGACAGGAATGCTTAACCTATCGCTTCTTTTTGTGGCCAGATCTTCTATTTCAAAGGGCAAAGTAATTGAAACAAGAAAGCGGAATTCTTGTTTTAATGACTAGAAAGTCACTGATAATATTCCAAGTTTGAATTTCAGGACCTCCAGATCACCACAGCTGCTTTTAAGAAAGAACAGAAGCAATGAAGTCACAATAACTGCCCAGTAACAGAAGAGAAGAGTGACACAGCATTAAGAAGCACATACTAAATATATCTCCAAGCCAGATGCAGGAAGACTGTTTTCGAAGATCTGTTGTAACTAGATCTTAGAACTGTTGGGATTTGGTTGGTTGGCTTTTGGCACTAATACAATAAGAAATAGGTGGGAGCTGGTGGAAAACATCCGCAGAAATAAGCCTGCAACTCACCCACTTCCCCCAAGCAAACAAACTGCCTTTAAGGATTGCTGGATCAGTTGTGCATGCAGACATGTCTTCTGCCTCAAATCCAATGGTTATAGACTGTTAGAAGAGTTAGTCCTTGGATTTATTATCCATATCTTGCATTTTCACAACAGATCAAAAAATTTTACTCCTTTTCTTTGCACATTCACATACGACCAACTTGTGCCATCTCTGTGACTTTGCTGCATAAGATAAAAACAATCAAAGATATTAAGCCAATAAAGGAAGAGTTGGGTGCATTTTGTCCTCTTTTGCTGCAGCACAGAGATACCAACATCACCAATCCTTTAAACAGTAACCTGAAACAAATTCTGCAACCACAAAAGCACTTGCAGAAAACTTCCTAACTCACCTGTAAACTCAAAGGTCACAGGAGGACATCATCAAAGATCATTATCAATCTTGCAGGATGACAGAGTTCCCTGCCCCTATCAGTTTGCATCAAGGCCTGAGGTGAAATACTAGCCTACTATCCCACTTTATGAAAGCTTGATCCTCCTTTCTGACTAGTCTTTACCCTCCTCACCTTCTTGCCAAACACCATGCAGATGACAGTTAAGCTCATTAGCTGAAGGAAGACTTAAAAATGGAAATAAATCAGAATTGACTCAAAGAGATCTAGGTCAAAGATGTAACAAGCTGGTTTCAGCACATTAGACGGTCAGTATGCCAATTATACCTCTGTTGGTTTGCTCCATCCTGTCTCCTGAAGCAATGCTTGAAGCAATAGTAAGTTTAGTTATTAACTGCTATGTGGGTACTTTCTTCACTATGACCATAAGAGGGTGCAACTTCTGTAGAAGATATCTGAGTATCCCAAAAAACTGTTGTTCTTTCTTCAAGCCCAGCAGCTACCATCTATTCTCCAAACTAAGTGCTCTATGGACCTTGCCTTGCTCTTGCCCTGTAGACCAGGGCACGCATATTTACAAGAACCAAAGAATGCAGAATTGGGAGGAACATTCTGTATCTCAGGAAACCCAACACTGCAGATGTATTATCCCCAGATATAGTACTACCAGAAGCACAGAATCTTTACTTGCTAGGAGATTTTGTCTTGCAGCAGAGATAACAGGAAGTGAAAGGAGAAGGGATTTGGCCTGCGCTCAATACAGCTTACTGAAAGATACTTTGCTGTAAATACTGGAGTAACCTTGCCTAGATTTTGCCTGCAGACACTGTACCTAATACAATAGCTGTCATTTACATGTATTCGTGTAAGTCACAGTACCATACAAATGGCCACAATTCCCTAACTTGTTTTCTCATCCTATTTTAATTTCACATCCTGTTGTTGTTTTTTATCCTTCTCTCAAAATATAACTCAGCAAGGAGGCAGGATTGCACATCAAGCAAAAGAAACTGCTCTGAGCTATTGGGTGGCCTGAAGCAGAAATGTTAACTATCATTTCCCCTACTAGAATAGACTAAGTATTCCTTATCTGAAATTTTAAAATCCAGAACTGTCCACATGAGTGGCCTAGATAGCAAGAACGTTGTTTTCTGACAGTTCAATGTACACAAACTTTGCTTCACACACAAAATTATTAAAATACTGTGTATAAAATTACCTTCTGGTGTATATGGAAACATACATAAATTTTGTGTTTGGACTTCAGTCCCATTGTCATGGTATTTCATTATGTATATGTAAGTATTCCAAAGTACAAAAAAATCCAAAATATGGAACACTTCTCAAGAATTTCAGAGGAGGGATGTTCAACACGTAATAATAACACTGGTAGTTTACTACCCCTTAAACCTATGCCAAAATCTACCACCTGAAAAATACTACTTCACTGTTCACACATACAGATCTCTTGTCTTGTCTCAAAGGATGCAGTTGTGTACTATATGTCTATTTCTTATACATTTGCTTGTTTGATTGTTTTACAAACTACATATAAGAAGCCAGCTGTCCGTAGTATCCAGCCATTATACAAAGCAATTAGCATTTCCTGGGAATTCTGACCCACTGGAAGTACAGCGTTAAGTACTAGCAGTAGTAAACTGACATAAGGGATAGGTAGTGTAAATAACTAAAATAATTTACCAGAAAGTTGAATCGTTGATTGATCAGGCACTAACAGCCAGTGGTCCTTTGGTGCCTTTCTAGCCCTATCTGGAAACTGAACCAAGGACATCTGGCATGCAAAACATTCACTTGATTATTGTGCTCTTCCTTCCATCTACCTGCCTGCAAGCAGGTTACCTATCTAAGTATACTGAAGAATGAATGGAGACGATCTGATGCAGCTTTTCAGGTGACATGAAAAGAACTGCTGATAAGCAGCAATGTTTAAGCAACTATAGTAGCAGACACGGCTTGATCTTACCTACTGAAGAACCAAATCAGGAGACAGGAAAGGGTTAACAGCTCCATGCAATATAAACTGGTTATTTATGTGTCCATTGGCTCCTTAAGAACACTGGCTATATGTGTGTGTGTGTGTGTGTGTGTGTCTCCATTGGATTCTTGAAAACACTGCAGTTTAACTTTGTTTCAGAATAAGTTTATAAATAGTTCTTAGAGGAGAAGGAAAAGAGGGAAGGATCCCCTCACTATTCCCTCACTAACTCATTGATGTCCAGTAAAGCAGATACTATATTAGATGCTGATCAACTCGTACTGTACATTCTGCTTGACACAATTATAATAGTGAGACAACTTACTGGACTTTGCCATCCACCTTTACAGAACAAAAAATTAAATTTGCCATTAAGTGATATTAATGCAAGGGTGTATCTTCACTCAGAAACATCCGAAAACAATGTTTTTTCAGCTTTCTGTGTGCATGCATACACATACACACTATGACCCTCATATGCACAGAAGATATGTTCATGGATTTTAAATAGATACATGAAACTGCAAAAAATAGCAAACCCTATTATTTCCAATGGGAAAAATGACAGAGCAACCGAAAACAGGGTGTAGGCCCTAAGTACATAACAGGATAAGTGAAACCATGGATAAGTGAAATTGCATATATCATACGGTACATGAAAAAACCTTGCAGCACTGTTTTCAGACATTTCTGAATTGTGTATATATATTAGAGAAAGAGTTCACTATCCAAATCTAAAATATATCTACGTGTATATATAGACACACGCAAACATTCACACACACAAATGAATGAATTACTTTATAATATATATGATACAGCAAGATGAATTAAAAATAAACAAACAGTACTTCCAATAAATTTGCTTTGGATCCCAGAAGGATGCAGTTAGTCAATTAGAATATTCATTGGCATGAGTGATGATAAATAGTACTTAAGAGATTATACCAAAACATTTTAAGTGCCCAGTACATATTGCCTCAACATTTAAAATGGGTTTAATAAATATATTATGTGGACATAATGGGCCCCTGATGGCACAGTGTGTTAAAGCGCTGAGCTGCTGAACTTGCGGGCCAAAAGGTCCCAGGTTCAAATCCCAGGAGCGGAATGAGCGCCTGTTGTTAGCCCCAGCTCCTGCCAACCTAGCAGTTCGAAAAAAATATGCGGGACGGTAACAGCGCTCCATACAGACCTTGGAGATGTCTATGGACAACGCCAGCTCTTTGGCCTAGAAATGGAGATGAGCACCAACCCCCAGAGTCGGTCATGACTGGACTTAACATCAGGGGAAACCTGTACCTTTACTTTATGGACATAATATTACAATATAAACATAATATAAAATAATAGCATAACACAGACACAACAATGGATTTTGTTTGGACTGGCTGCTCTTTTCCCCCAAAGTGAAGCCAGAGTGACTGGTCCTGCCCAAACAGACAGCTGTAAACAGAAAACAGCCTTTTAAATCAATTCACATAAATGTGTTAAGTAGAGGCCAGTGACTAATTCAGACCAAACAAGCCTGATCTTTCAATTTACATGAGGCTGCTGGGCAGACAAGAGATTTCAAAACAGAGCCTCCGAATTTTTACTGAAAAGCTAGACCTGGCAAGCAATTTCAAATACTTGAATACTGCACTTGCCAATTTTGTGGGTTACCAAAAAAAAGTTATTTTTTCCATTTCTTAATGAGCCTATAGGTAACATAATACTGCATATGATGAGCAGCAATGAAAGCCAGCTACAATGCATTAAACCCTGGGAACAGAGTCAAGTATTGCTTCTTTCAGATCCTGCAAAACTGGGCACTGAGCATGGCAACAGGACACACCAGAGCTCTTCAATCATTACAGACACTATGCAATGACAACAGGTAGCAGCCAATAGCCTTGGTGGCTTTCCAACCCTGTAATTAGGCAACAGGAATGAATGGGACCTGGTATTTGTTGTGCATAGCGGCCATATGGCTAACAATCTGGTAGAGCTCTGGCCTATTTATTATCCCTTTAACCTACTGATTACAAATCCTCTTGACAAAAGGGCAAGGACCTTGGAGGAATGGCATTTGTTCTGCCTTTTAACACCAACTAGCACAGGCCAGAGAACATGAGTTCTAGGACCCAAGCAAGTCAGGACTTAATGTCCTTCACCAGATACAGGCTGGGCTGCAAGACAGATGTTTCATGAATATCTCCTGAATGTTGTGGTGATGTATCCGCAAAATATTTCTGACTTATGGAAGCCCTAAAGTGAAGCTATTATGAAGTTTTCACAGTAAGATTAATTTGCAAGAAGTTGGCCATTGCTTTTCATTCAGGCTGAGACGGTAACAGTGGGTTTCCCTGGCTGAGTGGAGTTTGAGTCCTAGCCCCCAAAGTCCTAGTCTAACCACTCAAACCACTACAGCCCATGCTTGTTCTCATTCCCAGATTTTCAATGGAAGTTGCCCCTTATACTCTGAGATGCCCTCACACACAAATGTGGCACCATCACAATGTGCCTTTCAAGCACAGTCACATGGACAAAGAGACTTGCCATCGAGTCACTTCCTACAAAAGTAATTCCTAGACAACGGTGTAACAATTTTAATAAGATGCATATAATACCATGGACTCTACACAGATACTGAGCAGGCCAGTGGTGAAGTCCTATTCTAATGTGAAGTACGTTAAGAATAGAATGTGAATACACAATATCAGAACTTATGGTGAAGGCCATATTGGAGCATATGTTGTCAGAAAAGTCACATATAAAGTACACACTTAAATGTAATCAATCCAGTAAATGAAGTTGTCCAAAGGATTTCACTTGTTTGAATAGGCCTCATAGGAATGGCTGTTTCTCATTATTCAGCAATATTCAGCTCCACTGAGTGCCATGACATCTTTCTACAATTCAGAACTAACGGCGGATTCACCAGCAAAATATATCCACTCCAGCGCATGCCCAACTTCGATGGGTGGGGTGGAGGGGGGTGGAATCAGCAAGTCAACAGGTGAGGCTATGAAACCTGATCAGGGAAGACAAAGCAGTTCCTGTCAGTGGCGTGCTGGGAAGAACGCATCACTTGCACCATATCAGGAGACGTGCTTGAAACAGTAGTGCACTGAAATCTCAGCAACATGAATAATCTTTGCCATCTGTTTGAACAACTCAACGGCTCTAGCTGCAATCTGAAGGAACACTCCCACAGAAGCACAAGGGCCTTGCTGATAGATCACAAGAGCCCGTCCCCATCTCTGGGGGCCCATTTTCTTCAGAACACTATGCTATGACTAAGATATTGTGATTTGGGACTTGCTTGAAATCGAAGAGGAAGGCATTTTGTGTCTTACAGAGCCGATGAAAAAAGGAAAGAGAGACCCCATCTTGAATTGTGTTAGGTTCATGTCTCCGAAGAGAGGTCCATTCATTCAAGAGGGTATAAGTATGTTCTGAAGTAGAAGTGAAGAGCCCCTGAAGCTGATGTAGCATGAAATCAAACAGAAAACTTTCTCTAGGATTTGTTTCAGGCAACAGAGTTGAATAAAACTGGGAATGTTAATTTAAAGGGATTGTTATTTTACTTTATTATTTTTTAAAGACATAAGACTCTGGCTGGTATTTTCAATGAGTGTGTTTTTTCCTCCTGAAAATGGTACTATAGGTTATCCCATGTTCTTTTCTGCACTTCTCCTACGAAATATACGGCTTCAAAACACAATTCAAATGTTTCTCAAATATTATTTGGCTCACTATATTGACTCACTATCCCTACACTATCTGAGCAATAAATCCAGAATAGGCTAAAGTTGCTAGGTTTCAAAGTCAGCCAGTCTGACGTGTTCACATCTTAGCAGTCTAGCTCCTCATTAATTGCAGCCCAACATTGTAGAGCTGAAATGCTTTATGGCTATCAAACTTCCCAAAACAGTATGGACATGGGGCACAAACACTGGCCAGTTTCACCATTGAGCAGAATGAGGCAGACACATTTGGAGGGGATCATGAAAGGGCAGAAAATTCATTATTATAATTATATTTACTGCCAGGAAATGGGATTGGCTACTGTGAGATTTTTCTGCCCTGAATGCCCCAATACTTGAGAATACTAGATGGTCTTAATCCATAGTCTTAATATCCTAAGGGCACCTGACATCATTTTATCCTGGATGCTAAGCAGGATCATCCCTGTTTAGTATTAGGAGAGGAGACCACCAAAAATACCAGGTACTGTAGGGAGGAACTGGCAAAACCATCTCTGAGTAGTCCTTCCTCAAGAAAACCCAGTAATAACCATGGATCACCATAAACTGACAAGTGTCTCGAAGGCACATATACACAGGAAGTATTATCAACATGGCGAGGTGAGGCATTTGCTCAGAAACAAAATGTCTTGGGCTCATCTTGCTTCAACTCTGCAATAGAGAAGAGCAATAATAAAGCATAGTGGTAATAGCTTGAGACTTTTGAGATTTTTGAAAACACCATACTTTATTGTTGTTCCTCTCTACTATTAATATCAGAAATGTGAGAAGGGGGTTTTTCTCTACGAAATGTATTTGGCCAGAGGCAAAAAGGGGAAGTTGGAGAAGCTGACCCTGAACTCCTTAGTCTAAAAGCTATAAGCTGCTTATATATGAAATCAGGAGAGGAGAGGGCAGTTTATACATAAAAAGTATTTCCTCCTATCAAAGAATCTTGTTTAGTACATCAGGTGTTTTTCTCAACTGCAACTCCAGTCACAGCTTTAGCAAAAATCTGACACAGAAAACAATGGCAAGTATTTGCATTCACACCCAAAGACCTGTGGATTAATGTGGGAGCTGTGCGGGCAATTTGTTACAACAAGCATAATTTGCTAGAATATAGGCAGTATTCCATTTAAGTATTTAACATTGCACAAGATAACCAGAGCACTTATTATTTTACTATTTGGGAGCTCTCAGACAACAAAGCTTCTTTTTGTTACTCACAAAAGCCCAGAGCTCTCTTTTTTAGGCAATATTGTCACAGATAGCCATTTCTATTGGAAGAAAGCTCCAGATTCACAAGTCATATAAAGAAACACAATAGTCAAATCATAGAAATCACAACTATAAACAGCCATTAATTAGTAAAGCAAGTGTGTGTGTGTGTGTGTGTGTGTACACACAAACAAAATGCAACAGAGTCTAAGAATTCTTTTCCTGTTAAATGTTCCCCTTTGCAAGAAGTTTGTGCTCAAAAGTTTAAGAAGCTAACCAGGTCTTAAATGTCTTGAAAACCTTTCAACATCCACTACCATCTCCCCATAATTATACCACAGTAATGTAGCAGGAACAGTCAAGATAGAAAGTGCCATGAGAACTATTTGGAAAATTTAAAACTGTGATCACTGTATTGAAACTAGATTATGGAAGGGCTGTATTCTCTGATTTTGTTTTTCAGCAGAGTGATTCCAGAGGAGATGCGAAAGGAAAAATATCATGAACCCTTTGCTTGAAAAAATGCTTGGCCTTAATAGTTGGCTCTAGTTTCTTTTCCATTTCAATGAAACCTTTCCATTCAAAGCTACTAAACAGAAAGTGTAGGTTAAAGAGTTATTTCTGTAGATGTGTGCCTTCCCTTCCCTTTGCACTCAAATAAACAGAAAAATAATAATGATGTATGCAAAGCAGTGAAGTGAAGAAAATATTCAGGCAAATCTGCCATTTAAATATAATCATCCTGCTTTTTCATAATTCAAGTGAATTTTTTTCAGCATCATTCTTTTATATATAGTTGCTCCTCCAGAATATGTTCCATATTTCACTATGGAAAATAAAAATTATTCTAGGCAGATTTGAGTAACACAACAAAAAGGCATCAAGCTGCATTTTTTCTGTGCAACATAATTACTCAAATGCCAAACCTTAGCCTTATGATACAGATGCAGTTCAAGAGAGCTGTAATAATGTTTATAACCTTTTGAGATAGGCAGTCCTTTTTTCACACAGTATTTGCAAAAATATCTTTCAATGCCAAATATTGAAGCTAGATTAGGTTCTGAATCAGATTTCAAATGTGATTTCTGAAATCACATTGGCTTCAAAAGTTACAAACTGGCTTCAGTTAAAAGCAATATACGTAGTTGGACTTGGCTGTTGGATCAAGCTGCCTGGTTTTGGTATACTTTAACTGCAAAACAGTGAATGTGTATCTGAATTTATTCCCATGTGGACATAGTGGGACTTAAACACAGAACATACATGCTGCATGGGTACAGTCCACAGTACAGCCCTCTACATGAATGCTCAATGGGACCTGCTCCCAAATATCACAACCTAAGATTGCAGGATAAATCTCACTAACATAAAAAATACTTTTAAATATATCTATGGTGAGAGCCAATGTGGCATAGCAGTTTGCATGCTGGACTATAACTCTGGAGACCAGGGTTCCCATTCCCCACTTGGCCATGGGAAGTAACATTCTCTTAGTATCAAAGGAAGGCAAAGACAATTCTGGGGTATTGTGTAGCCGTATGGCTGTATTCTAGCAGCATTTTCTCATGATGTTTCACCTGCATCTGTAGCTGGCATCTTCAGAGGATTTCTGATTCTGTTCTGAACAAATCTTACCAAGCAAACACCATGATAATAGGGTTGCTACAAATCTGAAACACATTGAAGGTACACAACTACAAATGACAACTAAATCTGTGTTGTGGTGCATTGCAGCAGTTTCATTCCAAGATGTGTTAGAACTCCACAAGACTCTCTTCACAGATCATGCCATATTACTTTGCTTTCTGAAACAATTTGGGTTGGATTCCCCAATGTGCTACGATTTCCCCTCGCCTTTACTTTTGAAGTAGATTTTCTGTAGAGACCCAGACATATAATTTTATAATTATTAGTTTCACAGAAGCCAGTAAGTTCCAGGAGGAAAACTTAAGTCTGTATTTGCTGTGTTGGCCTCAACTATTAAAAACATTAATTATGAAATGACATTTTACTCTAGTGAATCATCACTAAAATATAAGTGTGAGTGAGGCTGTACAAGACATCTAATCCCTTAAGCAAAGCATTCCCTTAAATATCAACTTGTTCCACTTAATGTATCTAGGCATCCCATTTGCAATTAATTGTTTACCAGTCCTTTACATGGAAAGAATTAATTAACCATTTTGCCATCTAATTTAAGCAGAGCTCAAGATGTTTTAAAATCATCTCACTAAACAGCTCTTTAGCAATATAACAGTCTCTTTTTTACAATGCATATTGCAAGTATGATGAAACTTTTAATGCTTGCTGGAGGCACACTTGCAAGTTTTGAACTGCTCACCTACTTTTTCAGATTGAGAAAAAAGAAGGACCAGAGTTACCTAAAATTTCTTGTTAATCTACATTTAGGAGGAGTAGCAGTGTTGATCATAAGAAAATGCATTTATCATTCAATGGCTAGATTTAAATAGATATTTGTGTTCATAAGCTAATTGCTTTTTCAATCAAATTTTGCTTGCTTGCTTCAAAAAGACAACTTTTCTTTGAAGAGTAACATTAATAATGGCAATATTAACTTTACAATTAACATGAACCAAAATCCTTAAGAGCTGCCCACTACACAAATGTCACATTAATATTTGTTACTTGAGTTGGGATTGCTAACAGAGCAGTTGCGTGTCATTAATTTTTAGAGGAAGCAAAACTGCCCACTGGATAACTTTTTTAAAAAAAATCCTTGAATTTCTGAAGATTGTTTGACTAAGACAGCAAACATAATCAAACTTAATGAATGTTAAAGTTTTAAATAAAAGTTAGTTGTATGCTGATAGTGATCAACCTCATTTTAAAAATTAATTTTAGACATGCCTAAAAACAGCACAATTCTTGATGAAACAAGAATGTTTCTCAATATCAATGAAAGCAGGGAGAATCATCGCACATCAGAGATTAGCTTCATGGAAAAAGATTCTTCCTCTACCTCGTGATCATTTTTTCAGAATGAGTTTTTTGCTTCAAATATAATGCCCTACACTGATATCCCAGTGTTAATCGTATTTGCATATAAATAGCATATGCATAAAAATGATCTTTTCGGTTAGCTGATTGTTTAGGTTGTTTAGAACTTGAGTGTCTAACTTCTCTCGTGTTTTCATGCCTAAAGAAACAAGATTTTTCTATTAGTTCAGTTTTCCGTAACCCAGATAATCAAATTACTTGGCTATACTGAGCCAGTCTCTTAACAATAGCCCAATCTAAAATAATCTAAAATCTCTAATCTAAAATATCAGTTCTAAGCAAGTCCAGTTTTCAGTGGAGGGGCATCCAGTTCCTCTCAATGTTATATACAACATTTTAATTATCAGTCTGATAAAAAATTCATGAGGATCCCGTAAACAGGCAAACAACTTGAGGAACATACACATACAGTAACAGCCATTTAAAGTTGTTGTATAAGTCAGTAATATACTAATTGTTTATGAAATCCAAACATTAGCTTCTCTTTGGCACTATAAAAATCCTCTCAGAATTATGTAGCTAAGTATTTCAAAAACTTGGCATTTTTTAAACAGAAAGTAAAAACTGCTGTCTATGCACGAGTGAGAAGTCCCACATAACTCCAGCAGGACTTCGCTGTGAGTACCTTCAAACTCTTTCTGCCCATTCATTATATTGACAGGAGAAATCCAAATAGTTAGAAACTGTAGTTGTATAACAAGTCAACTCTCAAAATCCTTCCACAGGAAAGGAAGGCTGACTGCAACCAGAATACACATGTAATTGATTGCAACTTTTAAAAGTAAGCATTTTAAACCTGAAATCATTAATCTGCCAGTCACCATCTCATGTCAGTTTCAGAATTCACCAAGTCTGCTCTATTTACATATCATAGCTGTCGCACATGAGTCATAGTCCCTGAATTAATTACGTTTGACAGTTTAGACTTGTTTCATTGAGACTAACACCCAAGTCCAACAGCTCTTTCAGAATTATGTATCCAAATTTAGACTTAATCGGCAAATTGCAGTACTTCATCTTAAAACAGTTTGGGAAGGGTTTTACTTTTTCAGATAATCCAATTAATTTTAGATTGAGAGATTTATTTAGCATTTAAAAAAAACTGTGGCTAGAGACAGTGCTGCAGTCAAAATGGTCAAGTGAATTTAGATGAAAATGCTACTGGATACCTCTCTGTAGATTATCTTTATTCATACAGTGTTATTCAATCTGTCCCTGTCCCCCATTCCTAGGATCAGATACCTCAGTTGTGTTTATTTTACGCACACACAAACACAGAGAGAAAAATATTTTTTCTGGCACAACTGAGCACTGATTTCTCTTATCAAAGTTTTCCCTCTGGAAAAAGCATCAGCTTGACTTTCTTTGCAGTGGGACTGAGAAGAAGAATGCAGTTAGGTCTTAACTGGTCTGGGAAACAGTTCCATTCCTATCAATTAGAACCCATTATCAAGGAAAGCACTTGTAACAATATTTCATTCTGTTGGCTCCTTTGTTTAAGAAAAGATGGCTCCAGCTGGCAGCAACAAGCAAAGTTTGGTTCCTGAATATAAACCTCTTTTCCTTGCCATTGCTTTTAGAACACTGCTGCTACTAAAAAACAACTGAGCAGAAACAGGGAGAAAGGGTGGAAAGATGGTAAAATGCATATTACTTGTATGTAGGAAGGCAACTATGCCACATATATGAAACATACATAAAGGAAATGTGCCAGACACTAAGGGCAAAGGAATGAGATTGATGCCCATAATTCTAAGCATCACCAAGAAACAAAAAATAGCATCCCTGTAAATCACATCCCTTTTCTATAGCTATTCTCTGTAGTCAGCGTGTTTCTAGAACTAAGCTTCCATCAACTCCTAGTAAATCTATATCATTCAGTTCTTCAGAACATTGATTTTTTTCAGCTTAAATAACTAACTCTAATATATCATCTGTGTTTACACAACAAGAAACCACAACTTTTTTGAAGTTCTTAAATAAATTGGACTGACAATGCATACTAAGCCTATGAAGTTTGGAAATTCATTTTGGATCAAAAAGCTTTTTTCCCCAAAAAAATACTGCCACGGGCATTACCCTATGTCACAGCCTTGTGAAATGTAGCAACACACATCCCTCAAAGTCCTGTGAAGCTGAACTTCAGTAGCATTAAAACATTACTTTAAACTGTGCCTTTGAACTATTCAAAGTGCTTTAGAAGAGTTGTAAATGTAGTGCGGGAATGGCAAAAAACTTGAGGCAGATCACTCACTTCTCATCCACACCCCATCCATGTTTTTAGAAAATTAGTTTCAGACTTCAGAGAACTCTATATCCAAATGCCTGTTGATACGGAGACAACTTTTCAGAGATTCTGATTATAAAGGTATATTAGAACAAGAACCAGAAAGTGCCAGATTTGCAGTTAATCTCAATTTGGGCTAGACAGCGGAAGTTTTAAATGAGAAGTTTTCAAAAAGTAAGTTCCTGTTCCATCCACCCCTCTCTTAGAAATGAGCTGGAAAGTTTCCTAAGTTCACCCTTCAGCAAAGTTTAATGGTTCTCATCTTCCTGACAGCTCTGCTCATTAGCTACAAGTTGCAGTTTAGGGAGGATCTGTTTAAAACCATCTCTCTTAGAGATATGTCTTTCATTCTGAGGAGCCAGATCTCAATAACAAGAGATCCCAGCTCCTTGCTGCCGCCTACCAGAATTAGCAGCAGCATCATTCATAGACTCAGACTTTGGAGCAGCAGCCCCTGAAGGTGGGAGTTATAAAAGGTCTCAAAAGGAGCCAAGGACAAGGCAGATCTACAAAGAAGGAGCCTGATTTTCTTGGACTGAAATGGGAATGTCCTGCTTACTTAGATTTAATGGGAAAAAAGGGAAAAAAAGCCATCCCCGAGTACTTGGTTATCAGTTTTGCTTCAAGGGGCAGATAAAGATTATCTTACTGAAGGCAGGAAACAAATGACTTTCTATATTTTTTAAAAAGAAATTAATAGATCACTAGGCACGATTTTTAATTGTTGTCACTACATGTTGCCACTCTAACGAGTCAATTGTGGGGGCTTCTGTATTTGATATACAGGTCTGAAGATGAGGCAAGGAGCAGGTTTTCTGCACTTTTTCTCCTGCCCACATTTCATCAAAGTTGTGCAAACTTCAGGGGATTGAGGGTGCCCAGCTGAAAATGTGCTTGCTTTCGCAATCCACCTAGAACAAATAAACTGCTGGCCAACCTCTCCCTGTTTTAAACCAATGAGATGTCCTACAACTGGCCAGTCGGGCATCATGCTTCGGGGGTTATCTGCTGAACCATAGTCTGTGTACACAGCCGCACTCGGGGTCGACCCTGCTTGGTCAACCTGGAGTTTGTGCCCCCTTTTCTCCCTTTCCATCCTTTTGCGATGGAAGCTCACCATGCCTGCTTCACTTTCCACCCCCTCCCCAAGAACAGCAGCTTTGTGTTGTCAAAGGCTTTCATGGCCAGAACCACTGGGCTGCTCTGAGTTTTTGGGGCTGTATGGCCATGTTCCAAAAGCATTTTCTCCTGATGTTTTGTCCACATCTATAGCAGGTATCCTCAGAAGTTGTGAGGTATACTGGAAACTAGGCAAGGGAGGCTTATATATCTGTGGAAAGTCCATGGTGGGAGAAAGAACTCTTGTCTGTTGGAGGCAAGTGTGAATGTTGCAGCTGATCACCTTGATTAGCACTGAATGGCCTTGCAGATTCAAAGGATTACCTCAGGCAGGATGCAGCCAGGCTTTGAATCTGCAAGGCCGTTCAATGTTAATGAAGGTGGCCAATTGCTACATTCACACTTGCCTCAAACAGACAAGAGTTGTTTCTCCCACCCTGGACCTTCCACAGATATATAAACCCCACTTGCCTGCCATAGATGTGGGCGAACCATCAGGAGAGAATGCTTCTGGAACATGGCCATATACAGGACTGTAGCCAAGGGGGGGGGGGTTAAGGGGTTCAATTCCTCCTCCCCCCCCCCCCGAAAATTTTCGGGTTTTTAAAAAAACTTCGTTTACTCATGAATTTTAACTGATTAACCAAACCCTCATGAGTGTCCACTGAAGTTTATTGATGGAGCCTGATTTCTAAATTATTTTGCATTATGGAACTACTCTTCATGATTCGCTGAAAAAGTTTCAACCCCCCCCCCCCCCCGAACAAAATTCTGGCTATGGCCCTGGCCATACAGCCCAGAAAAACCCCAGCAACCCAAGAGCAGCTTTTATTCATCTTCCAGGGTTTGCAAGACCAAGCCCTCGGAAATGCGCAGATCCTTTTTCCTCCCACGGTTTCTGTCGGAAGAGAAACCTGCCTTCTCCTCCTCTTGAGAAGGGCATCAATCCCCCGGTGCTCATTCCTATGCCGGATTCAAAACTCTCTTCCTATTCTGGACTCCGGCCTTTCTTTCTTCTTTCTCCCCGCGCTCCTTCCCTGATTTTGGCTGAGAAGGGAAGTCCTGCGGGGGAAAGGGAGCAGCGACGAAGGGGCGAAGCTCCAGCCTAAAGGGAGACCGGGGGGGGGCTTCCAATGTGGTACTAGAGCCCACAGAAATAAACACACACGCACGCACACTGCACGCCGGGCCCTTTGGGAGTCTTTGAGCGAGATAGGTCGCGGGGTAGGGCAGGCCTGAGGGCAGCATCCAAAGGCCTGCCCGCAGAGCACGCTCCAGGCTCTCTCTCTCATTCGCTCGCTCGCTCTGAGGTGCGCGCCTGGTCTGAGGATACTTCGAAAGGCAGGCTCGAAGCCTTGGCTCTTTCCCGGGAAAAAGCGGGCTTGCGAAAGACTCCCTTCCGCGCCACAGACACTGCCCGCACCGGGATGGGGGAAAGGAGGAAATCCCGGAAACCAGTGTGGTGGTGAATGCACAACCCTCAGATCCTAAAGCACCCCCAGGGCTGCCCTTCGCACGCTTTCATGGAGATTGTTTGCCTCCTGAGCCCCGCAGCTTCAGAACGGTATTAAATGGTCAGTGTGGATGGGGGCGGAGTTGGTGAGAGAGAGAGAGAAAGAGAGAGAGAAAGAGAGAGAGGCCAATGGGGTAAAAAAAAACAACAACCATGTGAACTGCTGACCTGAAGGTTGGTGGTTCGAATCCGCGAGAGGGGGTGAGCTCCCGTCTGTCAGCTCTAGCTTGGGGGACATAAGAGGAGGCTCCCAGTAAGTAAAACATCAGGGCAACCTCTCTGTAGACGGCCAGTTCTCTCACACCAGAAGCAACTTGCAGTATGTTCTCAAGTCGCTTAGGACACGATAAAAAAGGGCGGGGGAGATAAAGGGCCTGGATTCTGCCGTTCCCTGGAAAGTGAAAGGAAGGGTCTCTTTCCGAGTCCTCCCAGAAAGGGTCCGGGAACCTCACGGAGGGGCAAACGGGGCGGAGGGGGTGGAGGAGAGGCCCATGACCTCCGTAAGCTCTCTCCCCCCTGGGACCACGGGGTTGGGGCTCATTCCGCCTCAACACGGGGAAGCCCGCTCTCCGCCGCGCTTCCTTCCCCTTCCCTGCAGAACCAGCGCCCCAGGGAGGAAAGGAGGCAGTTTCAAGGCTCGGCTTGAAGGAAGAGGGCGAGAGGAGAGCGTTGCCCCCTGCCCGCTCCTTGAAGGCGCCGCCACTCACTCGCCCTCAGCCACAAGGGCCGGGGAACGGGGCTGGGCGGACTAAGGCGGGCCCGTCTCCCTTGCCCATCTCATGCAATTTCAAGCCGGACCGAGGAGAGCGCTTTCGTAGAGCAGATGCTTCTCTAGGAAACCCTGAACCCCGTTGGAGGTCCGGAGAGGAGGCACACCAACCCCAGAGCACTTGCTGGAATGGAAGTTCATGCTCTCACCAGTGCTGGATTGAAACTACTGACGTGGTAGCAGTAGGTGTGAAAAAGATCTTGGAGTCCTCGTGGACAACAAGTTAAACATGAGCCAACAAGGTCATGCGGAGGCTAAAAAGCCAATGGGATTTTGGCCTGCATCAATAGGAGTCTAGTGTCTAGATCCGGGGAAGTCGTGCTCCCCCTCTATTCTGCCTTGGTCAGAGCACACCTGGAATCACACTGTGTCCAGTTCTGACTCTACGCTGGAATGTGTCCAGAGGAGGGCGACTAAAAAGATCAAGGGACTGGAGAACAAACCCTATGAGAAGTGGCTGAAAGAGCTGGGCATGTTTAGCCTGCAGAAGAGAAGGCTGGGAGGAGACATGATGAGGGCTATGTATAAATAAATATGTGCGGGGAAGTCCAAGGGAGCAGGGAGCAGGCTGCTTGTTTTCTGCTGCCCTGGAGACTAGGATGCGGAACAAGGGCTTCAAACTACAGGAAAGAAAGGAGATTCCACCTGAACCTTAGGAAAAACTTCCTAACCGTGAGAGCTGTTCAGCAATGGAACTCTCTGCCCCCGACTGTGGTGGAGGCTCCTTCACTGGAAGCTTTTAAGCAGAGGCTGGATGGCCATCTGTCGGGGATGCTTTGAATGCGATTTTCCTGCTTTTTGGCAGGGGGTGGGACTGGATGGTCCACGAGGCCTCTTCCAACTCTAGGGCTCTATGGTCTCCCGAAGGCCTCCCTGTGCCCCGGTTCCCCATACCTGTACCAGGCGAGTCCGCGCTCGTAGTTGCGGTCGAAGAAGTGGGGCTCGGCGCCCACGGCGCGCACGTCGGGGTGGACCCGGAGGAACTCGAGCAGCGCCCGCGTCCCGCCTTTCTTCACCCCGATGATCACGGCCTGCGGCAGCCGCTTAGTCCCGGAGCCGTTGAGGAAGCTGGAGAGGGCGGAGGAGGAGGGCCCGGGACCGGCGCCGTCCAGGATGCCCTCCTCCTCCTCGCCGCCCTCCTCGTCCTCCTCGTCGCCGGGGCTCAGCGGCGGCGGCGGCGGGTTCTTGGTCCGGAGCAGGAGCAGCTTGGGGTGCGGCGACGAGGCGGCGGAGGAAGAGGCGGCGGGGGCGCAGGAGCCCGTGGTGGCGGCGGCGCAGGAGTAGACCATGCAGAGCCAGAGGGCGAGCATGGCGAAGAGCAGCAGCGGCGGCCAGAGGAGCCTCCGTCGCCCCGGTGGCGAGGCGAGGGCGCTGGGGGCATCGGGGAGGAAGAGCAGGCGGCGGCCGATCAGGCCCATAGGCGGGGCAGAGGCAGCAGCCCGGGCACCATGGTCACCATTGCGCGGCCGGCGGGCGGGCGGGCTCGTCCTTTGCCTCAGCAGCGCGGCAGCAGCGCCATCCGCTCCGGAGCCTCGTCGGGCGCGAATGAGGGCTCAGGACCTCGTCCAGCCAAGCCGGAGCGCCGCGAGGGGGCGGGGAGAGAGGCGCGCCTGAGTGGCACCCCTCTGAGCCTATAAGCGCCGCCCGCCGCATGCTAATCAGCCCCCCTTTGTGTTCCTCTCAGCCGACCAATGGCGAGGAGCCGGGAACTGCGGGAGGCGGTTAGACCTTCTCATTGGCTAATGAGCCGTGAAAGGGGCCCGTGAGGAAGAGGAGAGGGAAAGGTGAGGCGGGGCGGAGGGAGGGGCGGGGGCTGGGCCCGGCAAATCCGGCGGCTTCGCGCTTCCCTCGCCCTGCCCTTCCTACCGCTTCTCTGAACTGTAGCATAAACGCAATGCCTTCCCGAAGGCTTTCATGGCATGGCCGGGATCACTGGGTTGCTCTGAGTTTTCCCGGCTGTATGGCTTGTTTCCAGAAGCATTCCCGCCTGACGTTTTGCCTGCATCTGTGGCCGGCATCCTCAGAGGTTATGAGTTCTGTTGTAAGCTAGTCAAGTGGGATTTATATATCTGTGGAAAGCCCAGGGTGGGAGAAAGAACTCTTGTCTGCTGGAGGCAATTGTGAATGTTGCAATTAATTACCTTGATTAGTATTGAATGGCCTTGCAGTTTCAAGGCCTGGCTGCTTTCCTGCCTGGGGGAATTGGGAGGTGTTAGCTAGCCCTGATTATTTCATGTCTGGAATTCCCCTGCTTTCAGAGTGTTCGTACTTTATTTACTGGACCACTCTAACAACTACCGTGTTGGGCCACTCCGACAACCACCATGTCAGGCTACACGGAGAACCCATTGAAATGCACAAGCATGTAGGCAATTTCAACAGAAAGAAGGAAACTATGAAAAGGAACAAAATCTGACTATCAGGATTTAATAAAACTCTAAAATCAGGCAATAAATATAGAACAACACTGAAAACAGGGGAATTCCAGACAGAAAACAATCAGGGCCAGCTAACACCTCCCAACAAAGGATTTCCCCAGGCAGGAAGAAGCCAGGGGTTGAAGTTGCAAGGCTATTCAATGCTAATCAAGGTGGCCAATTGCTACATTCGCACTTTCCTCCAACAGACAAGCGTTCTTTCTCCCACCCTGGACCTTCCACAGATATATAAACCCCTCTTGCCTAGTTTCCATCAGACCTCACGACCTCTGAGGATACCTCCCATAGATGTGGGTGAACAATCAGGAGGGAATGCTTCTGGAACATGGCCATACAGCCCGGAGAACTCACAGCCCATAATGAACGCAATTTGACGGCACTTGAACTGCTCTGGGGCCATGTTATATGTTTGCTTTATGTTGGAAGCCGCCCTGAGTCCTCCTGAGGAGACTGGGCGGTATATAAATAAAATTTTATTATTATTAGGAAATCCTGGGAGTTGGCGTTTGGTGAGACACCACACCAGCACTCTTTAGCTTTGTACAATCCCTAGGATTCAATCGTACTGAGCCGTGGTAAGGAAAGCGGCTTCAAACTGCATTCAATCTGCAGCCTAGAGGTGCCCGCGCTTGGCTGCCCGGGGTCCTGCGCCCCCTCCTGGCTGCTCCTCCTCCCCGCCTGAGGCCTCTCCCTTGACCCCAGCCAGCCAGCCAACCAGCCAACCAGCCGCAGACTGAGACCCTTTGGCACGGCAGAAAGGGCGCACGGGTGGACAGGGCGCACGGGTGGAAAAGGCGCACGGGTGGAACGGGCACAGAGCTCCGTGGCTGACAGTTGGTGGAGGCGCCCACTCCCGTTCCTGGGGCTCCTGGGACGCCAAGACCAACCACATCTTCCCCCCAAGTTTCAAGTGAATCAGGGTTCCTCCTGGGGATGTCACCTTAAGCATCAACAATGTCGGAAGGACAAAAATCGGAGCTCCTCCGACGCCGACGTGAAGGAAAGCGGCTCCTTGTTCGTCTCGGCTGCGTGGATGGAGGAGGGCGGGGGAAACGTCCCTGGCTCTTCCTCGCTTCTCCTCGTCTCCTGCGAAGCCAGTGTCTTCCCTTCTCTTCTCGTTGTGCTTCTTGGCGCCCCTGCTTCCATGCTTTCCTTTCAAATCATTGCCCAGGTCCTCTCAGGGCCCTAGTAGCTATATTGACCATTTCATGCCGTTTCAAAGCGGCGTGGAAGAAAGTGGCTCCGCTGTGCCGATCGATGAGAACAGATAGGAAATCCTGGGACGGGTTTGAAACCCCAGAGCACTGAGGCGCATGAAGGCCGGCTCTCTTTCCTGCACTTTTGTGGAAGTTTGATTCCAGGCAGCCGCTAGGAAGGGCGCTAAAGGGCCAGTGTAGATGCGGGCTGAGTTTCCTCCCTCACCTCTGAAACATCACTTATTACTTTCGAGGCGCAAAGAGGTGAGTTCTGGGTTGCTCTATGGAGGGATGGCTTGACTCGGGGGAGTCAACGCCTTGGGTTTTCCCTCCCACAGCCTCCCAGGCCCCTTCCACACAGCCCAGGATCCGATCCCAGGTTATTTGTCTAGCCCAGATTATTTGGCAGTGTAGACTCGTATTATCCAGTTCAAAGCAGATAATCTAGGATCAGATCCTGAGATATTGAGCAGTGTAGATCAGACCCCACTCTACTTAAGCAAAACACGGGAAACGTGGACTGCGAGAAGACTCCTTTCATCGGTTTGCTGTGAGTTTTCCGGGCTGTATAGCCATATTCCAGAAGCATTCTCTCCTAAAGTTTCGCCCACATCTATGGGAGCCATCCTCAGAGGTGGAGAGGTCTGTTGGAAACTAGGCAAGCGGGGTTTATATATCTGTGGAATATTCATTTCTTGCCTTCCTTGCCTAGTTTCTAACAGACCTCACAACCTCTGAGGATGCCTGCCATAGATGTGGGCAAAACGTCAGGAGAGAATGCTTCTGGAACAAGGCTATACATACAGACCGGAAAACACACAGCAACCCAGTGATTCCGGCCATGAAATTCTTCGACAACAAGAGATAGGAAGGTACACTGTACAACACAAGATAATGGCTCAAGGCAATGGAGTCCTGGGAGCTGTAGTTTGGCAGAGAAGGGGACAGACCTTGTGGAACTACAACTCCTGGGATTCCATAGCATTGAGCCGTGGCAATTCAAATGGGGTCAAATTGCATCCATTCGGCAGTGCACTTAAGGGTTTAGGTGACACTTAAGCTCTGCAACTGGTGTGTTTAAAGGTGTGCGGGAGTTTTTGAAACTTGGGTGGAAACCGGGCAGGGAAACCCCACTCGGGCTGGATCTGCACTGCCATAGACTACAGCTTGAACTGCGTTGGATGTGAAGATCCAGCCTTGGGTGCTCTGGGCGCAAAGGCGGACTTTCTCTCGGACTCATGTGGACTAGGTTCTTGAATGAGGGCTTCCTGTGGGCAACTTCCACGCCGAGTCATTGTCTTTCCTTTCCACCGACATTTGGGGAGAGGCGCCCCTCTCTGCGGATCAGGAGCACAAATCGGATCAGATCAGGAGTACAAAGGAGTCGGGAAGGAGTTGGTGGGGTCTGAGCTGTGCTTGGAGGGGAACGGACCGTGATTTCGAGAGCTATCGCCTTTAAACTCCCGGGGCTTGTGCATTTGCATGTATTTATTTCCTGTCTATGTCTCCTTTCTCTCGGATTGGGACCCAAGGCGGCTTACTGAAAGGTGGAGTTTAATTTTTTTAAAACACACACATACATATAATTAAATAGCCATAATTAAAATTTTAGATTTAAAAAAACACAATATTTTTCAAACAATTATTTTTTGGGGGTTGCTGTGAGTTTTCCATGTTCCAGCAGCATTCTCTCCTGACGTTTCGCCCACATCTATGACAGGCATCCTCGGAGGTTGTGAGATCTGTTGAAAACTAGGCAAGGGAGGCTTATATGTTTGTGGGAAGTCCAGGGTGGGAGAAAGAACTCGTGTCTGTTTGAGTGTTGCAACTGATCACCTTGATTAGCAATGAATAGCCTTGCAGCTTCAAGGCCTGGCTGCTTCCGGGCTGGGGAGGTATTAGCTGGCCCTGATTGTATCATGTCTGGAATTCCCATGTTTTCTGAGTGTTCTTTATTTACTGTGCTGATTTTAGAGTTTTTTTTTAATACTGGTATCCAGATTTTGTTCATTTTCATGGTTCCCTCCTTTCTGTTATTTTTTAAATTAATCTTCAGGGTTAAAAGTACAGTATTTCATTTCGTTGGACCTGGATCTACACCCGTTGAAAGCTGGGTTTTGTCAGCGAGCGCGGCTGCACTATAGAATTAACTCAGTTTGACGCCGCTTCAAGAACCGCGGCTCAACGCTATGGAATCGCGACTGGAGATGTCGTTGTCTTCCGCCTTCTCTGCCCAAGAGGGTTGTTGCCTCGCCAAACTACAACTCCCACGAGCCCATAGCATTGAACCCTGGCTGCTCAAGTGATGCAAAACGGCCTTAATTAGTTCTACAGAATCAAACGCCAGTGATTTTTCATGGGATTCGCTCTTCCTTCCGCTTCTGACTGAAATCAATGCGAGGCGGAGAGAGATAAGCCACGATCGTCGTTATCTTGCTGGGTCTTATTTGTATATCGCTTTTGCAAGGGATGTCAAACGCGCGACGCAAAAGACTTTTTTTCGGGATTGTTTTTTCCCAAGCGGCACGAAGCATCACAACAAGCCCTAAGAGGAGCCAAAATAAAATTACACCTGAGGTTTACGGAGTTCTGCGATAGGCTTGACATCCCACAGCCATAAAGAGACGCTAAGATTAAATGCGTCAGGCAATAATCTAAAATCGATCACTAACCCACTAAATGGGTAAAGGTAAAAGTTTTCCCCTGACGTTAGGTCTAGTCTGTCGGACTCTGTGGGGTGGTGCTCATCTCCATTTCTAAGCCGAAGACGGCGTTGTCCGTAGACACCTCCAAGGTCATGTAGTCGGCATGACTAATAATGATCATGAAATAACCTTCCCCCTTCCAGGTTGCTGGGAGTTTTCCGCGCTGTATGGCCATGTTCCAGAAGCATTCTCTGCTGACGTTTCACCCACATCTATGGCAGGCATCCTCAGAGGTTGTGAGGTTTGTTGGAAACTAGTCAAGTGGGGTTTATATATCTGTGAAAACTCCAGGGTGGGAGAAAGAACTCTTGTCTGAGGCAGGTGTGAATGTTTCAATTGGCCACCTTGATTAGCATTTAATAGCCTTTCAGCGTCAAGGCCTGGCTGCTTCCTTCCTGGGGGAATCCTTTGTTGGGAGGTGTTAGCTGGCCCTGATTGTTTCCTGTCTGGAATTCCTCTGTTTTCAGAGTGTTGTTCCTTATTTACTGCCCTGATTTTAGAAGGTTTTTTAAATACTGGTAGTCAGATTTTGTTTGTTTTCATGGTTTCGCCCTCCCTCTTATTATTATCACGGCGAAACTTAAGCATTATTTTATTGGAATTCAACGAAGTGGGGGAAATGGCAGAAACCTCCGTGTTTGGAAGCGTCTGTGAAGTTTTGAAAACTAGAGACAAACTTTTTTTCTTTCATAGGAAGAGGCAGCCAGGAAAGGGAAACGAGCCTGAAGAGCAGCTTGGCATTTTAATAGAACTTTTAAAAAAGAAGAATCTTTCTCTGTCTATAATTTGGCTCAAGATGGGTTTGATTTCTCCTTTCCTCTCGCCCGCCCTACCCAAAGAAAGAAAATTTGCAATAAATCTGGACTTCGAAAAAAAAACTCTTGTAGGAAACTTGCCAACTTTTTTGCATGGAACAATAGCAGAGCCTAGCCTTCCCAAAGAACATGCTGAAGATGATTTAGGGAAGCTGATGAAGAAACACAACCTACAAACTATCTACAGACCCACGAAGAAAATCCAACAAACGTTACTTCAGCAAAGGACTCCGCAGGAGTCTACCGTATACCATTCAGATGTGGACAAGTCTACACGGGACCACCAAAGGCAGCAGCAGTGCCCAGACACGAATCAAGGAGCATGAAAGGCACTGCAGACTCACTCAAGCAGAAAAGTCAGCCAGAGCAGAGCACTTGAGGAACCAACCTGGACACAGCAGATTATCTGAGAACGCAGAAATGCTGGACCACTCTCACAACCACGATGTCAGGCCATACACAGAAGCCATTGAAATACACAAGCATATGGACAAGTTCAACAGAATGAACACAAACTGGCTACCAGTATTTAAAAACTCTAAAACCAGGACAGTAAATAAAGAACAACTCTCAGAAAATAAGGGAATTCTAGACATGAAACAATCAGTGCTAGCTTAACACCTCCCAACAAAGGATTCCCCAGGCAGGAAGCAGCCAGGCTTTGAAGCTGCAAAGCCATTCGATGCTAATCAGAGTGATTAATTGTAACATTCACACTTGCCTCCAAGAGACAAGAGTTCTTTCTCCCACCTTGGACATTATTCCACAGATATATAAACCCCACTTGCCTAGTTTCGGGTATACCTCACAACCTCTGAGGATGCCAGCCACAGATGTGGGAGAAACGTCAGGAGAGAATGAATCTGGAACATGGCCATACAGCCCGGAAAACTCACAGCAACCCAGCAATTAGTTTATTGAATTAATTATTTCTACAAATAAAATAAACCTAGGGTCTTGCTCTCAATGGTCACTCTGAAATATGCCGATTCGGGAGTCAATGCCATTGGGAAGGAGGGGGGCAGGGACCCACTTCTGAGAGACTAGGCTTTGCCTGTGCCCTTCGCCTCCGAAGGCTAAGGAAGTCAAGCCCAGGCTCCCTTTTTCCCCCGATCCCAAGAAAGAAGGACGAAGAGCCCAAGGAGGGACAGAGGGGACCTCCACTTGTTTCTCATTCCCTTCGTGACTTTCACAGCAATCCTGGCAGATCTCTTTAGGCCGGGTGAGATCTCCCTATCATTGTGCCAGAATCGAAAGGGAAATCCAGCACATCTGAGCATTCTGTTTTTGTGTCCAAGGCACTATGCAAGTGCCGTTTGTTAAGCCTCCTTGAGTTCCCCTTGGGGTAGAGAAAGGTGGGATATAAATATGGTAAATAAATAAATAAATGTTCTTTATTTACTGTCCTGATTTTAGAGGTTTTTTTTTAAAAAAAAATACTGGTAGTCAGATTTTGCTCATTTTCATGGTTTCCTCCTTTCTGTTGAAATTGTCCACATGCTTGTGGATTTCACTGGCTTCTCTGTGTAGTCTGACATGATAGTGGTCCACATAGGGAAATGCCCTTAACCTAAAGGATCAAGGCTGAAAAAGGGTGGAGCTGGATTTCATGGGATTTCTAAAGAAGAGTTGGAAATGGAAGGCTTCCTTCCATTGTGGGTGAAAGAGAGAGGGGAGGGAAGGAGAGAGAGGGAAGGGGCTGGAGAGGTAGTGGGAAATACCTTGACACCTGTCCTCCACGTTTTTCTTTGAAAGTCAAATCTTCCCTGTGAGTACACCCCAGCGAGTCTGGAAGAGTGGAGTTAGAGAAGGAGTGACATCCCCACCTTAGGTAAAAGGTAAAGGTTTTCTCCTGACATTAGTCTTGTCGGACTCTGGGGATTGGTGCTCATCTCCCACGTTGTCTGTAGATACCTCCAAGTCCGTAAATACCTCCAAGGTCATGTGGCCAGCATGACTGCATGGACTGCTATTACCTCCCCACTAGAGCGGTACCTATTGATCTACTCACATTTGCATCTTTTTAAACTGCTAGGTTGGCAGTATCTGGGGCTAACAGCGGAAGCTCACCCCGATCCTCGGATTCGAACTGTGGACCTTTTGGTCAGCAAGTTCAGCAGTTCAGCCATTTAACCCACTGTGCCACCAGGAGCTCTGGTTTGGCCCAGAGAAGGGATGACATGCCCACCTTTCTGGACTCCGATTCATATTAGCCTCCACCCAGCCAGGCCAATGTTTAAGGGATTGTGGGAGAACCACTACCCCTTCACTGGAGGAAAATAGGAAAACATAGAGCAGTGCTCCTTAAACCTTTTAAACAGTGGACGGGTCACTGTCTCTCAGGCTGTTGCGGGGGGGGGGGGGGGGGGCAGGACTATAGTTTGAAAAAACTATACTGTCCTACTGCAATACCTTACTTGTAGTGCAAAAAAACAAAACAAAACACAAGAACAATACAATATTTAAAATCAAGAACAATTTTAAGCAACATACTTGCCTGTATTTAAATAGGAAGAGTGAATCTGGTTTTGGCTGATGAGATAGTAATTGGGATTGTTGTTATGTGCCTTCAAGTCATTTCAGACTTTGGGCGACCCTAAGTTTAAACTTTAGAGTGGGGGGGGGGGCACATTTAGCCCACAGGCCTTTGTTTGGGATCCCTGAAATAGAGCACGAGAGCGCAGAACACCCAAGGCATGTTTACTGAAGATGTCTCAACTGAAACCACCTTACTTTGGACATATTATGAGAAAACATGACTCACTAGAAAAGAGAAGAATGTTTTGAGGAAGGTCAAAGGCAGTAGGAAAAGAGGAGGACCCCATTCCAGGTGGATGGACTTAGTCAAGGGAGCATTGAGTTGGGCTGTTGGCAATGTGGGGACTTGGGAGGTCACCCATTTAGAAGGCTGCCACGAGTCAATTTGAGGGCAGCTAACAATGGATACATTGGAGGAGCATTGTAGTTTCCATCAAGTCTCATGGTGACCCCATTCATTTCATAGCATTTTCTCAAGCAAGGAATACTCAGAGATAGTTTTGCCAGTTTCTTCCTCTGAAATATAGGGAACAGCACAGAAAGGGTGTCTGGGGAAATTTTTGGCCAGTGGACCAGCAGTAAGAGGTCATTTAGGCCCGGGGAAGCAGTTTCCAAAGCCCTTCTCTTTTATTTTGCCAGCACAAACCAAACACTAATAAAGCAAACCTCCAAGAAATGCCAGGTGCTGTTGGCTCTATTTCAGAGGAAAGAACTGGCCGTGCCACCTCTGGGGATTTCTTGCCTAAGAAAACCCTACAAGATTTATGGGGGTCACCATAACTCGACAGGTGACTTTAAGGCACAGATACACATCTCAAATGGGGTGGGGGTCAGGGTAGTGTTAACAGACCAAACATAAGAAGATGTACATGATTTCCCTGGCTGTGTTGACACATTTCAGGACCCTGGCAGGAGGAAACACCTAGGAAATTACCAATTGTTTCAGAAACCTTTTTTTTGTTAAATGGGTATCTGATTCTGTTTCATCTTGGAAGCTAAGTAGGGATCTGGGTGTTGTATTGCTCTAAGATCTGCCAAAGAGTGCTGATGTTTGCCAAACTACAGTTTGATGGAGTCAGTTCTATGGTGTATCAGGCATAAGCAAACTTTGGCTGTTAGCAATTGTGGGAGTTGAAGTCTAAAACACCTGGAGGGCCAAAGTTTGCCCATGTCTGAGTTATGTAGTGTAAAGATGCACAAGAAGGAACACGGGGGAAACCAGAGTCCCCTTGGACTGGCATCTCTCCATCCTTCTCACATGGCGCCCAGGTTAGCAGCATCTTCTGATCCCCTCCCTAGGCTGCACAGTGAATGCAGTTTGACATCCGTTGAACTGCTATGGTTCAATGCTAGAGAATCCTGCTTTTTCATCAGCAACAACAAGGACTAGTTATGTCCACCCATCAGAATGGAGTTCTGCTGGACAATAATATATTACACTCCATTTAAAAAAGAAAGAAACAACCTCGTGCCAGCATTTGTGAAACAAAATGAATGTGGGAAGGAGGGATGAATTCAGCAAAAACTTGTGACAAGTCTTTCTCTATAGAAAAGGCCCTCCTCCATGAGGGAGAGTTTAAAAATAACACTACTCCTGATACAATTGTAGTACTAGATTCTATTGTTTGCATACAATTCCATATAACAACCCAAATTTAAATTAAGATGCAAGACTCATGTGTGCGTGTGTGTGTGGCTCCATCTACACTGCCATATAATGCAGTTTGAATCTGCATTATATGGACAGTGCAGTCTCATACAGTATATGACAGTTTAACTGCACTGAACTGCACTATGTGAGTTTACACTATAATGCAAATTCAAGTTACATTATATGGAGGAGTAGGTGGGGCCTATGTCTGCCTTCAAATTACTCATTTACTTATAGTAACCCCATTCATTTTACATGGTTTTCTAGGGTAAAGAATGCTCAGATGTGCTTTTCCATTGCTTTCCTCTGAAATCTAGCCATTAGCACCTGGAGCTGATAGAGAGAGCTCATCCATGCTATCGGCAGGTTGCATTCGAACAGGCAACCTAACCCTTCAAGTCATCAGTCCTGCCAGCACAAGAGTTTAACCCACTGCGCCACCAGGGGCGATTCTTATCAATATCTCAGTCTGAGTGTTCCATACCAGAGGTTCAAGTTGTAAGTTGCTGTAAGTTTGTATTCGTTTTACCAATGCAACGCTCTCTTTGGAGCCTTTTCTAGCAAGCCTTGCATTTTTGCTAAAATATGTAAATCAACTCTTAACTCTGTTTTTGAAATGTTGCCATCTTTACTAAAAAAGGAATCATTTCAATGATGTAACACAACACTCTCCTTTGGGTTTCATTGGTTGAGTGGGTTTCAGGCATGTCCTTCCTTTCTCATAAACACCCAGCCAGTTCCATCTCATCTTCCAAGAAACCGGAAGTGCTTTGGGGTTTTTTTTCCCTCTCCTGCCCTGACCTTCCCTAAGAGCTGAATATTTTTATCTGCAAGCACCATTCTTTTTTGGCTTGAGGCCATTGAGCTTCCATGGTGTGGGAGACGGGGAATGTTTTGAGTGCTCCAAGGAGAGATGAGTAGGAGTGATGTGACAGAACTGAGGAAAGGAAAAACTCTGGCTGCATTGTCAAGGAAAGTTCTTTAGTGAGATGGATGGAGTGTGGACGTTGCCCTGGGGAAAGGGTTGAAATCAAATGGCTGGACTGTTTAAAACAGTTGTGGGGAAGAAGAGGACATAGAGAACAATTGTGCTTGGGTGAAATGTGGAAGACCTTATGGCAAGAAAGTCTAAATAATATAAAATAAATGGCCTTTCATTTCTATTTGTCTTCGAGGGCAAATGCACTCTTTCAAGCCAGAAGGGCAGAATGAACAAAAATCTTTTGTGAATTTTTCATGTAGTTTGGTTTAATCAAATCAATGATCTCACCCATATTCACAAACCATTTGTTTAAGAGCAGACAAACCAAAGTCAATAGGATTTCTGCAAAGTATACAAAGAATGTGATTATAAAGCACCAGTCTCTTATTAGGGAGTCAGAGTGCATGCACAGAAATGCTCTGCTCAGAAGAAATTCCCACTGAATTTAGTGGGGCTTACCTCCAGATAAGTGGACACAGTGGGGCATCTCATCCCTTTGAAAACTGATGTTGCCTTAAGGTAATTTGGACAAGATGAATCTAGTAGACTAGCACCCTAGTAAACATGCAAACATCTAAGAAAGAAATGCATTAATCCTTTTCACATTTGCGGATTGGCTTTCTGTCATTGCTGCCACTTCCACTGCTACTCTACATGTATATGTTCTCCCTTGGCATTTATAGGCCCTCCAGTGCAGTTCTTTGGTCAACCTCCAGTGTAAGTTGATCGTGGAATTGTATTAGGGCACCTGCAAAGGCCTCAAGAGAGCACTTCCAGCAGAAAGTGACCATAGAATTGTAGTAGAGGACCTACAAATGCCAAGAGAATTAAAAAAATGTAAGGTAAAGGTAAAGTTTTCCTCTGACATTAAGTTCAGTCATGTCCAACTCTGGGGGTTGGTGCTCATCTCCATTTCTAAGCTGAAGAGCCGGTGTTGTCCGTAGACACCTCCAAGGCCATGTGGCCAGCATGACTGCATGGAGCACTATTACCTTCCCGGTGGAGTGTTACCTATTGATCTACTCACATTTACATGCTTTTGAACTGCTAGTTTGGCAGAAGCTGAAGCTGACAGCAGGAGCTCACTCCACTCCCCGGATTTGAACCACTGACAAAAAATGTAATTGTCATTTATATTCACAGTTGTTCTGTTCTTTGGGGACCTGGCACTCCCAGCACCCATAAATGTGGAGGGATACTGTAATGTGGAGGGATTTATGTCAGAATAAATATGCATAGGATTGTGCTATAATAGGATCAAGCTGGCGTTCCACAGGCATAATATGAGATATTTTCACAACCCAAAATGTTTGGTTTTGCTTGAAACAGCTTGAAATGCTAACACGGGCCATAAAATACATTTGATTTTTAAACTACTCTCTTCTGATTCCTATCCCACATTATAAGCATTCACTCAAAGTATAAGGGAGAGCCTTGCAGCTGGCTTTTAGGCATGTTTGCTGAAAAAGAATAACTAAGTCCAACAGAGAGCACTTAGGCACACATATATTGGATTTTGTCCCAAAGAGCTTATATTTGGAAATGTTCTAGGAACATATTGTGAACTGCACTAGGACTTCTTATTATGAGCTCATAGAACACATTTATATGTGAAGAGCTCTATAAAATTGTTCTGGATGACCTAGAAAACACCTAGAGAAATGTTCTGTGTAGGCCTCCAGCATCAGTCTATAGTCAATTTCCCCTACAAAGTTTCATCTGAAATGTAACATAGAACCATGCTTGAGTGAACACTTCTCTAGGCATATTCTAGGTCGTCCAGAGCAAATCAATGCTGCTTCATCTGGGAGCCTAAGACAGTATTCATCTCAGGTAAAAACATTAGATAGGGTTCCAAAATACACAAAAATATATTATGTGAAGGGCACCAAATGCCATTCTTTATGTAATACATGAGGCTATCAATAGGTTGTCCCTATTTATCACTTGTCTTAATACCAAGGTTTAGACAAGTTACCTTTTCTGTAACACAACTCCCAGAATCCCCTGTTTTGCCATTTGTGGAATTCTGGAAATTGTAGAGCAAAGAAGAAACTTTTCCAAGTGGGCTAAATATGAATGTAATATATTCACAGCCAAAGAACAGAGTACAACTCTGCTTAGCAATGTTAACCAGCGTCAGCCCTTCTGGGGTTGGGAATTTGTCACCGGGGACAAAATGAACAGTGTTTCATCCCTTTGGTATAAACAACTTTAAAGCCTCCACAGCCAGCAACCTCCTGCCTGGCACATTTCTCAGATAATTACAGATCAGAACAGGCTAATTTTTATTTTTTGCAAAGCTGTCAGAGATCTATGTTTGTTATTATTGTCTCCTAGGTTGCCACTTGCATAAATACATATGTAAAGCCCTTTGATCTGCAGGCATAATGACACAGATTTATCAAATGTTTGGCCTTCTCCCTCTCTCTCTGTTATTTTTTTTTAAAAGAGTATGATTTATGGAGCGCAATCCCTGCTGCCCTTCCTCTCTTGAAATATGAAGTGTCCATGAATAGCTAAGGTAATATTTAATATCCTCCCAAGAAGCCTTTGCACTTCCTAACAAATGAACTACAACCTAACCAAATGGCTCACATCTGTTTAGCCTCCTCTCCTTTTAACTAAACAAATTAGCATTAGAATACCTGGGAGACAACAAACAAAAGTCCCCTTTCTAGATGACAGAACACAGACAATTATTAGCAAGGGGGGAAACAGGACTGAAAAGGCCCCAGCCTGACTTGAGCAGATGTTTTCACATCTCCTGTAGTGCCCCTTGAATAAGCTGGACCCAGCGGACACATTGCCACAGTCTTTTGAAGTGGTCCAGGGAATCCATTCACAGCTCTCAATGGAGGCTCCTTTGCTTCAAGCTCTTGTCTCAAACCCCTCCCCTGCACTGCTGGCATTTCCCTCCACTCAAAAACAGCCAACCAACAGACACTTGCTAAAAATCTCAAAGATGAGAGCCCTATGCACTCTAACCTGAGACACATACATGCAGTGAAATGCACTAAGGACATATTTCTAGACAGACTGCCATAGGTTTGCCCCATTTGTTGATCTCTATCTTTTATACAGATATTTTTCTTCCAGCTATCACTGAGTGGCAACAAAGCAAGTGCATTTTGATTTCAAAGCCTAGTGATGTCTGCATTCTTTCCCCATAGAGGAGTGTAGACAATGTAACATGCCAGTGTTACAAACCACGTCACCTTCAAAGTCTTGGAGATTCCACAACTTCTATGTGGAACTACTATTTCCATGTCTTCCCATTTTACCAAGCTGCTAAATCATCATAAAGTCAATAAAACACAATTACACGAACCACCTTAAAACAATAAAACAAGGTTAAAAATCATGTCCAAAGTTAAAAGCCACATCCATAATTAAAAGCCATATCTGGTAAAACAGTCCTTATTTAACAAGCCAGAACTTCAGAAGTTAAGCTCTTCAAATGCCTAGGAGCATAGGTGAGTTTTTAATAGCTTTTTGAAAGAGGGCAATAAAGGGGCCATTCTAATTTCCTTTGGGAGAGAGTTACAGAGATGGCACAACTGCAGAGAAGGCCCTCTCTCTTGTCCCCACCAGTTGTGTTTCAGGCGGGAGTGAGATTGAGAGGAGGGCCTGCCCTGATGATGGCAGCATCTGGGCAGGCTCATACGAGGAGAGGCAGTTGCTCAGGTAGTCTGGACCCAACTATTTAGGGCTTTAAAGGTAACAACCAGCACTTTCAATTTTTCCCAGTAGCAAACTGGAAGCCAGTGGAGCTGCCATAACATGGTTGTTCTCTTCCTGTATAGTGCTCCAGTTAGTAAGCTGGCTGCTGATCTCTGAACCAGTTGAAGCTTCTGAGTGCTCTTTAAAAGCAGCCCCATGTAGAGCACGTTACAGTAGTCCAATCGAGATGTAACTAAGGCATGTACTATTGTAGCCAGATCTAGTGTCTCAAGGTATGTGCGCAGCTGGCACACAAGCTTTAATTGTGCGAAGGCATCCTGGTCACCACTGACACCTGAGGCTCCAGGGTCAGCAATGAATCTAGGATCACTCCCAGACTATGAACCTGTGTTTTCAGGGGGAGCGTAACCCCATTCAGCACAGGTTGTATCCCTATAGCCTGGTCTGCCTTATGACTGACCAAGAATAACTCTGTCTTGTCAGGATTTAGTTTCGATCTATTCACCCTCATTCAGTCCATCACAGCTGACAGGAACTGGTTCAGGATCAGAACGGCATCTTTGGCTTTTTGGTGGAAAGGAGTAATAGAGTTGGGTGTAATCTGCACAAAACATGGCACTGAACTCCAAAAACTCTGGATGATCTCTCCCAGAGGTTTCATGTAAATGTTAAATAGCATGGGTGACAGAATACATCTCAGAGGGACCCCACAGGCCAATGGCCAGGGGGTTGAATAGGAGTTACCCAGGACCACCTTCTGGGTATGATCCTCTAGGAAGGATAGAACCACTGTACAACAGTGCCTCCTAATCTCATCCCAGCAAGATGACCCAAAAGGATACCATGGTTGATGGTATCAAACACCACTGAGAGGTCCAGGAGAACTAACAGGATCACACTGCCCCTGTCTAACTCTCTTCGTAGATCATCTATCAAGGCAACCAATGCCATTTCAGTTCCATAACCAGGTCTGAAACCAGATTGATATGGATCCAGATAATTGGTTTCTTCCAAGAAAGAAACAATACCTGAACAATATCCTAATTTGGTATTAGAAACTCATTTTCTGCCTGCCTATCCACTATTCTGTTACTGCAGGCTACTACACCAACCCTGTGAAGCCAGAAAAGAGCAAGGAAGACTGACCAGGAAACCCAAAAGCTGTGGATCATGAGAGGGAAAACAGACACAATCTTCAGAGCGGAGTGGAGAAAGGGAGATAAACATCTGAGTATTTTGGAGTAGAGAGTAAAAGCCTACAAATATTCCATATAATTCAGTCACTCCTTCTTTGCCAGTGCTGCTATTTTCACCCTTCTAATTGGCTCAGAGTGATGACGTTAAATCCATAAGTTACCATCTTGGATGACCAAAATTCTGTTGGAAAGTTTTGAGTCTAATCTCGAGTTATCCATTCATAACTACTTAGTATGCATAATCCTCGTGTATTTATTAGTTTAAAAGCCACATAGGGACCATGAACGTCTTTCACTTCACAGATATGAGGCAGCCATTCCCTCCTCTCTCAGGAAGCGGCTGATTCATATTCCCATCCTATGATAGGCAGAAATGAGGTCCTTGTTGCAATTCTTCCTCACTCTGGAAATTCTTGTGTACCTGTGTAGTTAAGTTACAGTATTTATGACATTTCATTTTGTCCTGTAGATATGTAATAATTAGAATTACAAGGGCTACTTTTTCTAAATTCCAAAGGTCTGGAGAACATGTACATTTTTAAAAAGCCCTCCAGACAGGAGTTTTAGCTCTGAAAAAGAGGACATTTCTGGGAAGAGCAGGATGTATCGTAATCCTAGCTATCCTCCTTTGTTTCCCTCGGCTTCAGTTTCTTCAATTTTGCCTTATGTGTCATGCATTTCAAAATGTCAGCTTGGTTGCTCTCCTCGTGATACATTTCTGTTGAGTGCAATCTTTCTCCAAATGTGGTGACTGCAACTGGACACAATACTACACTTGAGACTCAACCAGCGCCAAACAAAACAGCACTATTATCCCCTCCTGCCTGGCAGGCACAGATGCTGTTCCTGCAACATCAAATAGTGTCTCTTGTATTATAAGAAACCCTACATTGCTGGCTCAGCTTCAGATATGTTCTGTAAACACTAATTCCTTCCTGGTTGTTCCAGAGCCCAGACAATTGTCTCCCCAGTTTGGTAATTATACATTTGTGTTCTTTTCCCCCCAATGTGTCATACTTAATGCTTTGCTCTGCTGAATTTCATTTTATTATTTTCAACTATAATACATAATATCCCGTTGCTCTCAAGTTAACTAAATCCAGATCACTTGGTTTTGATCTCCTCTTGTAGCAATTAACTCTTCTAGAGGGAAGTGATGGGAGTTTTGTGCATGCTTCGTGTCGTCTGCTGAAAATGCATTCTCTTCATCCTAGAGAGAGAGAGAGAGAATGAAGGTCTGGAAAAGAAAAGATGTGAAGCCCCCAGACCATTAAAAACTAATGTTAGCTTTTCCTGACATACCTGCATCTTAAAATAAAACATGCATAAGAAATGTCTTGAGCAACTGTTTTGTCTATTTGATATGTCCTTCAAATGAATTATTGGGCTTGGTTCTTGGCAATCAAATCCACACCAATGTATAATGTACTGCATATAATGATAATTATGTCAAGTGGTTGGTCTCAAACTTGTCAAACGGCTGTTGTTTGGTCCAACAAATGAACACAAATACGTTCAATTATTGGTTACAATGGTGTGGGCAGCTTATATGACATTGTTATTAAAGTGCCAATATTAAAGTAAGGCATACATTAATTCTCAACCCACTCCTTCCTTTTTCTTATTTTAGTTTTTTTTTAATTACTGCAACATGTAGCACATTCTCTCATTGGAAAGGAGGAAACTGCATGTCACTGAGTCACTCCATTAGGTCCCACTATTATTCCAGGGTCCCAGGGAGGTGCCATTTTTAGCCCTTGGTTAAGATGCCAAAGAAAGATTCTGGGACTTTCTGCATGCTCTGACAATAAGTGGTGTGCCTTGTTTCTAACTCTACTTACTAACATTACTAGGGTGCTTAGGAAATCAGTTATGGTTGGAGAGGCCAAAAAAGTGGGCCCTTTATATTCATCTGATGGTTCTTCTGCATAATTTGCAGATCACATTAAAATGTGCTATAGGGAATACTTTCCACACTCTAATTGAAAGGAGAGCCACTTTTCCTATTGTTCATATCAGGACTCTGTGACCATGAAAACACTAAAAGCATGTCAGACCAGATCACTGAGACCAGGCTAAAACCATAGGAGTACTTGCCTTACTTACATCCTGTCTGTAACATCCTGAATTACTATAACGTGTTCTAAGTGGGGCTGCCTCTGAAGAGCGTTCAGAAACTTCAGCTGGTCCAAAGAGCTGCAGCCAGGTTGCTCACTGGGGCCGGCTACAGGGAGCGGACAATCCCCCGTTGCAGCAGCTCCACTGGCTGCCAGTCTATTACTAGGCACAATTCAAACCTTGAAAGTCCTAGATGGTTCAGGTCCAGGCTATTTGATCAACTGCATCCCCTTGTACAAACCTGCCCAGGCCCAGAGATCTTCAGGAGAGGCCCTTCTCTCGATCCCAACTCCATCTCAAGCCCGGTTGGTGCGAACGAGAGAGAGGGCCTTTCTTCTCAATGGTTGCCTCTCAATTTTGGAATTCCCTTCTTCCCAGGGAAGCCAGAATGGCCCCCACCTTGCTGTCCTTCAGGTGGCAGGCTAAAACCTTTTTATTCAGGCAGGCTTTTAAAGAAGGTTATTAAGATCGTAAGGAGCTGCTGTAATTTTATGTTTTTAATGATGTTTAATAGTTTTAATACTTGTATATTTGTATATTTGAAGTTGTAATTGCGATGTTTTTACTTGTGAGCCACCTTGAGTCTCTGTATGGAGAGAAAAAGCAGGATATAAACAAACATAATAATAATATAATCTAGTAACAGTTTTAAACATTTACATGAATCTGCTGTGCAGTGTTTACAGTGAACTCTGCTTCAGTGAACGCTTCAGTTGTACTTCATAAAATGTGGAATCCGACTGTTTGGCAAGTCTTGGAAATGCTGACTTGTTTGATTTTTGTCCCTATTTTATGTCTGTGGTCATGTAAATATTTCTCAATCTAAAAGAGATCATGAGTAGAAAAGAAGCCCTGATTTACATTACCTCTTTGGATCTACTGTTCTTGTTTGTAGTGTGTGTGTGTGTATATATATATACACACACACACACACACACATGCACGTTCCCTATTAGAAGGCAGTTATTAACAAATTCTGTATCCATGGATTCCATCATCCATGGCTTGAAAATATTCTACCCTCCCCACACCCCAAATCCAAAAAGCAAATCTTGATTTTATCATTTGATATAAGGAACACCATTTTATTATGCCATTGCATGTAAGAAGACTTGGGCATCCATGGATTTTGATATTCATGAGGGTCGTGGAGCCAAAGCCCAGCAGATATCAAGGGTCCAATGAATTGAAAAGCTGTCCATAATCTCCGGAGATATAGGAGCACCAAAGAGTATGATCTCAACTGGCATACAAACACATATTAAAAGGAAATCAGTTAAAATTGTTATTTCAAGACCAAATGAAAGGAGCAAATGCAACAGACAAGGATGCTTCAGGATGGGTCTTGAGTTTTTTTAATTTGCCATGGCATTTCCATTTGCCCTGCACCCTGAAATCTTGATCATATCTAAGAAGAGAAGGACACATGTTAACATGAAGCAAGAAGGCTTCGTACTGGAGAACATGAAAAAGAGAAGGGAGAAGCAAGTTGCCTTTGACAGGAGTTTGTCAGTTTCTGTTCTTCATTCTTTATGAATGAATAGCTTATCTTACAATGCATTATTTTTTTGGTTTCATAGTTTCTCAAGATTTCTAGGATCATTTCAAAGAGACAAAAAAGAAAGGGAAGTCTGTTTTCATATTTAGAAATATTGTAGATTTGAATTCTATAGTCAATAGTGGATTCTTTGCCACCATCGTTGGTAGGTAATTACTGCTTTTGTGGAAGGAAACCATGATTCACTTCCAGCTTGAACAGTAGAATGTTCAAGTTAACTGATACATTGCTCTGAGCTTCCATTGATGTTCTTTTCATGTTGATACAAATATCTCATACATGCAAGCTAAAGGGATGGATTCTGGATCTGATTTCATTCCCTTAGTTTCTGAATCATTAATTAGATGGAGCCTGAGTAATAAATAAAAGAGTTGAGAAGAACCTGCATGATCAGTGCGGGTAACATAAAAAACACTGGCAAATATGATTTTATACAGACACATGAACCACAATACTATCCATTTCACTTTTAGCTCATTGTGGGGAGACTGCCCCAAGAGCAGATGTTTTGAATGAGAACCCTATTAACAATTTACTATTGGTCATACTGGGATTGACTGATGAAAGCTAAAAACCAAAACATTGAATGGATGTTGTGGTAGATTCCACACATTTATTTAGGTCAAGGAGGAGGAAGAGGAACCTGTGGCCTTCCAGGAACTACTGAACTATAACTCATGGTGCAAAAAATAGGGATAGGACTGACAGAGTTGATGATCAACAGTGCCTGGAGAGCCTGAGGTTTCTTATCTCTCCTTTAGACTGTGTAATGGACTTCATATGCAGTCCTCCCTCTTGCAATCCTTTCAACACAGAAAATGTGGCCCTCAAGATATTGTTGGACTGCAGCCTCTTGACAGCATAGTCAATGGAGAAAAGCGTAGGAAGCTTCAACATCTGAAGGACAACACTCTGCTGATCCTGTCTTCCAAGAACCCTGTTATGTGTGTTGACAGAAAGAAGGCTTTGCCCTCCAGCTTTCTTCGGCAGAAGCAAGACTTGACAGATTACTCTCATAACCACCACGCTTCTCTGTTTCCCTTTCTTGGGTGGCCTTATGCCACAGCTTAAGTCTCATTCATTTATATAGGCACTGCAATCCTCCACTTAGGGAATAGCCAGCCCTATGTGAAACCTTTCCAAGGAGCTTCTGTTTTTTATAATTCTATGGCATGGTGAACAGTAGTCTGAATTATGGATACCACTGTGGGGATTGTCACATTGCATCAGGAGGAAGGAATGACTAGATAATATGTAGGTGAGGCTAAAAATATTACTAAGGTTCACTAGCAATGCTTAAAGAGTTGCACAGTCTGCTGACCATCCAGTAGGAATTTGTTGCTTTCAGACATCAGTTTTAGAGGTGATTATTAATAGGCAATGATGATTGACATTTTCTTTTAAAAAGTAAAAAGCAGTGGCAACTTGTACCTCCTGAAGAGAAGTGGTTGACGAAACCAGCTTAGGCTATGTGCTTGTAACTGGGTCAAGCTCATTGTAAGGATATCACATCACAAAAATGAAACCTACAAGCCGTATTTTATCTCCTCAAATGAAATCATTTAATTTGAAAACAATCACATCGTGTGTTCATTGGACCTAAAATATTATCTGAACATATCAATATAAACCTCCTCACCTTGTGTAACTGAAATACATTATTCTGAAATGGAGTTTCTGAAACTAGTTATCATAAAGACAATATTACTTTTTCAGCATAGTAAGTTCTCAGTGGATAGGTTCTTTTTTATCTTTCTTTTCATACCAAGATTTCTTGCATGTGAGCATGAGTAAAAGTAGCAATGGTAAGTGCCAGAGGCTGCAAAAAAACAACTTCCGGGAACTGCTACGATCAGCGTCTCTGTAGAAACGGAAGCCAAGATAGGAAATGTAAAGGTTGATAGGGAGAGAGATTATGGGGAAGGTCCATGTAGTGACATCTAAGAAGGGAGCCAGCGACGAGAGTCCAATTAAGGCCAAACAGTGACGCAGAGCCACTCTCCGACACATTGCTGGGTGAGTGACGGACATCATGCAGTAGCCACCCCGGGAGTAATCTTCACGAAGGCCCCAGCTCAGTGCATTGAAATGGGGAAACTGCCAGGAGTAGAGAATCCCTCCCAGCAGCAATGCACCTGCAAAACAAGAGAAATGGAGGCATTAAAGAGTTTCTTCTAGGACCACATAAATGGAAATGTGGATAAATTGGCTGAGGTTGTTGTTTGTTCATTTCACATGCTCAGTAAATCACTTGCAGGTGCAGAAATCTCATTAATATAATCAAACTTGCCCCAAGGCAGTGAAAAGTATGCTTGATGAAGCTATGAGGAACAGTTTACTTGGTCCTCCATATGAACTGAGAATACTGATTTAGACAGGCGAATTACAAAATGTCAGGCCATTGTACCATACACACTATCAAATTTGGTGACAGGTGCTGATGCATTTCATCTTTTATTTTTGTTTTAAAGCCAAATCATACTTGTAGCACTTAGTTATATTAACAGAAAATATGTAGGCAGTATTTGCAGGTGGCTCAGAACTGAAAAGGCTTATTTGGGGTACTCAGGCCTCTTCTACACTATTCTTATACGCCAGAATCTGATCCCAGATTATTTTCTTATTCCAGATTATATGGCAGTAGAGACTCATATAATCTAGTTCAAAGTAGATAACCTGGGATCAGATCCTGGGGTATGATGACAGTGTAGAAGGGGCCTCAGTCACTGATGCAAGGATGTGGTTTTTTTTACTCAATTTTCAGGCCCTTTGGTCCTAGTCCATTTTGGGGGACACATACACAATTTAAACATATGCCTTGTCTAAACTGTGATTTGCTTTTGAATTTCCATACTTCCACTTATATGACTGTATTACTGTAGAAAGAAATTACTATCTTCAGAGGGAACCACTGTTTCGGCCAGTAAAAGAATGACTGCTTTGGGACAAAGTCCTACTTTAGCTTTTAAAATTATCATTATTGCAAGATACCATTATGAATAATTATTTATATAATTATTTAATACAAAAATAAACAAGCTCTTAAACTTTTTTTCTGTGTCAGGAGCAACTTGAGAAACTGCAAGTTCTTAAGCTACTTAATAAGAAAAGAACATTCCGCACAGCATATAATGGTCAGATACACTTCTTCCTTTGGTTTTTCTATTCAGATCTGTTCTTTGGGTTTTCTTGTTTCGACACTTTTCTCATGTGGCCCATAGAATTCACTCTACATGTGGGGCATGTATATGATGGAGAAAAGGAACAGATATACTGGTAATTTAAATCTATAGAAGGATGAAAGTGTTCACTGGTGTTAGCTGGCAATTGACAATTCAATCCTGTACAGATCAGGATGAAAACTAATGCAGCCCTTTCACATTCAGGGTTTATTTATTTTATTTGTGAGTTACCTGTCACTGTACACCTCCTCAATGTTGATGCAAAAGCATGAATTAAAGGAAAAAAGGGAACCACAATAAGAGGCCAAAGATCTAAGAGGCATAATTGCCAAGATAATTATGGAGCATTTCCTCATAATTGCAGTCTAGAATACCCACTTTTCAAAGTCAATGATACAAAATTGGCTCCTGTAGCACTAAAATGTAGCAAAGATACTGATTAGTCCTTTCTGAAAACTTTATTCTCTTTTATTAGGGACTTTTAAAGGACCACATAAGACTCAAAAATCTTCCTACTTTTGAAAAATCCAGTTTCTGAAATGATTTTGTTACAAGAATATCACTGGGTTGTTCTGAGTTTTCCGGAATTTATGGCCATGTTCCAGAAGCATTCTTTCCTGACATTTCATCCATATCTATGGCAGACATCCTCAGAGGTTGCCTGCCATAGATGTGGGCGAAATGTCAGGAGAGAATGCTTCTGGAAAATGGCCATACAGCCCGGAAAACTCAGAACAACCCAGTGATTCCGGCCATGAAAGCCTTCGACAATATTATGATTTATTACTGTAAAATTTTTAAAGATTGCTTTGCCCACAGAACAATGGACATTTGGAATAGCAAAAGAACAAGATGCCATAGCTACTCCTAAAATCTGTCAACTATAATATTTTGATGGCTTCCTAAAAAAATGAATCAGAAACTCATGCATATTGTTGTCGGGCTCTGAGATAATGGATGTTGGTTAACAATAATGTGTGTGCAGGTACCATCCAGTTGCATGTTGATTTATGGAAACTTCATATATTTCATAAGATTTTCTTATGAATAGAACACTCAGAAGTAAATTTGTCATTGTCTCCCTCTGAAATACCTCCTACAGCACCTGGTATTCCCATTCAAATATTAACCAGGCCAAACTATGCTTTGCTTCCAAAACCAGACAGGATCTGTTGCCCTGAGAGTATTCACTCCCTATTAAAATATTACCTATTCATACAATATCATATTCTACAAATTTTCCTAGAATTAGAGTGTTAACAGACGTGGCTTTGTTTCTTGCTGTCCAAGCTGAGAATTTTCCTTTTTAGAGCATCTGAATCCTCGTTCAGCTTATCCTGTGGCCCTCCTGCTCACATTCGTCACTGGTTCTGTGTAACTGGGCTCATTCAAAAGAGCAGCTATTACTCCTTGCAGGGATACAGAGTGACCCACTATTCCTTTACACGTCTACATATATAGTAGTGCCCTTTTCTAAGAACTCATGGGGAGTTTCTGGGATTCAGTGGAAACTGAAGTTGGACATTTGTTGTGCTGCCAAGTTTGATGATGCTTCAGTAACAATAGTGTAAATCTCTGCTTCTCTTTCTGAAGGCAGTTCCTTAGGATGCTTCATTTCCTCAAGTTAAGGCAAATTTAATTAAACCTAAGGAGACCAGAGATTCTGGGCTGATGTATGTCCTAGTAGCACAATGAAGTTATTTTCCACCCATGACTGCCTGGGTAGATGCAAAGTCTTGTAATAGTAGCATATTTGGTCAACTGTGTTATCATTCACAAATTCAGACTTAAGCCCAAGGCACTTTATATTAAAAACTAGTACAGAAAGGAAGCTAGGGCTTCAAACACGCGTGCTGCCTCTTTCATTGTCTTAGGTTTTGGCTTCGTATGTGTGGGAGAGAGATGGCCAACTAGGCATGTAAAATAAACAGACTGGTTAAAGTATCAGCTCCAAAACAGATGTTGAAGTCTTGCTGCATTTCCTAAAGTCATTGTTTACTGCCTTGGCAACCCAAGAATGCTGTTTTGCTTAAAGCACAATTTTGGTAATTCTTCTGCCTTGAATAATGCGAAGCAATTTTAAATTATTTCCAGATTCTGGTAGCTGACTGACACACTATGAGGAGGTAGGGATAGAGAAGCATCAGATTCTCTCTCTCACTGAAACAAATTGAAGATTTAAGCGTATGTAAGAAGTTGCAAAGATTTCCGAAGTCTGCATTTAGCAGTTAATGGTGTGCACTTAGAATGGTGTGTGAGATTGTTTTCTTCTATTTTGGTTTGGTAAAAAACCAGTCCTGCTTAGCTAAAAAGATGCTAGAACAAATTACTCACCATTGGTCCAGATGTGGGAGATTAGGGCTAGAAAACAAGAGTAAATCCAGCTGCACCCATTTGCCTTTGGATAAACACTATTGGCAGTTATGTAGTTATAGCTATTCCATGCCCAATCCGGAAAAATGAGGGGAAGTATAACTGAACCTTATCATCGCCTAAAAATAATGTTTCCAGCCTCTGAATGTGTTCATCAGCAAAACCTGATCCAGGAAAAACACACTACCTGCCCTCATTGAATTTAAGAAAGTTTAGCTTTTTTTCTGTCTTGTCAAGGGTGACTTGAGAAACTGCAAGTCGCTTCTGGTGTGAGAGAATTGGCCGTCTACAAGGATGTTGCCCAGGGGATGCCTGGATGTTTGATGTTTTACCATCCTTGTGGGAGGCTTCTTTCATGTGCCTGCATGGGGAGCTGGAGTTGACAGAGGGAGTGCACCCGCTCTCCTCAAATTCGAACTGCTGACCTGTCAGTTAGCAGTCCTGCTGGCACAAGGGTTTAATCCATTGCACCATTGGGGGCTCCGAAACTTTAGCTGCAATGAAAAGAGAGATATGTAAAATCTCCAAAATATGTAGTTAAAGAGTCCCAGTTACTAGGCTGTCTTAAAATACATGCAGTAAGACCAAACATTCCAATACATCAAATGCATTTTGGCTGACTCCATACCACTGTAGTTAAAATTTTGTTATGGGACAAACAAAGGGAGATGGTGAAAAATAATTTTAACCAATAAAGTAAAATTAAATTTTACAACAGAAGTAACAATAATTTAAAATATCAGTTGTATGATGTGCCCTTTATCACCATCTGATGTCTGAATGTAATACAGACATAGGCAAACCCTGTTGTTCTTTCCAGTTCAGACAACTTTGATATGAGACACCTTCAGGATCCCTAGATATTCAGTGCCTTAAACATTCAGGATCATAGCTTCTTTGACTGAAGCAACCAACCTACAGTGTGTGACTTCCCTCTTCCTATTTTCTTCCATTTTAACAAGTATTTCCCAATGCGCTTGCTTCTTAAAACTGGATCTTATTTTCTGATGTGTTATTATTTTATTTGTCACAACAGCCAATTGAAATTGTTTTTCCCCTGGAAATATATGAACTGGAGAATTGAAAATGCTATTTAAGCCATTCTACCTTGGATAAATACCCTAAAGGTAACAAATCCAGCCTGAACTTGATGCTGTAGGCTACATTTTGGAGGAAGGAACTGGCAGAATCACATCTTAATATTCCTTGCCTAAGAAAATTCTATTAAAGGTATGGGGTCACCCCAAGCTGACAGACATGCACACACACACACAACCCCTTGGATATAAAGGGTGAGTACAAGTTCTGTTCTGTGGAATAGATACTTCCTCCCCTCCTACCTCTCTTGTTTCTGAGGATTAGCTTCTTCCTTTTCTTGAGCCTTGACATGCACTAGTGGTAAATGAGTCCCTTTGGGCTATGTAAATTACCTCCTACACAGAAGCCATATACTGCTGGTGTCTTTGGTAGCAATAGTGTCTATTATTATTGAAAATAGTATGACAAATCTTCCGCTCTCAAAGCACAGTAAAAAATATGAAGTCTATGAATCGGACAATGATCTGGCCATGACAACCTCAAACCGTTTCAAATAAGCCATGGTTTAAATTCACATCCACATTTTTAACATTAACAATAACATCAACAAGTATGGTTTGTTACAAAGTAAGAAAAATAAGGATGTGTCTCAGCTCTGAGAAGCTAATTGGACTCATCAGATGTTCTGGAGACACTTTCTGGAATGGGAGAATGAGGGAGGCAGGATGTAGTCCTTTTAGAGAGGAGAATTTACAATGTGTAAGACTGAAAATGAAAGAGCAAAGGGTCTGAGCAGGGAAATAGCAGGGAGAGAAACAATGTGAGTGTGGATGACAAGGTGACAAGGGTTAATGTGGAATCCAGGAGTAGGACTTGAAAGTTCTTCTTAAATGTGAAAGGGACAAAGGATGACGAGAAATGTGGTGAGAATAAGGTCGAGGCAGGTAAAACCAGAGCCAGAATGTTCAATAATGACACAAGAGAAAGGACGTTGTATCACAAGTAGAAATCAAACTGTTTGACTGCAATATGGCAGAGCAACATTATTTTAATTAACATAATGTAACTGAAGTTAATTTCAGCTTTCGTAACTAATTAAAGACAAAAACATGTTTAAACACATTAAAATACTCCTTAAAACAATCTAAAACAGGCAGTCTAAAACAATCCTAGAATCCAGTTTTGAAACCACTGAAATGGCTCTAATGGGTGACTCGCATCGAGTTTGGTTTTTCTCAGGCTCTCATTTTCCTACTTCTCAATCTGCTCTCTCTCATTTCTACACTGGATTGAGAATTATCCATGGCACAGGGAAGGAACTCGCATATATTTCATATGGCTTTTGAAGTCTAATTATGTGTGGGCTCAGAAAGTGAGTATTTGCAGTTCGCTGAGAATCTAATGACCTTTCCACCATCCCTAGTTTAAGCCTACTCACCTGTCTTGCTATCACTCTGGTGCCCCCTACTGGGTATTTTGTGACCCTGATATAGGAGATGGGGCAAACTGGAGCAGCTGTCCCATATGGGGAGTTGAATATTCTTTCTTTAGAAGCTGAAAGCACCAGGAACTTAACACAGCTGTGTACAGTGTAGATGACAATACATTTATTGACTGAGCTTTGAGGGTGATTGCATCAGTCGCTCAAATGCCCCAGTGGCAGAAAGACTATTGCTTTTGTGTCTGAAGAGAAAGAAGGGTGGGCAACAGCGAAAATAATCGACTGACTTTAAATTTAAAACAGCTGCCTATTAGCACTGCCCATCTGTCTTCATATTAATTACATGACGCACTATGGTCCTCTGCCTTTGTGTGTCCTAGTCGTCTGCGTCAATGATATATCTGCCCTTCTTCCATACTGAGCAAGAGACTTCTTGGGCCATCACCTTCTTGACGAGGAAGAAAAGTCTCAATGTTTGGTTAAATTCCATCTCAGCTCAAACCTCTACTCATTTCTCCATAACTGGGAAAATTTCTCCGCAGGCAGAGGGGATTTGTTCTCTTCTTTGAAACCACTCAGTTACACATTTTGCCTGTAGGCTATTTAAAGCATGATCTAATTAATAAAAAAACATTTGAAGGACAAGGAAGTCCAGTACCATTGATTCAGAACAAAGTGAGGTCCACTCTTTATGACTCTCCTTCCGGGCAGACAAGGGCTGTACAAAAGAGGAGGGCCATGTGCAATTGTCTCTCCCCTCTCCTTTAGCTGTTTTGTTGTTAAAACCATCCATCTGCCAAATGTCACTCGCTGATAAGAACTGCCCAGTTTAAAATCCCCCGTTGGAAATAGATGTTGGCTGACATAATTAATGTCTACCTCCCAACCCAATTTGAATTACAAAGTCTAGGCAATCTGAAAATAAGCCTCAGCCTGATTACCATTGGTACCATACACAGGCTGTCTATAAATTCCATAGCCCCAGGAATTATTTAAATTTTCAGAAAATGAATGAAAACCAGGACAAGATGTATTTCAGTAAAACAGAAGGCAGAAGTGGGGCATCTGAGATAAACTAAACAGTCTCTTGAGATAAACATTCTTGGGAGCAGTAATACCAATGGCTCCAGGCCATTGTGGGTCTCTAATGTCTGCTACATTTGCAAGGCTGTTATCTGCTCTGCCACCACCACCTACCCAGAGTAAATCCCCTTAACTGATAAAGCATATTATGGCAAAGGCCTCTGATTGTCACTTTTAGTAAACTGGGTGGTTTGGAATTGAATGCATTCTCCCAGAGTTGCTATGTCTACAATCCCGAGAGAGCATTTCAGAATTTGGGAGCTAGACACTATTTTCCAAGGATACATGGATCTACTACCTTCAGAAGAAATTGTGACATCAACAAGGCAAGTTTGGGCAATTATGGTTACAGTTATTGCTTTTTTCCTTAAAATATTAACCTCATTATTTGTAATTGTACGTCTTCCTGATGGATCTAAGGTAATAAAGGATGAGTAAGAGATATTGCTACATAGAATTACAAACTGACAATAATCCCACTGATCATGTAGTAAAGCATACTACCTAAGAAGTCATGTTTTCCCAATGGTGGTCATCACTGTGCAATGCCAAGCAGTGGATGATCCCATATTAGTTTGTCACTGGGGCTTTTTGGTTCAGTTGTATTTAATAGATCTTATCCAGTTGAGTATAATGAAATAAATGGGAATAAAGTTAGTCTTAACTGACTTGATCCTCATTATAATGTGTTGGACCCACTCTTACAATAAATTCATTAAAATGACATAAGGGAAAACTGCTGGTTCAGATAACTGTGGGATTAAAATAATAAAATTTGATCCGGAACTTAAAATTTTCCACAAGAGACAAGTCATAGCTACAGGCTGCAACCAATGATAATGCACACAAAGATCCTAAAGTCAAAGAAGAAAATACTTCTTCTAATAAAACTACTCAAATGAAGTAACTCAGCCAAAACAGATCAATATAAATAATATGCTTATTTGCATTTTTGGGGGAAGGAAGGGGTTTTGGTATAGAATTTAGCAGTTTGCAAAGTGCCAGAGAAAAAAATTAGAATTGTAAAAACATGGGAAAAAAGAAAAATGTATGTAACTGTTGATAATTGTGATGAATAGGAAAAAATATAGTATTTGTTTAAAACATGTCTAAATTTACTTTTATTCAGGAAGGGTCTCCTGAAAAATTGTCACTGAATTTTCAAGTCTGCCTCCCTGCTGTAATTAGAAGAAATGTAGATTTTTTCACTGTTTGAAATGACATTCTGATTCCTAAGATTTCGTTTCAGCTACTCAGTGTTAGGCTACAGGCTAATTATTTCCTCTGAAGCACAATCTTAATAGTACACAGCTGGAAACCTTTTCATTAGGAATAACTAATACTGTGAGGTGAATTACAAGAGCAGTTAATTCTGGGCATTATTGAAATATAATATTTCTCAAAAACAGAATTGATTTCTATACCTCAAATCTCCTGTACTTGTTCTCAAGGAATGGAAAATGTTAACACAAATGGTTTTTAAAATGCCCAACATCACATATAATGAAACTGGTATCTTCCCCTCAATTGATTCAGATGATACCCCACTCTTTAGAGAAGATTTTTTTGCAGAGAAGAAGATACAGCAGGAAGTATGAACCTATCCTACCCATGGTATCTGTTCTTCTAGCAGAGGGACACTACTGGGCAGAGTTGGGAAGATAACAGTGGGGGGGAAAACGCTCCAGTGATTCCATACTGGCTAAGAACATGAGGTTTTCTTATAGTCGCTTCACCATAGCCCTCATAATCCACAAACTTCATTTTTATTAGTGAACATTTAGTTTTTTAATTCAAAATTATTGTCGTCTTCTATTTATGCACTTACTTCAAAAACAGCATGGCTTAATGACAAAGAATGTTAGGGTCACCATGAATACTTAACTTCCTTTTCAGAGATATGACTTTCCATGACTGACTGAGGTTGATTTCCTACCTACTATTTAAAATACACCTACCATACATCTAAAAATGTATTAATTTTATTGCATTAAAATTGTTAAAGTATTTAAAACTATACAGGTACTAAAATGCATTTCCCCCAAAATATGAGTGTCAACATATTTATAAATGTTCTTTAAACATTCACTGTTAACTGAAGAGTCACATGAGGGAAGTTATGCTCCCCCTCTATTCTGCCTTGGTCAGACCACACCTGGAATACTGTATCCAATTCTGGGCACCGCAGTTGAAGGGAGATGTTGACAAGCTGGAAAGCGTCCAGAGAAGGGCAACTAAAATGATCAAAGGTCTGGAGAACAAGCCCTATGAGGAGAGGCTTAAAGAACTGGGCATGTTTAGCCTGCAGAAGAGAAGGCTAAGAGGAGACATGATAGCCATGTACAAATATGTGAGGGGAAGTCATAGGGAGGAGGGAGGAAGCTTGTTTTCTGCTGCCCTGCAGACTAGGACACGGAACAATGGCTTCAAACTACAGGAAAGGAGATTCCACCTGAACATCAGGAAGAACTTCCTCACTGTGAGAGCTGTTCGGCAGTGGAACTCTCTCCCCCGGACTGTAGTGGAGGCTCCTTCTTTGGAGGCTTTTAAACAGAGGCTGGATGGCCATCTGTCGGGGGTGCTCTGAATGCGATTTCCTGCTTCTTGGCAGGGAGCTGGACTGGATGGCCCATGAGGTCTCTTCCAACTCTACGATTCTATGATTCTATGACTTGAACTGTTTATGAAAATTATTTCTGTAAATGAACCTAGCTCTGCTGGCAGTAGGAGGCAAAACCTCCATGACAAGTAGGGACACAACATACAGAGCTATGTATTACCTTGTATGAAATCTTTTGGTATTTTATGGTATACAGCTTCATATATGAGGTAAGTGGATGATTTGCAGATTACATGCAATTGTGTGAGTATCTTATCACTGGGTGCTCAGACTAAGCCACTCTGAATTTCCTTTTTTTGGATCCCAAACAGTTCCAATAGTTCTATTTTTGTCCACTGTTTTCACTCAGGAGCACTTTCAAAATCACAGAGTTTATTGTTGAGTTTGCACTAGCTGTTAAAGTAGAAATTTAGGCTGCTGATACTTCAAAATCTAAGTCCATTATACAACAGAGGGAAAAATATCTATAGATATCTACTGGCAAAGACCCTCAAGCAGCCCATAAGAAACATGCTGATACAGGATACCGAATTAACTGGGAATTACTACTGTTTCAAACATTTTATGGATAGACTTTTTCTGCTGTTTACTTTTGTTTATTTTTTAAATGTTTTTTCCCCTAATGTTTGTTCCAGGATAAAAAAACAGCAATCTCCTTCTGTAGAAGCAGCTTTCTAGGCTAAACTATATAGAAAATGAGTCTACAAAACAAAGCAAAAAAACTCTCTTTACAAAATAGCTTTCCTTTTGTGTAATCTGTATTTTTATTAATATAGTTCTTTATATATTTTTAAACTAATCTTATTCCTTTCTCAAGCCTATAGCAGTACTGGGTTAGTGTTGTACTGTACATCTGGCTAGAAGGAATAATGGTTGACCAGTAACAATTTACTCACTTCTTCAGGTCTATTAAAACAGATTCTAGTTTGAATCACAAATTGCAAGAGGCTGAGTCAGCTTCTCCATAATAAAGTTATGACATTATTCCATATGGGTTCATGCAGGAGCCCCCGTGGCCTAGTGGATTAATGCCTTGTGACTTGAAGGTTGGGTTGCTGACCTGAAGGCTGCCAAATTCGAATCCCACCCGGGGAGAGCACGGATGAGCTCCCTCTATCAGCTCCAGCTCCATGTGGGGACATGGGAAAAGCCTTCCACAAGGATGGTAAAAACATCAAAAACATCCGGGCGTCCCCTGGGCAAATCCTTGCAGACGGCCAATTCTCTCACACCAGAAGCAACTCAGGTTGCTCCTGATACGAAAAAAAATAGGTTAATTTTGTTTCCTTTTGTTGATAACAACTGTAATAAGAGTATATGATTTTGAAAATTAACATTTTAAATACAGTCATATAATAATATGATGGAATATATGTACATCATTCCATCACACTTGTATGTTGTAGCTTCTTTACTCTAGCTGACAGAAACGCACATTGTTTTTCTGGTGGCATCTCCATCTATTACCTAATTGTGACCCGATCACTTGATTTCTGATCAACTTCTCTTACTTTCTCTGACCAGTTTCCCTTAAATGTGAGTAAAGCAACTTAAATGTGAGTAAATTAGCCAGAAAGTGTTCTAAATTCAAATTTTGTTTCAATAATGCATTTTCAGGATGCTTATCAGCAAGCATGATCTTCACAGTCTTTCTCTCTCTCTCCTAAAACATTTCCTATATTTATTTATTTACCATATTTATACCCCACCTTTCTCATCCCAGAGGGGACTCAAGACAGCCTTACAATAGGCAGCAATTTGATGCCATACACATATATATATTAAAGTAACAGTTACCATTACAAACCAAACAATTAAAATAAATGATTAAAACAACAATTAAAATCATGCCATCCAAATCATAATCTTGGGCCGTTCCATTTGTCAATCACTTTGACTCATAGATATTTCACTGCTCCAATTACTTGTCAAAAGCTTGGTCCCAAAGCCACATCTTAAGTTTTTTCCTAAAGGTCAGGAGAGAGGGGGCTGGTTTGATTTTGTTGGGGAGGGAGTTCCATAGATGAGGGGCAACCACTGACAAAGCCCTGCCTCTCGTCCCCACCAGTCATGCCTGTGAAGGAGGAGCTACCGAGAACAGGGCCTCCCCGGATGATCTTAACCTCTGAGATGGTTCATCGAGGGGGATCTGTTTGGACAGGTAAGCTGGGCTGGAACTGTTTAGGGCTTTATAGGCTAAAGCCAGCACTTTGAATTGTGCTCAGTAGCAGACTGGCAGTCAGTGGAGCTGGCGTAACAGAGGGGTTGTATGCTTCCTGTACCTCACTCTGGTGAGTAATCTGGCTGCCCCCCGTTGGACCACTTGGAGCTTCTGAACAGTCTTCAAAGGCAACCCAGCGTAGAGCGCATTGCAGTAGTCTATTCAGGATGTAACCAGAGTGTGGACTACCGTGGCCAAGTTTGACTTCCCAAGGTACGGACGCAACTGGTGCACAAGCTTTAATTGTGCAAAAGCCCCTCTAGCTACTGCCAAAACCTGGGGTTCCAGGCTCAGCAATGAGTCCAGGAGAACACCCAAGTTGTGAACCTGTGTCTTCAGGGGGAGTGTAACCCCACCCAGCACAGGCTGTAACCCTACCCCCTATTCGGCCTTACGACTGTCCAGAAGTACCTCTGTTTTGTCTGGATTCAATTTTAATTTGTTCGCCCTCACCCAGATCGTTAACAGCTGCCAAGCACTGGTTCAGGTCCTGAATAGCCTACTTAGCAGTAGGTGGAAAGGAGTAGTAGAGTTGAACATCATCTATGTACAGATGATATCAAACTCCAAAACTCCCGATGATCTCTCCCAGCGGTTTCATGTAGATGTTAAACAACATGGGGGACAATACTGAATCCTGTGAGACCCCACAGGACAAAGTCTGCGGGGACAAGCAGGTGTCCCTCAACAACACCTTATGGGAACAATCCTCCAGGAAGGACAGAGCCGCTGCAGAACAGTACCTCCAAGCACATTCCCTCAAGGCATCCCAGAAGGATACCATGGTCAATGGTATCGAAGACCGCTGAGAGGTCCAGGAGAACCAACAGGGACACACTCCCCTTGTCAAGTTCCCTATGCAGAACATCCACTAAGGCGACCAAGGCTGCAGTAAATATTACTGCAAAGAGATCGTGTAGCACTTTAGAGACTAACTCAGAGAGCCAAGTTGGTAGCATAAGCTTTTGCAGACTAATTTCTCAAATGCATTACATCAGAGGAAGTACACTTAGTCTACAAAAACTAATGCAACTAACTTCATTATCTCAATTACTCTCTAAGGCTCAACCTTTTGCATACTAATATTCCAGACAAACCTAGTTATGTTTCTAAATCAGTTCTTATTGTCATTATCTCTCTCTTTGCTTAGAGACATCTATACAACTGTATGCTGTCAGAATACCAGAAGCTGTTGGAAGCAAATGAGATGTTTAACCTCGCTCTCTGTAACAATGATAAAATGCATTTTTCTTTAGGCATTTCTCATAAATTCTTTATTTCCTCTCATGTTAAATATTTTCTTTTTGAAAAGCAAAAATAAAATAATTGCGGGTGAGATCAAAGTGTCTGGAGATTTCAAAACTGTACTTGATTGTTCTGAATTCATTTAAGATGACATGTACTATAACCTATGCATAGGTTGCCTATGTAAGAGAAAATTATGAATTATTATAACTGGATAGTATTTGCTTCTTGTGTTTTTTAACTGTCTTCCTCTATACCTTGTGATTTATGACAGCTTCCAAATCTCTGTACAAATTAAAATAGCTTCCATTTTAAAAATGCATTTCCAGGATGTCCTACCCTTTTGACAAGAGAAACAAATCCAATTTAGAACAGAAAGAATACATCCGTGAAACACTAGTAGACATAAGCTGACGGGAAACTGAACTGCATGACTAGCGAGGATTATACACACAAACTAACTTTTCATAAGAATATTTCTCCTTACCTTCACTTAGTCCTGCATGTCTCAGTCATGGAAACTGCTGACAGAATTAGTTTTTAAAACAGAAACTTACAGGTGACTAATATTAGCTTCAGAATGCTGCTGTGATTTCTATTATAACCATTCATGAAAAAAACGACTCCGCACACCATCAACTGAAACATGACCAGTTGAATCCACCCACCATGAACGGAAGAGATTCATATTTTGTTTCACGACTCAGAATCTTTTCAGGATTTTCTGTCTATGAGACAGTTTTCAAGTTGTGGTGAACACTCAAGGCAGGAGCTGATCAAATAAACATGCTCCAACCACACTGGTGACTCTGGCCGACTGTTCCCCACCCATCCCGTTCCAGCTTGTGGAAGTAGGAGGGAGTGTTGAGAGTAAAACATTGCCCAAAAGAAATGGTGATTTGCCCAAATTGAACAGCTTCATCATCATGCTGTGTGTGTGTCTGTGATATTTATAGGTTCCTTCCTTATAAGAAAAAGCTTACTTTTCAGTAACCTCCTTAAGATGTTCTTCCCAGTTATCTGCTACTTGTTCGAGTAATAGTGCAAATTCTTTCTTTTTCTTCTGTCACCTGAAGCCAGGTTACTCAATTAATTATGAAATATTACAGGATTCCCAATACATAGCTTAGAGGACATGGAAGACTGTTCAAGTGCAGAGGAAAAACTATCCGTATCCCTACAGAAAGTGTTAAGGAAGACTTCAATTAATTGATCAATCAAATGGAGACAAGATGTTTAGCAAATGTTTCTTGTCCTCTAACACCTTGCCAAATAGGAATATGGATGAGACTTTTATGTGAAAAAATTAGGAAATTCCTGCTGCTTCTTCAAAAGAATACAATGGGCTGAAAAGCTGTTTTAAAAATAACCCATCATTACAAATTAAGTAAATGAAATTATATACAAATAAATCAAGAATGCCACATTACAGATGGATTGTGTCAAGAAAGCTATGGTTCCAAGACTATAAGATATGAACAGGGCTATTGATGACTAGGTCTCTTAAAAGTTACCATGGGCTGAAGTCAATTTGATAGCAAACAACAGTTTTTAATAATTGTGTATATTATCTCTATCAGATAAAAATTACTAACATATTCTGAAAGATGCTTCAACAGCTTTAATGAATGCATGTATACTAATGATTGAGTGAGTAAGAGGCAGATAGAAAAATATGTGCATTGCATGTAATCAAATCTGTAACACAAACAGCATGATCCACTTTAGTTCAAGTGTAGATCATCCCTTTTGTACAAGTTTGGCTGATCCCAAATGTTGCCCCATGCCTAATAAATCTAAACCTATCTTCTAAACATAACTACGTCATCCATCGATTCAGATCCTTCTCTTCTATCTATCACGGAAAAAAAAATCACAATTTCAGAGTAAGCTATGTCTCACTCTTGCTTCCAGAACCATAGAAAGAAAAAATCACAAGAGAAAACAAATCCCGAAAGAATGTTAAAAGAGATACTATTTCTCAGAAGTATTGACAGTAAGAAATGATTGCAGCCTATCTCCCAAGAATGGTAAAACAAATTACTATGCATATTTATTTACATGAGTAAATGCTTGAAAAATGTATAATTCTTTAAATAAATAAAATTATACCTGCCACAAACACCTTTACAATAAATGCATTAATATAAGTTCAAGGATCAATGATCTTCCTGACCAAATGGACTTGGATGTTACGCTCACCTGCATCCAGACTGCCGGTGGCTGCTGTCCATCCCATGATTGGGGGTATGGCACCAACCACAGCTCCGATCCATGTGTTGACAATGCTAATTCTCTTCAGTGGTGTGTAACAGCATGTGTACAGGGCAATGTTGAGGGCTCCCAGAGCTCCAGTAAGAGGATTTACACCAAGAGTCAGCAAGGCTATTCCTGGTACTGCACAGGAGATGGCAAAGGAGACAGCAAGTAGAGGACTATTAAGAAAAAAAAAAAAAAAGAGAGAGTGAAGATGTCATTAGGGTTCGACTGTTATATTTTGCCATATAGCATAAATGCCTAAGGCTTTTGGGTTCCTGTATTCAGGCAGTAACTAATTATTAGAAGGGGGAAAAGTACTGTAAAGTCCACACTGGACTCATCTCATTTATCTTCTGACTTTTAGCTTCTGCTGCTGTGGGGAAAGAGGGTGGTTGAGAAACTGTAGGGATGGAAGGTGGTAACATGTACAATACACATTAAATGTATCAAAGTTAACTGTTCATTCAGAAACGCACGCATTCTAAGACATAGCCTTGTTTACAACATAGTTTTTATTGGTGAAGGAAATCTACCCATACATCATCCCAATTTTAATTATAGTATGTGATGCATTGCACAGACATCTGTATTCAGAATGAACTGCTGTGATGAAACAGAATTAATGTATCTAAATCCTATAAGCTTAAACTATGGATTTCTCTAATGTTCCAGTTTTGGCTGTATCAATTCTTGACAGTAGGGAAGAAACTATTTTTTAATAAAACATCTAAATGTTTGGTGTGGGTTTTTATAGCTCCACAGACCAATCACCTTATAATGCTTTATATAGAATTGCAAAATAAGCCTAAGCTTGGATGTTCACAGATCTTGTTAGAGTGCTGAGAAGGAATAAATGTCTGCCTTCAATTTAAATTTTAATTAAATGGACCAAGCCAACAATTTGATAAGCTGGAACATGATTTTACCAGCTTTACAAACCCAATTGTAGATTTTGCTGAATTAATTTGGTAGAATGAAATGTTAATCATATTTTTTCTTACAAGCCTCTGAGCTAAGAAAGTTGTTTGTATGACTATATGCAGCTTGCAAAGAGCTCATCCAAATAGTGAACATACAATATCTGGCCATAAATTCACATAACAATGTTAACTACCAAGTGATAAGAGTTTTATTATGTGGTACAACTTTATCACAACAACAAGCATTTCCAAATGAAGGTCACCCAGTACCTTTTCTCTCAGTTGGGAGTTGGGTTGCCTCCAAGATCTATACGAATAGTAAAGGTAGGGTCTCTTTCCCTCCACTGAATGGACTAAGGAATTTAGCTAGGGAAGAAGAGAGAGCTGGACAGTTGGGATACTGCTTCAAGGTGGTTTTACCAATTTTCTGTTGCATAAGCATTAAATAGTAGTTGTTATAACACTGATTAAATAAACAGAACTGCAAAAGAAAACACCAACACAAGTTTTTAAAGCCCTTCTCTCAATTGCCCTACCAGTATATTATTATTTATGTATTATTAATAATAATACGAGTGTATTGTTATTTATGATGTGGGTCAACTATATGGTGATTTTTTCTCCTCCTTTCAATATTCATGTGGTAAAATGGCTCAAAAGGTCACATATTACAAAGACAACTGATGATGATCTGAAACCATTGGATTATTAAGAAAAAACACCATTATCCCAATTCCGAAGAGTTTCATAGTATCAAGCAAAGTCTTGGCCTGTGTGCTAGTATAGTAGTGTCACAGATCAGGACCACTGTTTGTTTAGGTCCAGAGGATACATACAGGATAGAAAAAGTTATCTACGGCCATACCCAAAGTTTTGAACTATAAATCTTAACTTGAGCAACTGTGGCAGGTCTAGGGTTCCTATTGATACCTTAAGAACATCACAAGGACAGCATGGACTACCAAAAATAAAACATAGAAACCAAAATGATCAGAAGTTCATGACTGCTTTTCAAAAATGTGTACTTAATGTCAAGAAGGCCTTGCAACATATTCACAAGAACTACTGTTGCACCTGGAAGGTTCCAGGTATGATCATTCGCCCTCTTTTTTGGTAAGAAAAAAGTCATTCTGAAGGTACTGAGTGCCAAAAACATCCCTGGAAGCCTCACGGCCACAATTTGTCTACCCCTGCTTTAATATTCCTGGAAGCCATCAAGCATAAGACAAATACACCCAAAATATCATTACTCTTTTTTAAAAAGATGAATAGCTTAAATATGAAAAAATAAAGAAGCACAAGTGATGCTATCATCAGTGACTAGAAATGTTTTTATTGGCTCCAGGCTTTTTCACACCAAGTCAAATGGGGGAAAAACTACTTGAGTCTTCTCTTAATTTGTCTGGCAAAGACAGAAGTGTTGTGGGAAGACACTATCTTGCATTGCACTGGGGCTTTTGGAAAGCCGCTGAGTATCAATAATTTCAAGTGTCCCTAATGCCTAGCATAACAGACGCCAAATCATCTGTAAGAAGCTAGCCACTCTTTGCTGCTGCTTACTACATAAGTAATACTAACAAGTTTGCTGCATTTGCTTTCCGATGGCTCACTGGAAATGTCTGGCCTCATCCACACATGTGTCTCAGATATGTTCACATTCCAGAAAAGTTGTAAGAGCCTGAGGAGGGAATATATTGGCAGTTCATAGTTCTGGATGCTTATGGGCGAGAGAATGACTTTGGTCCACCACAAAGCTGGTGCCATTTCAAAGAGTATGTTAGTATTGTCAACAGCGAAAGACTGCTGGGATGCTAAGTTATAAAGTTATGGGAAATATTTGTAGCATTCAACAATGTGCTAAACGCAGCATGGTATAGTAAGTAAGTAGGACTTGGATCAGAGATTTAGGGTTCAAATTGCTGCATATTGGATAGTCCTAGGAAAATTCTAACCTAAGTTACTCACAGTAAAGATACTAAGAGGACAATATTGGATAATTCCATACATACTGCCTTGCGAACTTGGGAGGCATGATAGAACATGAAAGTAAGCTACAACTGGTACTCCCAGACTCAAGATCACTCTAGTTTCTGTGATTTTTTAAATCTTAGGTGGAAACTTGGGACCTACAAATGATAAAGCAAATTGTCCACAAGAGATGGAATTAAAATGAACATATTGTTGTCAACTGACACTAATGCTGCCTATAAAGGGAGATATCTCTTTTTGCAAAGCTACCATGAAGCTCCCATTTTTACTGCACTTGCAAAATATGAATTCTAACATGCTTTGCTAAAGGTAAACATCAAAATGTGAGTTAGGATTCAGTAGCATACTGCTCTCAGAGATTATCTTTAGAGCTTAGTAACATTAGGTAATGAACCATGACAATTAGACTGGACACCCACCCAGCTGGAAACTTAATGAGGCTCTAGGAGCTTTCTTGCTTGCTTAATGTATTTTATAGAAACACAAACAGTATAGCAAAGACAAAGCAGCTTTCTTCCAGAAGCTTGTGGTACGACATAATGTTATACGCAAAAAACATCAAAACACAAACTTGAATAACGGTTTTTCTGACCTAAATGATGACAAAAAAGTCTACACTGTATACAACTAACAAGACATACATGTAGCATGTTCTGTTATGGTGAAACAATGCATTAGGAAACCACTGTTTCTCAGCTCAGGCATTGTTTATTGTACTTTTTGATGCAGCAATATGACTTCAAAATGATTCTCCAGCTCTCCTTCACCATTGCATAAAATTAATTAATTGCCCCCCCCTTGATGGATTGTCACCTTGTCATGGTGAGGGGGCTTGCCTGTTCCAATGAAACTGCGGGTGTAATCACTGGAGTCATGCACTCCCAGGAGGGGCAGCAGGGGAAGATCTGAGCCACCCCGAATCCCCTCCGGGGGAGATGGAGGCGGGATACAAATAAAATTATTATTATTATTATTATTATTATTATTATTATTATTATTATTATTATTATTAAGATTCAGAACAAGAACAATCCAAAGACCCGAAGACCCAAAGACCTCAATGGCGGATCAGGCAGAATATAGCATGATACAGGTTACAACGACGTCTTTCGCAAGCAGCATTGGATTCAAATATAACTAGTAACGAAATAGAGGAGGTAATTAAAAACCTAAAAATTAACTCATCACCAGGACCCGACGGGCTCACTACAAATTTCTATAACATTTTTCAAAAGGAAGTTATTCCTAATTTACAAATCTTATATAATAAAATTATGGAAAATAAAATAATTCCAGAGACATGGAAAAATCAGAAATTAAAACAATTTTGAAACCAAATAAGGAGGAAACTGACCCCAATTCATATAGGCCTATCACGTTAAGTAATGTGGACTATAAAATATTCACAAAAATTATAGCAAATAGTTTGAAAGAGATAATGCCCACTTTAATTGGGGAAGATCAGTACGGGTTTATCAAAAAAAGAATGATTGCCGACCCAATCAGAAACATTGTAAATGTAATTGACCATGCAACAAGAGAGAAAACAAAATTACTTTTAATAAAACTAGACATCTACAAAGCATTTGATACAATAAATCACAATTACTTGGCCAAATTATGTGAGGAGTGCAATTTAGGAAAAAAGATATGTGGAGTAATTAGAGAATTATACAAAGAAAATCAAGCTGAAGTAATAGTAAATGGAACAAACTCAAGAATTATTGAAATGAAAAGTGGAACCAAACAAGGTTGCCCTCTCTCCCCACTACTATTCGCCCTAGCAATAGAACCTCTAGCCAACCTAATTAGATCAGATAAAAGTATAAAAGGGTATAAGATAAATAGAGAAGAAATAAAAATTAATTTATACGCAGACGACGCCATAGTCCTAATAGGCACTATGGAAGACTCCATAAAGGCAGTAACAAAAGTAATAAAAAAATTGAAAAGATCTCAGGCCTAACTATTAATATTGAAAAATCAGAAATTTTACATAAAAACCTGAACTGGAAGGAGTTAAAAGAAGTCCAATCTATTCTAGGGGTGAAACTGGGGGGAAAGAAGTAAAAATACCTTGGCATTTACATACCTAAAAATTTAAACAATATAATTCAGATAAATTATAATCCATTATGGAAAAAGTAAGTAAACAAATTAATTATTGGAAAAAATGGAATTGGGACATTACAACAAGGTTGAAAGCATATAAAATGATGATATTACCCAAATTTTTATACTTATTTCAGACTCTCCCATTTAGCATTCCACCTAAAATAATTAAAAAATGGTACAATTCAATTAAAAAATGGATAGTAGGTGCCAGTAAGAATAGAATTGCTAACACAGTATATTTTACTCGACAAGAAAATGGAGGCTGGGGAGCTCCTTGCCTACAAAACTATTTTGAAGCCTGACAATTGGCCAGGTTACTTGAATTGGATATTGGTGAGCCCAAAAGATGGGTCAGATTAGAGAAACTAATAAATGGATGGGAGCACGGATCATGTTTGATAGGGAAAATTGGGGAAAAAGACCTAAAAAATATAAAAGGGGCCCACTGACCTCAACAATGGAATGTTGGGGAAAGTGGCAAAACAAACTTCCAATAAATAAAATAGACAAACTCCCAATAGGTTCCATAGAGAATAGAAACCCCCAGTTATACCAGAACATGTTAAAGAAATTGGAACAACACGGCATAACAAAGATCCAGGACATACTAAAACCCGACGGAACAATAATGCAATGGGAGGAGCTAAAAGATAAGTGCGGTCACGGAAATTGGTTATTATGGAGAGGGTTATCTAAAAAGTTAACAGAATGGAAGAGCAAGGAAATCCCAGAGACAGATCTTGATAAAATAATAAATTGGAAAGTAGATAAAGATAAAGGAACCATGGGATACATTTACAAAATAATCACAGGAAAACTATACAATATATAAAAAATACCTTGACAGAAATCTGGAAGGAGGAACTAAGTTGTAATGAGAGAGAAATAGAAAATTGGATAAATTCAATTAATAAAATAAAACATTTAAAGATAAAGGAAATGCAACGCAAAATCCAGACAAAATGGATAAAGAACGCCTGTGCAACTAGCCCATATAACCAGAACCTCTCCAAAACAATGTTGGCACAACTGCAGGAAAACTGGAACATACACCCACATGTGGTGGGATTGTGAAAAAATACAAAAGTTCCACAAAATAATAAAGAAAGAAATGGAGGAGCTATTAGAAATAAAAATAGATTGGAACAAGAGACAATTTTTCCTCCAGAAAATTGAAGGTGAAGGGGGGACGAAAAAATGGGAACAATTAATAAATTATATGTTAGATGCAATTAAAGCCTCAGTCGCCTTAGGCTGGAAGGACCAAAAGAAATGGGACATTAAAACATGGTATAAATATTTAGCAGACTATTTCCTCCAAGACTACATTAACGAAAGGAAAAGTTACTATAAAAAAGGCCAAATCAGAAAGACATGGGAGGCAAAGTGGAAAGACTTAATTTACAGAATAAAGGGGAAAGACAAATATAAGGAATTAAACAAGATTATTCTCATGATTGAACAATTGTAATAAATATAGAAAATTTGTAAACTGTTCCTGGGGAGGGGAGAGGAGGGGAGGGGAGAGAGGGAGGGAGAAAAAGGAGAAAGAATGTAAACAAGTGTTACTAATGGAAATTGTTCTGAACGTTTGTATAATTTCACGTAGCACTATTTACAATTTAAAAATGTTTTTTAAAAACGGCTGTGAAGGCAGAAGGCTGAAACAGATCGAGAAGCCACCGTCATCACGTTAACCATGCCACTGGATGTGTACCTCACTCTGTGAAGACTGTGTGTTGACTGGCTGTACACCAACCTCCACACATTAAAAAAAAACTCAGGCACAGGTGTCTTCCAAGAAAAACCAAACCAAACCAAAAAGTCCCTCAGAGATCAGCGAGTGCAGGATGGGGGCAGGACTGTGAAATCTGGAAGCCCCTAGTCACAGACTGGCACATGGGTGGTGGATATGGATTCAGTCATTCTACCTCAAGGTCTGAGGCAGCTGTATTCATGACTCATCAGCCCTTTTAGGCCCTTGAGTGCTCTAGTTGGAGGTCAGCTGTGACAGCAATGTTGCGGAATTTGAAGAGGCAAGAATGGAGGGCGAAAGGGAGAAACATAAGGTGCATCAAGCCAATCTTGACTGGGATCGCCTTCCACCAGGAAATTGATGCCCTCACTGTGGAAGAACATGTGGGCCAAGAATAAGGCTCTACAGTCACCTACGTATCCATTGCCAAGACACTACACTTGGAAGGCCATCATACTCAGACGAAGGATCGCCTAATGAATGAAGGAATGAAATTAATTGCCTTTTCACACTTCAAAATGTCACTTCAATGAAGAACTAACTGTATGTCATAGGAAAACCCGTATTTTCGGGTTATGGTAATATAAGATTATTCTGAAGCAAACACAACTAGTTGGCTGTAAGAGTCCTGGCTCATATTTACTAATTCTTGGTATCACCGAACGTATTCAATGTCTATAGGACAGAAAAAGAAGAAGTGAGTTTCATCTTAGAAATTCAACACCATCACATTGTAAACTACTTGTGTGACAGTGACAAACTCCACAGGGTACAATATGTTCCATTTCTCTCAGCATAACATCTGCACTGTTGACAAGGTGCAAGCAGATCTTTCTGTCTGCAGACATAGCCCCAGACCTGATGATCCAGCTGGTGTATTCTGTCTGCTGCTAAAATCACCCGTTACAACAAAGGTGTAATTAGAAGCTATGGGAGCACTCCGATGAGGCACGGATAGGATATATTCCGTATACACTAAGAACTGTGGCTTTAAGACAAAAGGGAATCAAAGTCAACTTATAGACACAAACGAAGCAAACATGCAAAGCTGCTTGTATCTGGTACTCCTCTGAGCTACCTCCATTTGCCCCCAGAGTGCCCAAGGCCACATATTGCCTTCCTGGTGAAAACAGAAAATAGTATTACCAGTATTTAAAAGAACAGGCTATTTAAATGTGTTTTCCCATAATGTCTGTGCTTGAGCTCTTCACTAAGCTAATGGCTGGTCAAAACATAGCATATGCCAAGCTATGTTCGCCTCATTTTTAAAAGCAAAGCAAAGATGAACAGCTGAACCTTGCTCTGCAGTCTTAAGTGGTTGCCTTTAGAGAGAACTGTTTCTGCTAGTGCAGTTGAAGCAAAGAAGTACCATAATATGGACCATTTCCAACTGCAGGGGCTCCACAAAGTCCCATTCACACTTTAAAAAGCTGATGTTGAGGAGAGGATACTTGGAAAACGTATTAATGTCACTTAATTTCATTTCATATCGATTAATAAATATCTGGAAAGGCAAGGTATATCACAAAATGTGTTACCACTAAGCTTTGCCATTTCACATTTTTTCACGTTTCCACTTTAGTATAGCTATTTCAACTTAAGATACAGATCTTCTGTTTGTCCTTTTATCACTGTAACTCTATAGAAACAATGAGACAAAAAATTGCCTGGCTATAACCCTGGAGATCAAGGTTTTGAATCCCTTTTCAGCCACAGAAACCCACTGGGTGATCATAGTAAGCCACATTCTTATCAGAAAGCACCCCCCCCTCAATAAATTTCCCACCAAAGTATCATGATAGGTTTGCCAAAGGACTGCTATAAACTGGAAAAGAATTCAAGGCCCACACCAACAATGACATGAATAATTTATAATCATGAAATGAAATAACGACATGGACTACATTTCAAATTTTGGGGTTAACATCTGGGAATGACAGGCAAGCGCTCCAAAATAACTGGTTTGTTGGGTCTTTCCCCCTTTGTTTCATGTATATTAGTAATTCTACACTTATTATTTTCCCCAAAGCCAAAATTTCTTTGCTGCTGCTTATGAGAACATTGTAAAATTATTATCTTTATAATGTACTGTGGTGACAGGCAGATGATACTAAGGCAGTACAGGTGAGATTGATGTCTTAGATTAATCTTAACATTGCTCCTTGAGTCAGGAATTTCATCTACATTCAACACTGTTAAAACAGCTTATTGTAACAAAAAGAGCCATCGCAGGTTTTTAAAAACGTATCAACACTACATTGATTAGAAATGGCAAAACCTCTAAGAAAGCCATTACAAAGATACACAAACGAAATATAGAGCCCCTAATGCCACTGGAAAGATTTGCAGCTTGTAGGTCCATTCGAACAAAGTATTAACCTATTTTTTTCAATTAGCTGCCTCTCCTCATGGCTCAAGGTGGGTTACAACATTGCTAAAACACACAATCATCTAAAAACATTATGTAAAATACACATATCAATACAGATTTCTACAAAATACATATTAAAATACACAGAACAAAGATTAAATACAAGATACCAGTTTAAAATTTGTGATTAGAACGGGTAATTCTGCTGGAAGAGGTAAGTCTTCAGATATGTTTCAAATTCCGATAGCTGATCTAGCTTTCAGAGCTCTTCTAGCAAGTCATCCCACAATCTTGGGGCGGCTGATGAAAAGGTCACCTGGGTAACAGTGTCTACTCCGGCTATTTGGAGTAGACACCCCTCAGAGAACCTAAGTGTTTGGGACGGATTGTACAGGAGTCCTTTAGGTAACCTGCACTTAAAATTATGTAGGGCTTTAAACGTCAAAACCAACACATTGTACTTTGCCTGGAAACTAATTAGCACCCAGTGGGTGTATTTCACTCTTGGATGTTCCTGTAACCAAATCCTGCTACCATATTTTGAACCAACGAGTTTCTGAACTTGGTCCAAAGATAGTTCAATGTAAAGCGCATTACAGAAGTCCAACCTTGAGGTTACTAGTGCATGCACTACCATTGCATATATCTGGACTGAGATTTGGAGAGATGGATCCAGGAGCACTCCTAAGCTGCAAACACAGTCTTTCAGGGGGAGTGTAACTCCACCCAGAACTGGCTGACACTTTTATCCCCAGATAAGGACCCTTGATGGCAAGCACCTCTGTTTTGTCTTGATTACCTCCTCCAGGCATTTATTCAGAGGAGATACAGTAACCTTAGCTGAAGTATGGGTTGCTTACCTGTAACCATGTTTCTTCGAGTGGTCACCTGTCAAATCCACACATATAGGTTTTCCTGCACCTGCACAGACCAGTTCAGAATTCTCTAGAAGCTTTCAGAGATATAATTTTGGTGGAGGCCCCGCCCATTCTCCCCATCTATATATATAAAAGGGTAATGAAATTTCGGCCTAGGACAAAACAACAAAACTACACATCCCAGAAACACTAAACTTGCCAGCACAACCCCTCATCCATGCCTCTACGTTCATACAACAAAAAGAAAAGAAATATAAAGTCCTAATTAGAGGGAGAGGAATAATTGTTTTTATCCAATTGCTGCCAGTTAGAAGGCTAAGCTCTACCCACTTGGTCTCCTAGCAACCCACTCAGCCCAGGGCCACACTGCCTACCCTGTTTCCCCTAAAATAAGACATCCCCAGAAAATAAGGCCTAGTAGAGGTTTTTCTGAATTACTAAATATAAGGCCTCCCCCAAAAGTTAAGACCTAGCAAGGTTTTTGTTTGGAAGCATGCCCAACGAACAGAACACCAGAACATGCAGGATCGGTAAATGTAAGTACCATAGAGTGTTGTACATAGAAATAGTGGTAGTAACAAGAAATTCTTGATAGGACTCACAGTTTGTCTGGTTGTGATGACAACTACTGTACAGTATATAATAAATGGGGGCTTTTTTTGTTCAACAATAAATGTGAATTCTTCTTCATGGAAAAATAAGACATCCTTTGAAAATAAGACCTAGCGCATCTTTGGGAGCAAAAATTAATATAAGACACTGTCTTATTTTCGGGGAAACACGGTATAAAATACAGATTATCTGATTTCAACTGGATTATATGGCAGTGTAGACTCAAGATGAGCACCAATCCCCAGAGTCAGACACGACTGGACTTAATGCCAAGGGAAAACCTTTACCCTTTACCATAACTATCACCAATTCCTCAATACTTTATTTCCCATACCACCATACTTTGCCACAGCAACGCGTGGCCGGGCACAGCTAGTGTAGTATATATGGCTAGCAGGAGGGGCTGGCGCCCCAGTTCCTGGCCAGGAGAGGCAGCTCGAAACTGAGGCATGACATGCTGCGGGGAGGACGGGTGGGGATGTGTGGATTTGACAGGTGACCACTTGAAGAAACATGGTTACAGGTAAGCAACCCATACTTCTTCTGCATGGTCCCTGTTAAATGCACACATATGGGTGACTAGCAAGCTACCAACCAGGTTAGGTGGGCGTGATGCCAGGCACGATGACAGCATGGCCCTTTTGAAGGCAGCATCTCTCCTAGACAGGACGTCCAGCTTGCAATTAGAGACGAAGGTCATGGGCGTTGCCCAGGTTGCTGCACGGCATACATCCTCCAATGGAACGCCCCTCATGAAGGCATGAGTTGTTGACACCGCCCTGGTGGAATGGTCTTTCAACATCACTGGAGGGCTGTGACCTACAAGTTGGTAAGCTAGTCGAATTGTCACCACAATCCAGGAGGATAAACATTGAGGTGTCACCGGTAAGCCTAGGGCATCTTTCCTATACTTTAAGAAGAGATGCGGCGACTTTCGGTGGAGACATGTCCTATCTACATAAAAAGCAAGGGTCCTCCTTGTGTCCAAGGCATGGAGGGAAAACTCAAGTGATGTAGTCGGGTTAGGGAAAAAAGCCGGAAGGATAACGTCTTGTGATAAGTGAAAGGTAGACACTATCTTGGGGGGGAAGACAATGTCAGTTCGGAGGACCACGTTATCCTTATGAAGGCATAAGTATGGTTTGTCAACCCTTAGAGCACACAGTTCACTTGCCCATCTTGCTGTGGTGACAGAAATGCAGTTTTCCATGTAGGGTGTTGGAGGTCAATCGACGCCATAGGCTCAAAGGGGGCCTTAGATAGTTGGGATAGCACCAATTCTAGACTCCATGCAGGAGCTGGTGGTCGGGTGGGTGGGTGAAGATCTTTTTATGGAGTCTTTGTGAGCCGCAGCTATGATTGCCTTCACAGGCAAGGGTTGGAACGGACGAATTCTCCAGGCTGTCAGGCAGAGGGATTCCGTGTCTGGGTGACGAACAAGGCCATTCTGTGTGGTGAGTATGTCCAGCGTGTATTGAAGGTGCTGAAACTCACACTCTGACATCTGAAGCCTGAACCATGGCTGTCTTGGCCACCAAGGCATCAGCAATATACAGTCCGCCTTGTTGTCCAGTATCTTGAACAACGTTCGGGGTATCAGAGGGATCGGAGGGAAGGCATATAGGAGGCCGGGGGTCCAAGTGTACAGAAAGACGTCCGCCAGGCAACCCCCTCCCAGGTCCTTGGGAAGGCGGGCACAGAAGAGGCCACCTTGGGTGTTGCTGGGTGTGGCGAACAAGTCCACCCTGGGACGGCCCCAGAGAATGAAGATTGATGATAGCACTCGGGGTTTGACTCTCCACTTGTGACTTGTGACAGGAGTTCGGGGTCCTGCTCAAGGTGTCTGCTAGTTCGTTTTCCTTCCTGGGGAGATAAATGGCCAGTAAATGGATGTTGTGGGGAAGGCCCCAGTGCCAGATTCGCATGGACAGATTGATGAGTTTTCGCGAGCGAGTGCCCCCCTGCTTGTTGATGTAAAATTGTGTGGTGTTGTTGTCTGTGAGTACTCGGACCACACAACTCCAAAGAGAGGACTTGAAGGCCCGAAGCGCTTTCAGAACAGCCAACATTTCCAGCAAGTTGATGTGATGTCTCTTCTCGGTCGTGGACCATGGTCTTTGAATTTTGAGGGTGCCAAGATGGGCCCCCCATCCCAGCAGGGAGGAGTCCATTGTCAGAGTTAATGAGGGAGTCAGTGGTCGAAAGGGCATTCCCTTCTGGACATTGGCCCTGGATATCCACCAATGGAGGGAGTTGCGAATTGAGCTGGGGATGAACAAGGTCGACTCCGGGCTGTCACAAAGGGGGTCGAAGGCTGATAGAAACCAGCCCTGAAGAGGGCGCACGTGAAGCCTTGCATACGGCGTTACGGACGTTGTCGAAGCCATGTGTCCCAATAAGGTCTGAATGAGACGAGCGCTTACGCTGTGAGGGGTAAGAACTCTTAGGACGGCCAACCTCAGCTCCGCAAAGCGGTCATTTGGAAGAAAAGCTCTTCCGCAGAGGAATCGATAAGGGCGCCAATAAAGAGAATGGATTGGGAAGGCAGCAAAAAGGATTTTTATCAATTAATAACCAGGCCGAGGTCCTGCAGAAGAGATAACATGACATGAATATTGTCTAGCAATGCTGCCTTAGACTGTGCAACAAGAAGCCAGTCATCAATATAAGAGTAAATGATCACACCCTATTGTCTGAGATAGGCTGCGACAACGGCCACGCACTTAGTAAAAACTCTAGGTGCAGTTGAGAGGCCAAATGGGAGAACATTAAACAGTAACAACAATGGCCAACCTTAAAGCTGAGGAAGCGACGGTGAGAACGCCGAATTCAACATGGAAATGGGAGTCTTTGAGGTCCACAGTAGCAAACCATGCTCCTTTCTGTAGCAATGAAAGAATGATGGGGAGCGTAACCATCCCGAATTTACGGGGTTTGATGAAGAAATTTAATCCCTGTAAGTCTAGGATAGGGCGGAGGCCCCCATCCCTCTTTGGAACCAAGAAATACTTTGAGAAGAAGCATTTGTGGAGACATCCATCCCTCAGACGTTGAATCGCACCCTTAGTTAGAAGGGATCGTATTTCTTCTAGTAGCAGAGGGGAAGGGGGTGTTGTTCGAACGTGACCTGTTGGTGGCAAAGCTTTGAACTCGATCATGTAACCCCTATGAACAATATCTAACACCCATCTGTCTGAGGTAATTTGAGACCAGGCATTCAGGAACGGGGCCAGACAGTCTCTAAAGGAATGCGGGCAGATGGTTGGAACTGAGGGTAGTACTGAAGATTTGGTACAATGAGCCAAGTAACTTTCATCAACTATAAACAGGGGAGAATATGGTTTTCCCAACGGGGGAATTGAATACAACCCAGAGCAGTGTAACACCCTTAGGCAGCGCGAACACTGGGAACCAACACGGAGGCCAATAAACAATCTAATATCTTTATTAAAGCAATAAAAGTTTCAAACAAAAATAAGCAGAATAGATAGTCAAGCAGTTGACCTTTTTGGAAAGATCAGAATTAGTCCAAAGAATGAAAGTTTTATGTCCAATATTAGAGTCCAAAGTCCAAAATCCAATAACCGAAACACACGCAAACTTATTGGAAGTTTGAGTGGGGAAAGGAGCAAAGTTCCTCAGAAAAGTACTTGAAGTAATAGTCCAAAACAAGGTTTCAAGGCAAGGCTAAGGCTGTTCGTGACGGATCTGAAACGCAGTCCAAACTTGGCAAGGGACAAGACACAACGCCCGGTCTACTCGAGAGTAAGCTCACCAGCAGGCCGCTTGGAAGCTCAGGATCAAGAGACGATGTATTCTTCAACAAGAAGTTCAGCTGACACCGCAACAGAGATTCTCTGCACAGAACTTTTATTGAAGTCCAAGAGCTCCCCCAAAGCAGGTGCGTGACTCCCCAATTCTTCCCAAGAGAAACGAGCTGCTAACAATGAGACGCCAGATGCCTGCCTCCCCAATTCTTCCCAAGATAACTGGCTTAGCCACAATCTCCTCGCTCTGCTAATCTCACACTTCTCCTTAAACTTTGTCTTCGAGAGTGATCTGTTTGGAAAGTAGCCCTTCTATCAAATTCTAAACTCTCCAGAGATCTGGGAAGAGCTGGCAACATTTCAAGGGCATTCCTAATTGGCTCTGGCTCGGCAATGTCAACAGAGACATCTGGAAAGGGATTGAATCTTGCTGAGGTGGGAAAAACCCAAATTCTCTTCAGTTTGATCAGCAATGGCTGCGGGATCAGGGGCCAAAGGTGCCTGAGACATCACAAGCAGTGATGGCTAAACACGCCGTCTAGGTGCGTAAGCTTGTCTGGCCCTACCCTGAGGGCGACGTCTTGATGATGAGGTTGTCCTCCTCGAGGAGGCTGATTGTGTCGGGATACGAGGCCTCAATCCCGAGGGGGCCGGACAAGGGCACCTATGTTGGATCGGTAGGTATGAAGCCCATCGTTGTCGTGGGTAAGTAGATGGTTGAGTCGGCAATCCAAATCTGTGTGCCGTTTGGCGCATCTGATGTGTGCGTTCAAGGTTGGAGTCCAGACTCGTCTAGAGGCAGGTCTTCTACTGCACGTGCGGTAGAAGATAATCCGGAAGAGCGCAGCCATGTGTGGCGTCGGAACGCAACAGCATTGGTGAACAGTTTCCCGGCTGAATCCGCCATATGTTTGGCGAGCTCTTTCTGCAGATCAGCCAGCTGGCACGCTTCCTGCTTGAAGGCCCTAGCTAAATGCAACTCTTCAGTAGGCAGGTGTTCCAGAAGAGGGGCGATTTTATTCCAGAGATAGTTCTGGTAGGCTCCCATGTAAGCCCCATAATGAGCCATTCGGGCAAAAAGGCCAGCAGAAGTATAGGCCTGGCGAACCATGGCGTCTATCTTTTTCCCCTCCCTGTCCGCTGGGGTAGCTTGGGATCTTTGGGATGGACGTGGTTGAGAGACGTCTACTACCACAGAGTTCGATTTAAGTTGTTTCTCCAACCATTCCGCAGAGGTCAGATCAATGTGATAGAGATTAACAGCTTTCTTTGAAATGGCTGGTATCAAGGACGGAGCCAGGTCAGGTGATTTCAAGAGGCGAAGCAGGTAAGGCAGAAGGGGTAATTGTGTTCTAACAGGAGCTTGCTGTTGTTCGTGGGGAAAAACTGGGTCATCAACAATGGACAGATGCTGTCACGTGGGTAGATTAAGTCCCTTAGCCAGGCGAGAAATCAAAGAAGAGTACCCCTGTACTTCCTCTGGGGAATCACAGTCAACTTCAGGAACTTCCAATGGATGGTTGTGGATCAGCTGCTTCAACCACTGAGCTGGAATCAGAGTTCATAGCATCTTCCACATTGTCTGGCCCCTGTGCCGGCTGAAAAGTAGGGACTGGCTAAATTGCGGCTGGTTGGGTAGTTAGGGCCATTGGGGTCCCTGATGTTGGAGCAGATTGACTTGTGGGGAGTGCCGTTGAACCCGTGGTGGGAAGCAACGAAGCAGCTGCAGGGGCAGTCAGCGCCCGATCACCATTAACATATGGCATGCGTGAGTGGTCTCTGGGGGAGTTGCGTTGGCGCCTGTAGCAGTGTGAGATGAAGCAAAAATAGTCCCGGGTATAAATAGGGTCACCATGAAAATAATAAGGGGAGGGAGATCTGGAACCGTGAGAGCCCCGGGACCGAGAGTCATGTCTGTCATCCCCTGATTCAGAACTTCACGACTCCGAGGAGGGGGAACAGTAGCACCTCCTTCGGGAGTGGCGCAGACGGCTCCTCCTTGAGGAAGATCGGCCTCGATGACGAGAACCCTCTCCCCGTACCGAGGGCCCTGAAGCCGGTGCCGAGGACGCACCCAGAGCCAGCGCAGCAGGGTACCCAGCCCCTGTCCTCCCTGTCCAAGACCGGCATGGGAGGTGTGACCGCCAGAGCTCTTTCTCCACTCGCCCAGTCTCCTCCCGATGACGGGGGAGGCGCAGATGGGGGAGGGGCCATCTCCTTCTGGTTCTGTGGGCAACTGAGAAAGATCTGGCGGCAGCGCCTGGTCACTGAGAAGGCTGTATCCAGCTGCCACGCTCAATCCCAGGGAGAAAGAAGAAGACGTTTGAGCAGCGAGTGCCTCAGCATCACGTTTTGCCATTGGCCCATCCTTTTTAACGGCCTTTCCTCCTGGGAGAGCTTTCAATTTTTTAACTTTTGGCTTCTTCGCCGGTGGGGGTCGGGCCTCAGAGGACTCATCCAAAGTAAGTTCCCAGGCAGGGAGGGGGTTGGTGTGGCCATGCGTCCCGCCGGCGGGAGCTGGGCAGGAGGCTCTGAAGACGCTCTTTTTTTGCGGCTGGGGTGGTAAAAGTGCCTGTTCATACAGGAGAGCCTTTAGGCGGGTTTCGCGGTTCTTTCGGACCTGTGGTGTAAAGGCCTGGCAGTCGAACACGAACGGGCTGCATGACCTTCTCCCAGGCACACATTGAGTGTCCATCCGTATCAGGGAGCTTCCCCCCTGTGATGCCTCATGGGCCTTGTAGTCCTGTTCCTAGTGCTATCGTGGCAGAGGAAGATGAAAACATGGGGTTTTTGCCGGTTCAACAAGAGCCGGAGTCCTTTCACCTGCCGGATGTTGATGTTTGTCCCCAAGAATTCAGTAAAACAGACCTTGGGCATTCCTCGCCTCCGTTTCCCAGGAGGGAATCTTACTCTAGAGACAGAGGAGTCAGAGAAGCAAATCGCAGGAGTTTACGGATCGCTGCCAAACAACAGGCTGATTAGGCCTGCTTCCCTTGGGAAATTCTAAGGAGTCTTGCATCTGGACAGAGTTGGGTTTCGCTTCTCGTTCTCTAGGGAAAGAGATTGTTGGCGGGAAAACGAGACCCAATATAGGTGTTTGACGAGGGAGATTCTTTGCGGAGTCAACAGAGCTGCTTCAGGAGTGAGATCGTGTGTGGACTTCGTAACCCCAGTTCCTTGCTTCCCGGATCAAGAATTCAAGTACTGCCTTGCTTTGCTGTTATCCACGGACCTTGTTCCAAGATTCACTGTTTGCCTTGTTTCTAGTCACGGACCTTGTCAAAGAACCAAGTCTATTTCCAGCCTTGTTGTCAAGCTTCATTGGACTTCTAAGACTCTGACATTTCCCCACACTATTGCTTGGCATTAGTGTGTGTTTCGGTATTGGATTAAGAACTTTGAACTCTAATATCATTTATTGGACAATACATTTTTGGACTATATTTGACCTCATTTGGAAGGTCTGCTTCTGGACTATATTCTCCACTTGTTTTTATTGCTTTTATATATTTCCTTAATAAAGGTATTAGATAGAGATTGGCCTCCGTGTATGGTTCTTGGTGCCCAGCTGCCAGGGGTCTGACACCCCCACATTGGTGCATTTTTTAAAAAGGGCAGCCATATCAAAACTGAGGGGAGAAACTGGCCTGATTTACTAATGAACGCAGTCCGAAGTCAGCCGTAGATCAAGAAAGTCCAGAAAAATGACACACAAAAGGATAGTCAGAAGTCCGTGGTCAAGGCTACAGAAAGCTAAGGAGAGCTAACAAGGAGAACTAGAGATTTCCAGCTGTCTAACGCGGTAGAAAAAAGGAACTGGAGCGCCGGCCCCTCCCACTGGCCATATATACTACGTGGGGAGAATGGGCGGGGCCTCCGCCAAAATTGTATCTCTGAGAGCTTCTAGAGAATTCTGAACTGGTCTGTGCAGGCGCAGAAAACCCATATGTATGCATTTGACAGGGACCACACAGAAGAAGCTGTTTTTGAAGGAAGGGAGAAATATATGTGGGTGTCATCAGCATACTGATAACACCCCACCCCATGCCTACAAACAATCTGTCTCAGCTGTTTCATGTAAATATTAAAAAGCATTGGGGATAGAATGGCACCTTGTGGGATGTGACATAACAGCTTCTCTTTTGAGGAGCAGCTATCCCCAAACATCAGCATCTGGAACATCTGGAAGGTATGAGGAGTAACTAACTAAATCTAAATGCCTAGGTCTAGACGGGAAGGCTGGTTGTAGAATGTTCTAATCAGATGACGAACTAAAACAGCCAGATCAGACATCTACCTTTGTAAATAACCAGAATATAATGTTAAAATGCGACAGCAGTATGAGAAAAGTCCAATCTCCACTCTAAAGCAACAGAAATTGGATCAAAAGCAATCACAAAATAGTTCACTTGCTTTGCCATCTCCCAACATACAATAAAGAAACTTTCTTACTTTTCTGACACAATATGTTGGTAACTTGTATTCACTTGCACTATAATGCAAACCATGTCCTCTAGTGTTTTCAAATAAGATGAATAATTCCGTAATAGTGACAATAAAAGTGGAATGATAATTAAAACATCTCCCATATCACTAGCTGTTTCACAGAATATTTTTCTTCAAAAATGGGACCAAAATAAAACTCTCTCTCTAACTCACAAACACATTTTTGCTATAATTTCATGTCAGAATTATAAAAAAATGCACAGTGCAGCTTTGTGTGGCATAGTTATTTACAAACAGACGTAAAACTTTATATCATAGGAGTAATAAAATCATGTATCATGCCTTTCATTTAATGAAGGTATATATGACATTTGTGACCTACAAAATGCTTAAATAGCAAGGGCAAATATGTTTTTACATTCAATTACTGGTTTTAATCAGAAGTTTCCTTCGTGTCTAATGAGATCTATCTTCTAATTAAAAGAAAAGCACAGCTCTACATATGAGCATTACAGATTTATGGTAGATCTACCTTCTGCTTCCTTAATAGCAAAACACTGAAGCAATATCAATTACAGCCTTAAAAAGCAAGAAAGCTGGTGTCCTGCAGTTTTTTGTTCACACCAACTTTGCCTGGCTTTCAAGTATTTATGAACCATCAGAAAACTGATGATGGGATCTGCTCTTACAAACATACAGGTTTACATTAACTAAAAGTGTAATGAAGTAAAAGGCCACTCATCTAAACAAACAAACTGGGCATTACTGAAGGAGGAAAAAACACTAATATGCAGATTCACTTATTCCCTCACTCACTCATGCAAAAACGTTCATGACTATTGAAAAGGACTGGAGGCTGTTTGGTTTAGAAATTGAAATGCAAGACTAAATTACTGCTTTAATTGAGAACTCAGCCTCTTTCCATCAATCCAGAGTCATCAGGAGACGGGGTTCCTCTCCACCACTCATGCCTGAAGCCTGAGAGATGGAGCTGTCCTTAAAGCAAAGGACAAAAAGCAAGGAAGTCTCTCAGTCCTTTCCTGTGAATTGTTTAACTTCATCTCCACATTAACATAACTAACTTAACAATATCTCCATCCTTACTGGACTTCAAATATTTTTAAATTATTTTTCCTTGATGCAACAACTAGGGCAAAGTCAAGAAGAATAAGATGCCTAAACATATGAGGCTAAACAACTGAGCTGGAATATTTGATCTCAAGACACAGAAGAAGCAAAGCAAGTACTGAATGCATAGAGTTGCTGTTGTAATTTGTGAATCCTTCTGATGTTCTCTGGACATAAGGATCTGGAAAAAACCAAAAGTTTTGGTTACCAGCTTATTTTTTTTCCCCCACACCTCCCCTCTGTCTCAACATGGGAGTCAAGATGGCTTATTGCAGCTAAGGCCATTTCTAGTACACAACTTTCACAATGACAAAATAAGCATTCATATTAAAAATACTAGTGCAAAACAGTTTTTAATTTTTTTTCAAAATAATGACTGCCAACCCCTTCTTAGTGTTTCTGGTCTAAGTATGGTCTCAGATGTCACAGTTACCTGCTATATGGGAGAGGGACTGACTTCTCCCAGACAAACTTTCCTATTGTAGGAAGCCATTATTGTGTCCCATTTATGGTAGTTACGTATTGGTATTTTCATGGAGGCTTTATTTTAAAAAAATCTCCTCCCCCCAGTCATGCTCAGATCCTCATGATAAGATATGGCACCTGACAGTTGACATTTAAAACATATTTTACATCTCAGCTATTTTGTCATTGATCCCAAGCCACCACCTGGAAGTATGAGAAGAAGGGGGAACTAAAATATCTGTATTTTATTTGCCTCCTTGAAAATTACTATGGAGGAAGTAAACTAGAATGCCTACATGATCTGTGAAAGTACCACAAATGTAGAACAAGACAGCATGCAAAATTACATGTTGGGAAAACCATGACAACCATGCTGCTGCTCTGCATTTTATCTCCGACCCTACCCCATCCTACCCCTAATGTCATCTCAGGAAACCTTGGATCCCCCGGGCAGGCACTTTAGGAGATAACCTTGTTATTATGCACTTTACTCTGACCCCCTTTACTCTCCTTGACCTTTGGTGGTTGAAGCTGATAATGTTTTAAAACTTTTTATCTTGTTTTATGTATTTGTTAAAATTGTGCCTGAATTCATTTGTGTTTTATATTGCTTGTTACCTGTTTTTATTGTCTTGTTTTATATTTTAATTTGTTTACATTATGTCTTTTGGGCTTGGCCCCGTGTTAGCCGCCCCGAGTCCCTTCGGGGAGATGGTGGCGGGATACAAAAATAAAGTTGTTGTTGTTGTTGTTGTTGTTATTATTATTATCATTATCATTATCATTATTATTATTATAAAAGAATAATGATATATCATGTCTTCCACTTTTAATTCCAATCTCTTTTTTGACAACATTTTAATCCTTTCCTAGGTTTTTACACCATCAACTATTTTACAATGATCAAGTGACAAATGCCTCACTGCAAACCTGCAAAGGTTTTAGAAATGATTTTGATTCAGTATGAAGTGAGCCTTGATATTATAGGGTTAAATGATCAAAACAGTCTATAGAACTGTTTGCAGTAAGTTACTACATGAACACAAATTTTAAAAGTTGGTTATATAAAAGGGAGCAGCTATGAGTTGGGCAACAGCATTCAATTAGATCGGAGAATACCGAAGCATTACATTTTCACTTAATAACTATGGTCTTTGCTTTTCTGCAAATACATAGGGTTGTAGTAAAGGTTTAAGTTGGTGATCAGCTACTTAAATAGAAAAATGCAGCAAAATTACTGATGATTACACACATCTTAATAGCTGAACAGAGGACTGACTATAGGAGGGGTAAAGCGAGCTCCTAAATTACCATAGCTAAGTAACAAATGCTCTTTGCTTTTAAAAGCATTTAAGATACTGAAGGTCATCAGAATATTTTATCTCCTGATAAAGAGATTTAACAAGGGCAATTGTCTGAAAACCAGAGAAACCTTTGAAGTGTCCAGACTTAGAAAGGAAGCATCCTTGAGCTGCTAATACCCCTTTTTGTCTAAATGGAAACCAACATTTGTCAGTAAAAACCCAAAGATGGTCTTAATTTTTACCTCAACAACCTGACAGAGATATAGGGAAGCATGCTTGAAACTCCCACCTCCCACACTTTAAGCAATGTTGTCTTTACTTTATAGAATCATAAATACTTTCAGAGTAGTCATCAGTGTACTACTTTGGTGGAAAGATACCAATGGCAACCAATGGTAACTAGTTCATTACACTGTCCTAAGTGACATTTTGATATAAAGAAATGTACACGTGGTTTTATATTAATGAGTAATAGTTTTCTGAGCACCTTTAATACAGTAGAGTCTCACTTATCCAACACTCGCTTATCCAACGTTCTGGATTATCCAACGCATTTTTGTAGTCAATGTTTTCAATACATCGTGATATTTTGGTGCTAAATTCGTAAATACAGTAATTACTATGACACATTACTGCACATTGAACTACTTTTTCTGTCAAATTTGTTGTATAACATGTTGTTTTTGGTGCTTAATTTGTAAAATCATAACCTAATTTGATGTTTAATAGGCTTCTCCTTAATCTCTCCTTATTATCCAACATATTCGCTTATCCAACATTCTGCCGGCCCGTTTATGTTGGATAAGTGAGACTCTACTGTACATATAAACTCCATAGGTAGTTAGTAGAAATGTCTCTTATGTTGGTTAACAATGTGGTGAAGTTTGCATTCTATATTATATTCTAATTAACAGGACCTGGAACAAAATGTAGCATGGATTTGCTCAAGTGTCAGAGCACTTTCAGGTGTCCAGGTGTAATACTAGTTTTGGAAAACAAGATGTGACTACCCCACATATCTTGTTTTCATCAAAGAAATAAATCATTTTTAATTGTCACAGAGATTCAAGTGACGTACAGACTATGTATCATCAACCTCTGCCATAGAGCTTTTGTTTCTAGCTCATGCAAATGTTGGGATTCTTTCAAGCCTACTGATACCTTCTTGTAAGGTGCCTCTTACAAATGGAAGACCAGTTTTTTTTCTAGCACCCCAAGTGATTAATAATAATGATCAAGGGTAAAGGTAGCAAATGCTGCTTTTTCAGTACCTATCATTATCATCATCATCACTATTATTATATTTATATCTCACTTTTTCTCTCTATATGGAGACAAAGCAGCTCACAACTAAAAGCATTTCAGTACAACTTCAAATATACAAATGTGAAAACAGTATTAAACAACATTAACATTAAATCAATCCAGGTTAAAACCATAAAAGCATACAAAATCACATCACAAAGGCACAGCAGCCCTTGGTGGTCTCAAACACCATCATCTTTAAAAGCCTGCCTGAAAAGCAAGGTTTTAGCCTGCCACCGGAAGGACAGCAGGGAGGTGGCCATTCTGGCTTCCCTGGGCAGGGAGTTCCAGAGTCTAGGGCTTGAGCTTGAGATGGAGGTGGGACTGAGAAAAGGACTTCTCCTGAAGATCTCTGCGCCTGGGCAGGTTCGTACATGGGGATGCAGCCAGCCAAATAGCCTGGACCAGAACCGTCTGAACTGTACCAAAAATGTTCCTTCCTCATCTTTCATTCCCAAGGCCTTAGATAATGTGGAGCTTGGAGTTGTTAGGTTAAGGAAAGAAAGCAGAAGTGTTCTGTGAGGGCAGTTTCCAAAAACAAACAATGCTATTTTCTATTAAATAGTATCACAAATAACCTAACCCAGGCTTTGTCGGGTACCTAAGCTAGTCTAGTAAAAAAATTCAAACCCAGCTTCTTGTTGTGTACTATCATGTCACTTTTGACTCAAGGTGATCCTATCTTCAGAGTAGATTTGCCATTGACTTCATATGAGACTGAATGTGACATGGCCAAAATCATAGGATTTCAACCCTGGCCTCATAGAGCTTAGTCCAACACTCAAACTACTACACCACACTGGCCTTCTTGCTGTCAAATGTTAGCAATAGTTAAACTGAAATCCATTTTAGGAAGACGAGTGACTATTTTAAGCCATACTGAATAGCTTATGATGATGCTGCATCCACTAGTTCAGGGGGGAAGGACATGGAACACTGCAGCTTGGTTTAGTTTGAATCTGGAGATGCTAATTTCCTCCAATTTAGTTAAAATGGAGTATCAATTACATTCTTAAACTACAGCATATATGCTCCCCTGACAGTGAAGTTGAGTTGTTATGCACTGTACCATTTCCCTGGTTAGAAAGGAAATTGATTCACACAGCTATGCAATATTGTACCCCAGCCAATATTTATTTCTTTGCAAATGTGTAGCTACTGTAAGAGATTAAAGGTAGAATTTGATTTAGAATAAAAATGCCATAGTGAGAGTCTAAGATATACTTTGTCCTCTCTAGACAATTTTCTCTTTTAAAAATGTTCAAGCTGTTCTCAGTTTGAATCTGTTTTTAAAACAAGATGATCAAAATTATTGTTCTTGCTTTTAAAGTCTCAGTATTCAGCTGCCATCTTGCACCAAAGGAATTGTATTTATAAGTAAAATAGATTCTCTGTCGTGACACCTTTCATGCTGTTTCCTCAATTCTACCCTAGATATTTGTAGATCCCTCACTCCCCAAAATTCAGAGATGTGTAGATTGGACTTTAGGGAAAGAAGAAGTTCTTTTGAATGACGGAAAATGTGTTTGCACAGCATATGTATCAATTATGTGATGAAATAATTAAAATGTACAGTTTTGTAAATTGCTTGACAACAATTATAGTGCATTATTTGTTTATTTGCCAATATCTATATACCACTCATATCCCAGAATTTCAAAGCTTTATCATTTGTAGACTCCAAGTATTATAATGTATAGTAAGCCTAATGGTGGAAATCTCAAATGTTTTAAAGGCCACTCTCTTCTTGCTGGTATGTTGTGTCACCTTTATTGCATAGATACAGAGGTGAGGTCATATGGCCCAGTGGAACACAAAAAAATCATATTTTGCTTTCCATTCCTTTATTATGCCATTTCTGCATCTTGCTTTTTTCTTGTGATCGTTTTAAGTCATTGGTGAGGGACAAGAAAACTAAAGCAGTAGAAGTATCTTTTTTATTTAATAAAGTCGGCCTTCGGTATCCATGGATTCTGCATCCACAGTTTCAAGCATTCCAAAAAGGCAAATCTTAAGTTTGTCTTTTAAATATAAGGGACACTATTTTACTATACTTTTACACATAATATGACTTGAGCATCCATGTATTTGGTATTCACAGGAAATCCTGGAACCAAACTTCAGCACATAACAAAATTCACAATATGCTGAAATATCATTTGGCCATCAGTGGTTGATTAGACTGCTAGATGTGTGAGATTTTACTACACCACTATTTGGGAGTGTAGTAACCTACTAAGCAATATGATGGAAGAGAGGTATAAAATATCAATAACCGAGTGCATATTATTTGAGGCTATATTCATGCCCCTTTCCTATAAAGGTCAGGATGTTGAAATCCCCTTACCCTGCACTTTCTCCATTTAGGTGACACTGGTGCCAGCGTACATCACTCTTATTTTAGTGAAAGGTGACTGATACCAGCATATTGCAATCTTTGGGTTCACAGCTAGGTACATGGTCTCTTAAAGTTTTGCATACAAAATTCTTGAGCTGATCAGATCATTAGAAATGCAGAATGAAGGTGAACTAGTAAATAATTAATATGCCAACTCCACTACATAGACAGGAAAAAGCCCAAGTCCCCTTTTCAGCAGGATTTATAGGCACAATATTCACTGTGACTTTATCAAGTAGATTCCAATAAAATGTGTGAGAGGGTTCTTTGTGTATCTTAGCCTCTGGAATGCAAACTGTGCAGCAAAGGCTATGCTAGAAATGCCTAATTAAAATGTAAGCCCTGGTATCTGACTCGCCAAGTTGATAATATATAAGCTGTCCTTTGTTTAAAGGACTCATAAACTCAGCCATTTATAGAAGAAATGCACTTTTTATATGACTTACTGTAAACAGAATTCAAGGTACAAGTCGTTTACTATCTTGGGTAGTTTGGTAATGGACTTGCTGAGTGGTGTCATTTCTAAAACTACTTGGCACATGTTGAATAATGGGCTGCTGTAGTTAAGTAAGATCAGGTACCACATGATTAAAAACAGAACTGAGTGCTGTGGGTTTGGGTTGTTTTAAGACCAAATTTACAAACACTAATCTAAATACATTCAACAGAGTCCATAAAGACAAAACAGCAGATGTACCACTACTAGAAAAGATGCACTAGAACTGCACTACAGACATAACACCACTTCATTCACTGAAAATACATCCTCAGGTGTACTTCTCAGTCTTTCATTTTGCCACTGGTACATTGTGGCCCATAGAAAGCTGCCCACATAACTACTTTTACAGCTTTGTTCCATGCTCTAGTGGGACTCTCCACTTAGAAGCCACAATAAGTCACTCAGAATACACTCTAGGTATTGTCAATCCCTGAAATGCCAAGCTTTCCTGAGTTCTAAAACACCAGCCAGCATTACGTATGTGTTTCACAACTCACAGGACCATTTCCTGGTATTGACTTGCCCATACATAATACCTGTAAAAAAACAAAACAGTCATATGAAGTGGAGGTGGTGGTGGTAGTGAACATGTGTAATTATGAGAGCATTTCTTTTCTTCTAAAAATATTGTAGTAACTCGTGGATAAAAACAGACTGTCTATTTGTCGACACTCTCCAATTATTTGGTACTCAGAGCCTACTGTTTTATCAAAACTTTCTATTTCTGAGCTCCTCTTCATTCTCTCAATTTCAGCCAAATAATATTTGGAAACAGCTTCAATAAAAATCAAATAAGGTATTTTCATCAATTAACAAATGTTACATTATTTTAGTTGTATGTCACAACAGATGAAGGTCTAGAAATCTACTTCCCCATCCACCTCTTCTAGTCTTGAAAAAAAAAACCCTAGAGAAGTTGCCATTTTTTTCCTCTAAAAAGTGGAATCAGCATAAATGGAGTATCCCCAAAGGTCTGTTCATATTAGAGTTCATAATGAGAAGGATTATAGGATAAAATCGCTGCGCTCCTTCAAAGGAACCCACCCCTGCTCCCTACTGTGCAGCTGACACAGGAGGCTAAGACAACTCCATTAGGAGTGCATATCGCCACTCAGCAGTGGTCTTCAGAAGCAGATGGAGAGCTATTTACTCAAATGCACCATGACTCCTGGCTTACATAAGAGCATCTGGGATGTTTCCTAACATGATGAGATGCACAATGCACTCAAATTTATCAACTGTCCCACATGCAATTAAAGGCCCTGATAAATAATTCCTTTGCAAAGGCCTCACAGCTGAATTGAAAAGCAACAAAGCATAAGGGGTCAAATGTTGCTGCAGGATTTCTATTTAACAAACGCAACTGCTTATAAAGGAATGTCCCCAACAAGCTGATGTGGCTTTTTTCCTGGAGAGCACAACTAACTGAAGCAGCAAACTGAATAGCCAGTGACTTCTATAGACCCCAGAGAAAATGAAATAATACTGAATGCACCATGCAAGCTGTATCCATATCTTGAGCTCAGAAACAGTGTGAATGATTGGTTGTTAAAAACAGAAAAATCCTGTCAAAACGGAATAAGTAATCAATGCTGCATCTAGATACCTAGTCACTGCTGTAACTATTCCCTTTGGAAGAAGCAAGATAGTAAACACGGTATCATTTCTTTGAAGTGGTTTTTATTCTCTTTACACCATAATTTAGTCCTAAGGATTTTTCCTTCATTGGCTGAAATTGAACTATCTGAAACAGGGGAGTGAACGAGTGTCCTGCTGCCTAAAATGTAAGGGCAACGCTTCAATGAATAATTGGGATACGAGAAAATAAAAAGCTCTCTTTTCAGAATGTCTTGTTTACAGGACTCAGCTTCCCACTCTTCAGAGAAAAATGCATGAAAGAAACTGACTCAGTGGGACAGTATACACCTGCTTTCATACTAACAGTTACATGCTTTTAGGATAAACATTCAACACTGTGGTGCTACGTATCTCTCTACAGATATGATTTCAACCACACATCAGAAACACCTTCGTTCCTTTCAACAAGACATAAAACAAAAGTATCAGTGTTCTCATTTCTAAACTAGTTCCCTGCAACATTTCTAATTCAGCAATAAAGATGTAGGAAAAAAGCAACAGCTAAAAATCTTCTGTGGATCAAGTTGAGTTTTAATAACTCAGGGCCCAGGTTGAACTGCCATGGTCCAGTACTATTGAAACATGGAAGTTGTAGTTTTATAAGATCTTTAGCCTTCTTTGCCAAAGAATGCTGGTTCCTCCCCCAAACTACAATCCCAGGATGACACAGCATATATGCATTGAGTTAAAGTTGAGTTAAACTGCATTAATTCTACAGTGTAGATTCACCTCAAGACTGTCCCAATGCCTTTAAATTTAGTAGTTGGGTCTGCTCCCTGCATCTGGTTGTTAATGGCAGAAGCCAATGTCCACAGAAAGTCTTTCTGATAAGTCTTTAGTTATTGAGGGTATGAGATGAAGCTGGTTCCAGCACATGCTCACCACTGGATACTGGCTACTCACAACCTTGATAGCACTATGTGGAATTCTGATTTCAAAGTAAATGAATACAATCCAGATTTAACCATATGGATCCAATCCAGTAAGATTATCAAAACAGAATCTGAAATGCAAAAGGCAGATAGCTTCAGTGCCTTTAGAAAGACGTGTATATAAATGTTAAATATTCTGGATGAAGAGTCTTAAAGTAAATTACCACTTTTGTTGTTGCTGAAGAATATTGTGTGCATTAAAACTCTTGATTTGAACAATGTGCTGAGGGACCTCTGAACTTTGACTTTCTGTATCACAAGATCCCTAACCATGATCACACTTAAGATGGGCAATGAAATAATCATAAATACAATTCTCAAACGTCAACTCAGTGACATGCTTCTTAAATTTAATTAGGACTGGATTCATATGATTATGGTCAGTTGCAACTGTTGAACATAAAAGTGACTGCAGATGCTCTCTAGCTAGCATGCCCTCTTGACAAGGAAGAAATAAATCACAACTAGTAAGCATCTTTCTAATAAAATATGCACATCACATCTCCTTAAAGAAACAATAAACAGTAGGTTGTGATGGGCACAGTTATATGACAGGCTAAATAGTTTCAAAGTGATTTTGTTTTCCCAGTGAACTATGGTTTTGTGAAATCTAACATAATTTTTAAACTGTTTTCTCAACTGCAATGATGATTTGGGGAAAACTCAAATACTGAAATGGTACAGAACATTGATGACACTCAGTGTAACATCTAAATTAAGGCTCTTATATAAGGTCTGGTGGATGAATGGCATAAGCACTTTGCATTGTTTTAAACTTTGTATATTGTATTTTATGACTGTTTTAACATTTTAGTTCATTGTATAATGGTGTAACGGCATCAATTGCCACTTGTAAGCCGCCCTGAGTCTCCTCGGGTGAGAAGGGCAGGGTATAAATAATTGAAATAAATAAATAAATAAATCGGCTGTCTGCTCAGAGTTAAAATCTTAAGAGCATATTGTAAATAGAGGTGAATTTTATGTTGATTTAATTGTTTTTCTGATGCACTTTATTTCGTCCCTCAGGTGAGAATAACCTCATTGTCTATCCCACCCTGAATCTCTCACTAAATGCAGCACTTTATCTATCTACCTCACCCATGGATTTTATAATTTTCACTCCTTGCACTTTGGCCCAGTTTGCCCTCATTTAATTCTTGTACTGTTTTTATATTTAATGCTATGGTTACTATTTTATTGTTTTACTATGTTACTGTGTAAGCATTTTTACTTGATGATGTCATGTGGCCTTGTAAAGGTCTCTTCACACCCGATGCAGAAGAGAGGCTTCTCAAATAGGCAGGGGGGAAATCTTTTTATCCCACCGCTGCCACCATTATATGTAAAACGCACCCTCACATACACACACCAGAGGCACCAAACTTTTCTGACAGGGAGGGAATTTCATTACCCTTTGTCTCAGTTCTACCATTTTATATGTAATACACTAGGCACCCGTGAACTTCTCAATAAGGCAGGGGGCGATCCTTATTTCAGGATCCCAACCACTGCCAGCAATAAACACATAAGCACCTGCGTGCACACATATGAGGCAATGTGGTACTGAGGGGAGAGTGAGGGATGAATCCACGCAGACTCTGTGTAGTGCAGTTCACAACTCAAGGACACTATCTTTATTGAAAACAAAGAAATGTTTATTTATAAGTTCTTTGGCACATAAAGCGTATCTTGTTACAAAGGTTCTTTACTTCAGTTCCACTTGGATGTTATAACATATTGTCTTGCACTCACTTGGTTACACAAAGCTGTTGATAGATATATAACTTTCCAAACACTTAAACTTAGTTTAACTTGTTGAGGCACTATCTTTCCTTTCAGAAATATATATTTCTCCACAGCCTTTTTGACTGGGCACTTAAAACTCAAAGTTACTCTTCATAAAGTCAAACTGACTGAAACCTAGTCTCAACAGACTCCTTTTCCCTCCCAGTTTTACCTAACTGAGAACCAGACTTAAATTAGTCTCTTATTACTTCACTATAACATTAGAAGCCACAAACGTGAACACATACATCTTCCTTCTAGCTCACAGGCTAGAAAACTCAAATACAGACGTCTTTCTTCTAGCTCCCTAGCTAGCAACTCATACACAGAAATCTTCCTACTAGCTCCCTAGCTAGAAGCTCAACTTGCAGAAGTCTTCTTTCTATCTCTCTAGCTAGAACCTCAACTGAGCTAACCTTTAAAATGTTCCCTCCTTTATCCTTTCAGCTAGCTCCGCCCCTTTCTTGCTAGCCTTTCCAAATAGTTAGATTTCTACAGCAGTAGCTACGTTACCATGGCGACGCACAACCAATCAGAAGTAGCTGACTCCTGCCTACCTTTACCATTAAACCAACATTCATAACATAGACAAAAATCCCCATTAAAATAAGGTTTTCCATTACAGGCTTTTATGTATTTTATTTTGTTTTATTGTAATTGTAATGTTAGCCGCCCCCAGTCCCTTCGGGGAGATGGAGGCAGGGTACAAAAATAAAGTTGTTGTTTCCTCTTGGTTGCCACTATAAAGTCTCTGTGAGGAAAGGCAACATTTGAAGTCTATGCAGTTCTGGATGGTTATTGCCACACAGTATAAAGTTCCGACATGACTGGATTCTATGTATCTTTGCACTGACTTTAATACAATGTGGACATCTATATATATAAAAGAGTGATGGAATCCTGGTGACCGACAAAACAACAAAACTAAACACTGCACAACCTCAAAAATTGACAGCACAACCCCTCATCCATGCCTCTAGGTTGATACAACAAAAAGAAAAGAAAAATAAAGTCCTAATTAGAGGGAGAGGAATAATTGTTTTTATCCAATTGCTGCCAGTTAGAAGGCTAAGCTCTGCCCACTTGGTCTCCTAGCAACCCACTCAGCCCAGGGGACAGGCAAAGTTAGGCCTCACTTAGGCCTCTTCTACACTGCCTATAAAATACAGACACCACCAGACAATGCCACAGCAATGCGTGGCCGGGCACAGCTAGTGACTTTATATATTACTGTATTATTTGGCTTTTTAATGCAGTTCTGACATGACGTGAATTTCTATACACCTTCAACCTTTCAATGCTTCCTTCAAATGCTAAACACTAACTGACAAATCCTGACAAAAAATGACTACCATTTCAAAGCTAGCAAGAGCTGAAGGTAAGCTTCGCCCACTTAGAACCTTAAAGGGACAGGGCAGCAGGTGAGAGCATTCAGGTACCATGACACTTTCTGAGAATAATTTCCAATGTCTCTTAACAGAATGTTGCAACAATGGGCACTATCTCTTAAATCTCTTTCCCTCTGCATGTGCCTTCATGTCATCTCTAGACTTATGTCGAGTCGACCTCATGAATTTCACAGGGTTTTCTTAAGCAAGGAATATTCAGAGCTGGCTTTTGCCAGTTCCTTCCTCTGAAATATAGCCTAAAGCACCTGGTATTCATTGGAGGTCTCCCATTCAAGTATTAATCAGGGATGACCCTGTGAAGCTTCCAAGATGGATTCTGGTGTTTTTAATTCATTTTGGCTGTGATGTCTACACAAACCTAATACTCAATCTTAAATGTGCACAATACTTTAAATTCAGTCTGTCTTTATATGATTTGCCATGTTGGCCTTTCATTTTTATAGCAATTTTGACCCTTCCAGCACATCTACGTTCTTTTTCAATGGTGACATCTAGCCCTGGGAGACAGCAGAGCTCATTTCTGACATGGCAGACTGGACATCCTGGAAAATGTCAGAGCAAAGGTATGTAGACTGGGTGGTTGTACCAGCTTTTGTGCTTACATATTTTGCTTTTTATTAATTAAAATCTAAAAAGCTATTGTAACATCTTATTGCTGATGTCAACACATGAACTGTATACGCTCAATCAAACATGTGTAACCTGCTGAAATGGAATAATCAAATTATTACAATGTTAAGATTTTAAAATATTACGGCTTACTATGTTAAATTACCTTCTGCGGAGGGGGGCTGTAGAAAGAAAGAAAGAAAGAAAGAAAGAAAGAAAGAAAGAAAGAAAGAAAGAAAGAAAGAAAGAGAGAGCACACATGAGCACAGGAACTCGATATGTACTAATAAAATCCTATACAGATTCAAGCAAAATACATTTTGACAACTGGAGGAAGGGTAAATGGGCGAAAAGGAAGTCAATAGGGGATTGCTAAAAACATCTGGAAAATTAACAAGTTCTTCAGGAATCTCTTAAATGGATTGACAGAAGAACAAAGAGGAATGCCTGGAGGAAGTGAACTTAGGACAAAAGGGCCCAATATAGCAAAGGGCCCATCATCTATTCACTTGAAAACAGTAGCAAAAGATACATGAGAAGGAAGCCAGGAGGTTGTCTGGGTATCCATGCGTTTTTAGTTAGCAGTTTTGCTGACAATAATTTCTTCAGTTCAGTAGAAGCTACGTAAAATTAGTACAACATCAAAGAGTATTTCTTCTGTAAGTAGGTGCTTAGATTTATTGCACAATGAATTACAATAAAAGGATGGGAATAGACTAAATCGGAATTAAATTCAAGGAGAGTCAACAGTACCACAAAGAAAAAACATTAATACTTTGAAGACACACAGAACCCTTGTACATGTCCAAACGTTTCTGGAATGATTCCCAGAATGCAAGACTACAGTTTTTAAAACACAATTTACCCATGTATGTTCTGTTTTGACTAGCCTTCAGTATGACCATTGAAGAGATTGAAGCAGAAGAGAAAAAAAGGTTTAAACAACATGGGGGGGAAATGTGTAAAAGGTTGTATCTTGCTGTATGTTGTTTTGGCCAGCTGAAGAAATAATTCCCCTTAATGTCTGGTTTGAAGTCTATAAGAGCTTAGCCAACATCATTCAAGATTAAGTGACACTTAAAAACCCATTAAGTTGACTGTTGACAGGCAGATAGATAGATTGTTGACTGATTGCCTTGAGGCCTCCACAACAGCTAGGAAGGACAAGGAAAGGAGAGTAAGGAATAAAAATAAAAAGTTTAAAGTTTACTTAATGTAATTTTGATCAAATTGATTCCCTAATTAGAGGTGTGACTTAAGAATGTAAGCTTTTGGAAAACTGTATAATCAATGACTTGAAATTAAGCCATTTTTGTCATCTGCACTGATAATCTACAGGTGTTTCAAAATGATGGACCTAATTTCAAGGTGGTATATTTCATGCAACATGTTACAAGTACACAAAGAATTACAGTTTAATAAGTCATCAAGTTTTACTAACCAAAATTCCAATGAAACACATGCTGCATGGCAATTACAGATTCAGTCGTGCTGAACTGCAGAAGACAACATTCCTTGTATTCCGGAGTTGTCTTCTTGCGAATGTCTTAGGATAGGGGCTGTCAGTGTGCAGGAAGAGGCATCTAAGCAGCAATCATTTGAAACTCTTTGCCCCACCTTACAAGGTGTTTCATTCATGGGTAGTTTGTGGTTGCAGAGATACCTCAATATCAATTTGAGTCCATCTTTTTAAAATATCCTATCAACGACTAAATTAAAACTTTCTGTGGACACACACGTCTTTTACAGAAAATAAATGAAATATGTGGAAGCACACATCCTAGCTTGCATGCAAACACATGTATATTGACACATCTAAATCAACTTGTGTTCATATGTGTTCATATGAGTGAAAACTAAGGTTCAGATAGAGTATCTTCTGTATTTTCTTTGGAAGCCTATATGATAGGTGCAAGTATTTTCCTCCTGGTGTCGCAACTCAGAATAGCTTCACCTTGCTGTAGACACCAAGCAGCACACAGATGATAGTCTTTTGTAGTTTATTAAGCAAAAGCAGTATATATAAATTGTAGCAAAGCAGGCAAAAATACAGTTCCAATAATAGTTGCAAAATAGAGTCCAGAAATCCAAATCCCAAACTTCATAGACAAAAACAGTAGTCCATTCAATGACTTACAAAGATCCAGGAACAAGAATACATCCAAGGCAAAAACAGCACGGAGACACAGACCAAGTTCTCTGATGATGCGATGATTTGCTTTGACAAAGAGTTGCCTCTCAGTAAACTGTTTTTAAAAGCAAATCATGAAAGCATTCTTTTTTCCTTCACTAGCCTCCTCCTCCAGAAAATAAGCAAGCTTATTTTCTGCTGCCCTGCAGACTAGGACACGGAACAATGGCTTCAAACTACAGGAAAGGAGATTCCACCTGAACATCAGGAAGAACTTCCTCACTGTGAGGGCTGTTCGGCAGTGGAACTCTCTCCCCCGGGCCGTGGTGGAGGCTCCTTCTTTGGAGGCTTTTAAGCAGAGGCTGGATGGCCATCTGTCGGGGGTGCTTTGAATGCGATTTCCTGCTTCTTAGCGGGGGGTTGGACTAGATGGCCCTTGAGGTCTCTTCCAACTCTACTATTCTATGATTCTATGATTCCTTATTAGCTAATCTAAGGCTTCAATACAGCATTCCTTTAAACTGTAAATGAGAAGCTCAAGAAAGCAATGGGGCCTCACACTCGGCCTCGGCCTGGCATTCAAGGTTGGTGCCTTCGTTAACGTTATCTTGCACCTGAACCTGAGATACATCATCCTCATTATTTCCCATGGGAATGCTTCCTTGGTTTTCATCAGTGACAGGCTGCATCCGATTCTCTTCAACAACAGGCTGCATCTCTGAACCTGACTGTGTCTGAATCCCATCATTCCCCACATAGTCAGAATCACCCTGAAACCCATCTTGAATCCCAAAATCCTCATCACCATCATCCCCTTCGCTCTGAGGCTCTTGCTGAGTCACAACACCTGGTAAGTAAGGAGCTGCCAGGAATATAACTTGTTAAGGTTGGAGCATTGGGGGCGGCAGGGATAGAAGCCTTAATTTTATTTGGGGATGAGAAATGAGGCGGAGTTTAAACACAATGACATCATCAATTTTAAAGACTAGAGTGCACTCCCATTTCACTACATGCTTAGTCCCTCCTTTTGGCTCATTGTGTGCTCAACAGATGTTCTCATTAGAACATTCCCGCTTATGTTTTTTTTTTTAAAAAAATTAACTGAACTTAGAAATCTGTAATTAGCACCATGTTACCGAACAAATCTGAACAAGTTTAGCAAAGTACTCTATTTACAATGAGAGTGAGCTCACCCGCAGGGCTTACTTTACTATTTTGTTTCAATTTTGATGTAATTTCATCCATCACTCCCCCCCCCCCCCCAATCCTTCAAAGATGATGGATAAAACACAGAAATAAATAGGACCAACTGTTCACAGATGCCTAAGGGAAAACATAATTTTGTTATAAATAATCCTTGGCACAAATCATGGAAATGCTATCTGAAAATTGTTTGTTGAATACTTTATGAATAAGGGCTTTAGTTTACAGTTTGCCAATAAGGTATAATGCTCTCCACCCCCCACCCATAAACTGGAATCCAATCCTTTAAGAAACTGAACAGACATACAAACAGAAATCAAGGTTACTTTAAGTTTCTGTTCAAACAGGAGCCCCATGGGACTCTGGCTTTTTATTTGTATGTATACAATGAACAGAGAGCATGCATAAAAGGCGACACATGTTTAAGCATTCTTTCTGTAAAGCATCATCAAGGGTTTGCTTCCTCTTCACAATTTACCATAAGGGAAAAATACAAGATGAGCTTGCAATGATTTGCCCGGAATGAAAGGATAAGTACATATGTAACATTTAGCAACATTCTCCCTACACCATCTAATAAAAAATAAGACCATGCAGTAGCAAATTCAATCAAAAGATCAGAGGCTCTATTTAAAGTAGAGAAAGGGAATGCTAAAAACAAAAAGGAGAAATAGCTCTATCATCAAATGTGACAAGTGGTAGAATAAATAAGGTATTAACAGGATGTGTATGTATGTTTTCGGGGGGGGGGGGGGGGGCAGGGATGATGGGCAAAAACTTGTTTCAACATTTGACAGAAGGAGCACCTCCCAAGGATCTTGGGTGAGTTTGCTGCAGCTTCTTTTCCAATAACAAGCCAAATTGTGTGAATGACCTTGCTTTCTAGGAGTAATACTATTTTGGGGTAAACCTCTTCACCCTTTCAGACAACACAATGAAGCGGGCCATGTACTTTGTCCACATCATGATCTGAGGTTCTCTTGAGAGTTTACACTGACAAACTAAGAAGTGACCTTTCTATAAATGTTGGTATATCAAATCTGACCTGAGTTAACAAATGAAGGGGGAACTAAGCCTCCTCTACTGGAAAGAGAGCCTCCTTACTCTGCTCACCACACATATATTGCTGTATTAATAAGGGCAATTCCCATTTATCTGTCAACTTCTGAATGCAGTATTTTTGTAGTATGTAAGTTCTCTTTACTGTTCTTGCCATTTCCTTCACAACATACAAGTTATTAACTCTCAGTAACTGTGTCACTACACTTAACATTGCTATGTTAGTTTCTTACTGGAAAATGAGCAATGTGAAGCAAGATCTCAGCAAAGGTACACTTTCTTCAAAGAAACAGGTAGGGGGGGGGGGGAAATCAAATATCAGCCACCCACCTCTATTGTTTGTATTAGCCTCCCTTAAATAAGTATTATTCTCACTTGAACAAGACTTTATGTAACATGAATTTCGGAATCTGCTAGAGTGCCAGGATTGTAATAGTAGTTTAATCCCCTAACAGTCAAGTTACAATATTATGTTATCCTTTGTCTAGAAGTGATAGAAAAGCTTTTACAAGACTAAGCAAAGCAATCTTGATATGTCAGCAGAAGCCAAAGCGTGTTTCTATTCTGCTCAAAAAGCATATCACCAGGAAATGTAGGCATTATCATGCCCACCAAAACGCAGAACTGAATGGCATTTCTGTAGGAATGCACAAATAAGAATTACTTTACAATATTTTACTAATAATATTATAACCTTAGACAATATCAAAATGTGTTTGATTACAAATTGTTTTGAAAGAGACTCACATAAAAATGCATGGAACCACTAATAACTCATTATTGGGACTGAGAGATGAGCAACTGTCTCCAGAAATACACAGGATATGGAATCTAGTGACTGTGAAGGATACAATGGAGATCCAACAGTGGAATAGCACAAATATTAAATCTAGTGGAACCATGAAGCTGATAGATCTCCTCTCCACTGCAGCCCCTATTCACATCCAAAGTCAGGTTTGGAGAACTGGAAAACATTCCAGGCCTGGTTTTTAAGTGATACCTTTATTGCAGGAAGGAAGGGAGGAAAGGTTTTGACAATTTTTTCCTGAAATCAATTTTTTTTTAGACAATAATGCCAATTCTTTAGATACTGGAACTGAACTATGCTCAGTTCTTTTGGTATTCTTTTGGAACTGAAAACCATTTTGTTAGGTTAGGGGTCTTCTGACCAGGGTCATACATTGTCCAAGGTAAAATACAACAATGGACTACAGGAAAGGAGATCCACAAAAATATAAGGAATAATTTTTGATGGTAAGAATCTCCTTTTCTGGAGATTTTTTTTTAAAAAAAATAGTCTGGAGCCTTTTAGGCAATGTGGATCATAGCATTCAGATTATGTCTACAATGTTATCCTGGTCATGAGACATCTCATCAGATAGCTAGTGAGACCTCTCTTTTTGTTGTAATTTCCATTTTTTTTTTGGGGGGGGGGGAAGTCTTCAGAAAAAATGGTCTTCCACTTTCAATGTTTCTCTTTTTACTTCTGGGCCTTCAAATTTTAGTGAGCAAACCTTCGGTAAACCCTTTGCAACCAGTATTACTCCATACAGATCAGTAGTAATGAATAATGATGGGAAACTGCCCTCAATATACTGTATAACAAAAATGGTATGTTTCATCTCTCCCATCAACTTTTGGCATCTAGGGCCTCTTCCACACAGCTGTATAAAATCCACATCGAACTGGATTATACTGCAGTGTGGACTCAGATAACCCAGTTCAAAGCAGATATAATGGATTATCTTCCTTGAAGTTTTGTGTTATATGGCTACACTGTGCCTGGCCACGCGTTGCTGTGGCTTATGGGAATCATTTGTTGACCAGGTGGAATAACAGTAAATAGCCTTGCAGCCTCAAAGCCTGGCCATTTTCTTCTTATGCGAATCCTTGTTTGGTGAGCTGGAATACAATGGAATAGGCTTGCTGCTTGGAAGGCTGGGTACTTGCGTTCTGGGGAAAAATTTTTTGGCCAATTTGAATGGCACTGAATAGCCTTGCTCCTTCAAAGCCTAGCTGCTTTATATATAGGGGCATCCTTCCTTGGGCAGGTTGAATGAGACAGAGTAGCCTTGTGGCTTCAAACCTGAGGATTTTCTATCTAGGGGAAATCTTGGTTGGCCAGGCTGAACAGGTTTGCTGCTTGCAAGCCTGGCCGCTTTCTACCTTGTGGAATTCTTGGTTGGCCAGGTTGAATAGCAATGAATAGCCTCAGTGCAGCAAGTATGAATGCTGCAGTTAGTCTTCTTAGCATTTAATTGTCTTGCAGCTTCAAAGCCTGGCTGCTTCCTGCCTGGGGGAATCCTTGTTGGGAGGTGTTAGCTGGCCCTGGTTGTTTCCTGTCTGGAATTCCCCTGTTTTCAGAGTGTTGCTCTTTATTTACTGTCCTGATTTTAGAGATTATATTGTATATTATTATACACAGTACTTATTATATATTATATTTATAATCTTATATTATCTGCTTAGAACTGGATTATATTATAGGGCTGTGGTGCAGCTGGTTTAGTAGCCAGCTGCAATAAATCACTATGACCAAGAGGTCATGAGTTCGAAGCCAGCCCGGTTGGAGTGAGCACCCGACCATTAAAAAAATAGCCCTGCTCGTTGTTGACCTAAGCAACCGAAAGATAGTTGCATCTATCAAGTAAGAATTTAGGTCCGCTTATGCGAGAAGGCTAATTTAACTAATTTACGACACCATAAAAATCGGCCAGCAGCGTTTGGAATGAGGAAGTATCCAAGGACTCGTGCCACAGTGAATGATGAAGCAGCTGCTGCCCCTGTGGCTGGAATTGAGCACACCCTCAGTAAGCTGGAAGATGGAGAAGGTTAAATTGCCTCTGTGTCTGTCTCTGTCTATATGTTCATATGGCATTGAATGTTTGCCTTGTATGTGTACATTATGATCCGCCCTGAGTCCCCTTCAGAGTGAGAAGGGAAGAATATAAACACTGTATTGTAAATAAATAAATAAATAAATGAGGTCCCTTCTACACAACTGTATAAAATCCACACTGAACTGGATTATATGGCAGTGTGGACTCAAGATAATCCAGTTCAAATCAGATACTATGGATAATCTACCTTGGCATTCTAGGTAATATAGCTGTGTGGAAGGGCCTTGAGTCTACGCTGCCATATAATCCAGTTCAAATCAGATAATCTGTATTTTATAGGCAGTGTGGATGAGGCCTAATTGAATCCTTGCTGTCCCTTGGCCGAGGGGGTTGCTAGGAGACAAAATGGGTGGGGCCTACCCTTCTAACTGGCAGCAAGGGGAAAAAACAGATCTTCCTCGTCCTTATTTTCCTGGGTTTTTTTGTTTGAAAGACATATTTTGGATGACTATGTCTTTTGTGGCCAAATTTGGTGTGATTTGGTTCGGTGGTTTTGTTATTTCTCCATAATAACATGCACATTACATTTTTTTAATATATAGACTAGCTTTGCCCAGCCACGTGTTGCTGTGGCTTATGGGAATAATTTGTTGGCAGGTGGAATAGCAGTGAATAGCCTTGAAGCCTCAAAGCCTGGCCGTTTTCTTCTTATGGGAGTCGTTGTTTGGTGAGCTGGAATGCAATGGAATAGGGTTGCTGCTAGGAAGCCTGGGTACTTGCATTCTTGGGGAATGGTTTTTTGGACTGCTAGAATTGCAATGAATAGCCTCGCTGCTTCAAAGCCTGGCTGCTTGCTACCTAGGGGAATCTTTGGTTAGTCAGCTTCAGTAGTAGAGAGTAGTATCGCTGCTTCAAATACTGGTCTAAATACTGTATTTTATAGGCAATTAGCTGTGCCTGGCCACGTGTTGCTGTGGTGAAGTATGGTGGTATGGGAAATAAAAGTATTGAGGAATTAGTGGTAGTTAAGGTAAAGGGTAAAGGTTTTCCCCTGACATTAAGTCCAGTCGTGTCTGACTCTGGGGGTTGGTGCTCATCTCCATTTGTAAGCTGAAGAGTTGGCGTTATCCGTAGACTCCTCCAAGGGCATGTGGCATGACTGCATGGAGCGCCATTACCTTCCCGCCAGAGCAGTACCTATTCATCTACTCTTATTTGGATGTTTTTGAACTTTAGGGTTGGCAGAAGCTGGGGATAACAGTGGGGGCTCTCTCCACTCCCCCAATTCAAACCTGCGACCTTTCGGTCCAGAAGTTCAGCAGCTCAGCGGTTTAACACGCTGTGCCATCAGGGGATATTATTTCCTAAAGCTTGTGAATATACAATATTTCTTATTTTTTTGTCTGTTGGAGGCAAGCATGAATGCTGCAATTAGGCAAAATGATTAGCATGTAATGGCATTGCAGCTTTAAAGCCTGGCTGCTTCCTCCCTGAGTGAATTTTTTGTTGGGAGGTGTTAGATGGCCCTGATTGTTTCCTGTGTGGAATTCCCTTGTTTTAAGAGTGGTGTTCTTTGCGATATTTTATGTGCTTTTACTGTCTCTGGCCCTCAGAAAACAGAGGATTTGCCAGACTTTGGTGATGGGAAGACTTTGTTGGGAGGTGTTAGCTGGCCCTGATTGTTTCCTGCGTGGAATTCCTGTTTTCAGAGTGTTGTTCTTTATTTAGTGTTGTGATTTTAGAGCGTGTAATGTTCTGTTTTATTATACCATAGTAATTTTTATATATTCTGATTTTAGTGTTTTTGAATAGTTGGAGCCAGATTGTATTCATTTTCACAGTTCACAGCAACACAATGATAGTAATAATAATGATGATAGTAATAATAATGACTTTGGTAATACTGCTTCACCCCCTTCTCCGTTTCCTTTCTGGAAGAATCCTTTCTTGGGAGGTTTTAGCTGGCCCTGATTTTTTTCCTTCTGGAATTCCCAATTTCCATGCTTTCAGAGTGTTGCCCTTTATTTACTGTCCTGGTTTTAGAGATTATATTTTTCTGTATTATTCTACCACAGTAATTATTTCATATTACAGTAAAATCTCACTTATCCAACATTCGCTTATCCAATGTTCTGGATTATCCAACACAGTCTGTCTTTTAGTAGTCAGTGTTTTTGTAGTCAATGTTTTAAATTCATTGTGATATTTTGGTGGTAAATTTGTAAATACAGTAATTACTACATAGCATTACTGCACCTGGAACTACTTTTTCTGTCAAATTTGTTGTATAAGATGATGTTTTGGTGCTTAATTTGTATAATGATTACCTAATTTGATGTTTAATCGTTTTTTTTTTCTGAATCCCTTGTTATTATCCAACATATTCTCTTATCCAAAGTTCTGCCAGCCTGTTTATGTTGGATAAGTGAGACTCTAGTGTATATTTATAATCTTATATTATCTGCTTACAACTGGATTATATGAGGCCCCTTCTACACAGCTGGATAAAATGCACACTGAAGTGGATTATATGGCAGTGTGGACTCGAGATAATCCAGTTCAAAGCAGATAATATAAGATTATATAGCTGTGTGGAAGGGCCTTGAGTCTACACTGCCATATAATCCAGTTAAAATCTGATAATCTGTATTTTATAGGCAGTGTGGAAGTGAGGCATAACTCTGCCTGTCCCCTGGGCTGAGTGGGTTGCTAGGAGACCAAGTGGGTGGAGCTTAGCCTTGTAACTGGCAGCAATTGGATAAAAACCAATTATTCCTCTTCCTCTAATTAGGACTTTATTTTTCTTTTCTTATTGTTGTATGAACGTAGAGGCGTGGATGAGGGGTTGTGCTGTCAATTTTCGAGGTTGTGGGGTGTTTAGTTTTATTGTTTTGTCCTAGGCCGAAATTTCATTACCCTTTTATATATAGAGATGTGGATCAGGCCTAAGTGCAATCTGCCTGTGTCCTGGGCACCATTTTGGCTGAGGGAGTTGCTAGGATATGAAGGGGGTAGGGCCTAAAGGCAGCGGGGGCGGGGCGGCTAAAGGCAGCAGAGCCTACCTTTCTAACTGACAGTTAGGGGGAGAAGGGCTCTTCCTCATCTGTAATTTGGACTATTTTTCTAGGTTTTTTTTATTGAAAGACATATTTTGGATGACTATGTCTTTTGTGGCCAAATTTGGTGTGATTTGGTTCAGAGGTTTTTTGTTTACTACATAGTAAAACAAACATTACATTTTTATATACGTATATAGATATGGAAGGGCCTTAGGAGAGATGGCTAATATGGATCTTTTCAGATGTTAATCATTTTTGCTGCTCCCGTCAAGAATGGTTAAAGTACTTTCAAAATATAGTGAGGATATGCAGCTTGTGTCTAAAACTATTGTATGTATTCAGTTTTCTGGGAAATTTGTAATGCCTAATTTCAATATCTTTTAAGAACCTTGCACAATGTCTTCTGATCTTGATATGAGGGGCAAGCTAATACATTTTCTATGTGGATTATACACTTTGAGACCCGTCAGTATGCACACAACACAGCTGGACAGAGACAGACACTAGCTAATTGTCTCCTTTTCCAGTGCTTTTGTTTTTCATAGAATAACGTATTTGTTTATCAAAACACAAGAAAAAGGCAAAGACTAGGTGAATATATGAAAGGAGCAATGTGATTCCTTACGCTAGAGAGCAGGTGTGTGTAGCCTTACCTGATTTGTCCTCGAACCAGCGGTCTGTTTTTTGTCCTGTTCATATTTGAGTCAAATGGAACCTCAAAGAACTAGGGAATAGAGAAGAAGAAAGAAAAGATTACTTTAAGAGATGCCAGAGACTGTCTGAACTGCAGAACAGATTGACTGTTTTTGCATGCGCTTTGGTCTTCATCTAAGGAGATTCCAAAGTGCAACTGAAAGAGCAAACTGAATTTTATGTTCACTTTGAAAGTCTAGATAAAAACTTTTGGCATTTCCTTAAAGCAAGAGGAGAACTACCTGTAGGACAAAAATAATTTAAACAAGCCTACTACAGTCAATCATTTGAAGTACAGGCCACCCTTTCAAGTTCTAGCTTTGACAAGTTTGACAGTGCTTTGTAGATGCATATGCAGTATGAAAGCAACAATCTTCTTCATTTTGACACCATTTTAAAAAGCTCTGTACACATAATCCTTGCTAAACATATTCTCCCAGTGTTAAAGATTAATGTTGCAAACAGTCTTTTTGCTTAATGATCTTTGAAGGCCCATGACCCACCTATGAATTAATCAACTTTGACAAATGCTACTATGTTTATGTTAAAAAATACTGATAGCACTTCAGGAAGAAGTGATGTGGAATTGTGTACTATTAAGTCAAATCAGGTGTTTCAAGAGTTAGGAATTAGTTTAACCAAGGAATAAAACCTTTGTACGGAATCAAATACTTTATGTAAGTTTCTAGAGTAACCTGGTGATCAACAAGTAACTGAAGATCCAAAACAAAGTAGAGTCACAGTCTATGAAGTCTAAAACATGAAAAAGAAAGAGCATGTTTTCACTGTATGCAGCTAAGGAGCTATTCAAAAAGAACTTTTCATGCCATGATGTTAGCTACTGGTTTCAAGTATCCCCACACAGCCTTTGCTATGTACAATATAGTTGGTCCTCCAAATTCATGGATTCTGCATGCATGGATTCAATTGTCCCTATCTATCTATCTATCTATCTATCTATCTATCTATCTATCTATCTATCTATCTATCTTAGTCTGGTGCTTTTGTATAGAATCACTATCTGTTTCTGTTTGTTTCATTCATATGATCCCGTTTTAGTTTTCAAGCACTGCTTTAGAAAACGGGGCCTTTTCAAATGAGCTGTTTTGTTCTTTTGTTCGAAAGAACAAAAATTTTCATTCCATTGGCTAACATGGGAAGGCTTTCCACTCTCCCCTTCCCCTCAAGTTTTAGGGATAGTGGGTCTCACCATTTCACTGATACTCAGGCTCTCTCCAGCATTCTTTTTTGTTAGGGTTGGTGGGATAAACCCCTGTCTCTGAATCCAGATAGGCAAAATGCAGTCTGTGCCACATTGATGCTGTTTTTTGCAACCCTTGCCTCTTCTTCAGGCTCCATTATCTTTTTAAATGGGTAGCAAGGCCCCCCTGTACTTGTCAACACACAGTAACTTGAAAAGAGACTCTCTTTAAGAGCGTGTGTGTGTGGCCTGCAGGCCCAGAGTCTATGACTGCCAGGGCTTGCAGCTGCGTGCTGAGTGGAATGCACAGCACCTCTTTCTAGGCACTCAGCTGCTAGCCCTGGCAGTCACAGGCTCTTTGAGTGTGTGTGTGTGTGTGGCCTGCAGGCCCAAAGAGCCCGTGACTGCCAAGGCTTGTAGCCGAGCGCCTAGTAAGAGATGCTGTGCGCTCTACTTGGCTCTCAGCTGCAAGCCTTGGCACTCACGGGCGTTTTGGGCCTGCAGGCCACACACACACGCTCTTAAAGAGAGTCTCTTTCCAAGTTACTGTGTGTTGAAAAGTACAGGGAGGCCTTGCTACCCATTTAAAAAGATAATGGAGCCTGAAGAAGAGCCAAGGGCTGCAAAACATAATCAATGAGCCACAGACTGCATTTTGCCTATCTGGATTCAGAGACAGGAATTTATCCCACCAACCCAAACAACTCAAATGAATACTGGAGAGAGCCTGAGGATCAGTTAAATGGTGAGACCCTCTAGCCCTAAAACTGAGGGGAAGGGGAGCATGGGAATCCCGTCCACTGATGCCAATGGGATGAAAATCAGGTGACCATATGGTTACCGTTCCCACTTTCCTTTCGTTTCACTGATATTTCTGCAACACAGGCGGTATACCATTTCATGCCATCCAAATGGATGGTGTTATACCCCAGCCACCTTTGGGTTCTGAACCTGATTCAGAAATGAACTTGGACCAGGATGAAGCTTATTCTGACCTTTTACCCAGTTCTACGAGCTCCTTTCAATTACAGACCCCAGCTGTGGATAGCTCCGATGCTTCCTTAATTGGGAGAGATACTGAAAACATTACTCCCGTGGTAGAACCAGATGTCCCGAGTTCCCCAGGGAATGTATCCTTTAACAGAAGGGAGTTTTTGCATCGCCAGATATCAGAGAAACAGGAACTTCGAAGGAGTAAACGATTGGCATCTAGAGGGGATACTGGATAGGAGATTCCCTTGGGAACCTTTGGGGAGTTGGTTTCCCTTTACTGTGATTAGATCTAAGTTCCATAAAAGTGTCTTACACTGTGAACAATTCGTGGTGTCAACGTAGCGACTTCTGAGAACACTTCACCGATTCCAGTCCCCTGATTTCACCAAGCCAAGTCTCCTGTTCCTGGCGGCCAAGCCGAGCCGTGACTCCCGATTTAATCCGGAGTAAATTCACGTCCTTGCCTTGTTCCTGAATCCAGATTGCTTTTAGCTTCATCTTCTGCCTGCCTTGATATCAAAAACTTCCTAGTGACTTTGGACCTTGTTATTCACTCCTGCTTTCTTGTTGTTTCCCCGCTCAAGAACTTTCCAACAGTTTTGAGCGTGGTTCGGTTTCTGGACTTTGGACAATAATATCGGACATATTTCTTCAACTCTTTGGACTAATTCATACCATATCATAAAGGACTATTGCTCACTCATCCTTTCCACTTATTCTTTCCTGAATTTATAATTGTTTTAATAAAGATATTATATGATTATTGGTCTCTGTTTGGTTTCCAGTGCTCACGCTGCCTTAGGGTGCAACAGACGGTATGAAACGGAAACACGAAATAAATGGGTGACACAAATACTGGGCCCATGACTTATATATCCAAAATGCAAACCTTGCTTGTTAATATTTCATGTAAGGGACTCAATTTTAATATACCGCTGTACATAACAGGAGTTAAGCATCTGTGGATTTTACTATGGGAGTAAACTTCAGCAGATACTTTCTAATTACAAAATGTGTTGTTAAGGACAACAGAGCAATGTGGGTCTGTCTTGGAGAAAAGAGTCTGTGCTGTAGTAGGAGGTGAGAATAGCTGAAAATCATGTTCCAGCAGAAGCTCTGGTGTTACAAAATTCCTTCCAACTTGATTTGAGTTCACTCCCCAGTCACACAGCCATCGTGTCCAAGCCATCACTGTTCAATAGGGCCCCACACCAGAGTGTAAGAGAGAAAAAGAAAACTCATTGAAGCAAAGTTTTGTGGTGCTCTTTCTACTCCCATTGCAACAAAATGAGGTCAGTAGATAACCTAGCATACTGAAATATATAGAACAACAACCCAAGAAATGCATTATTCAGATTATTATTGAATACTACATGTTAAATCCATTAATAACCATGAATGTAGCTTTAGTAGAACGTTTTGTAACTTTAGCAATTTGCAAATCTTATTATAAATAATCTTTATAGATTATTTGTGGTTACAAACATTAAGAGCACAGATGGTCAAACATTCACATAATCCAACTAAAAAGATGCTTATAAAGAATAATCAAATACTTAAAAAGATGCAGCCTGCATAAATGACTTATTCTTTGCTTTCATTTCAAAGCAAACAATGCAGTTTTGCCATGGTTGTTATACTATTCTGAGTATGGTGAGGCAAATTCAAACAGTGATCGCTTACAGAATGGGAAAGAGGCTTGCAGGGGGTGTTGGAACTCCATCATCTCTCTTACACAGCTGCTTATTGGCCTTCACAATTTATAATACCTGCCAAAGGAGTCACTCAATCTTGTCTGAAGCAAATTGGGAAAACTTCCTAGTGTGAGTTGGACATCATACCCCCAGTGCTCTACAGGGCTGTCGTTTACCTCAACTCCAAGGATTTCTATCAAGAGAACACTGCAGTTTATCAGGCACTCCTGCAGATACTCCTGGGAATAGGCTTGCACTGCTATGAAGATCAAAGAAGGGCATACAAGAGTAACCTTGCTTGCACATTAACCTTAAGCTGTATGTATCTCAGGCTTGCAAGTTTCTCTAAGTATTCCCGTTCTGTCAACACTCCTGCTCCAGAAATAGAGATGTTTAGGTTGTACATGGGGGCTACAGGAGGACTGCTTCAGGAAAGATCAGGATGAACACTGAAGAACAGACAAGTATAAGTAAGAAAAGATGGCAAGCTTGCTAGACTGCTAATGGCAACACCAGAAATGGATGCAATGTATGGGCTGTTGGAAAAAACAGCTTCTCTAGTTTAAAATATATATATAAATATTCAAGAAATATATACTACATAACTGAAGAGAACTAAGACACTGTATGTCATTTGGCCTCATGATACTGCTGGTTAATTTAAATATGCAGTAGAGAGATTTATTACAACACATTCCTTTGGATTGTTTAATTCCATTGCTACATTTTCTCTAGATGAGTACAGAACCTGAAGCAGAAGTAGAGGGAGAAATGGTCTACAGATGAAAGCATTGTTATTTGTTATTTTTTAAATAGAAATTACCATTTTATGATCCCTTAAATATTATAAATATATTATGTTAGAAATAGTGTGTCTAAGAAAAACAGTTAACATGACCACTTTAGATGCAAATATGTCAGCAGGACATCAGTTATCAAACTTTCCATATTTCTCCCTAGATGTTCAAGGGGTAGAGGGAATCTCATTTCCCTTTAAAATGTATTTCAAATATCATTCAATCTGCAGATCCAAGCAGGGGGTTAAGACCAGTTTTAGATTATCTCATTACAGCCTGTAGAGTTTTGCTTGTTTTAGCTAACAACAAATTCAGTAAGACGAAACCTGGATAGATAAATATTTTAGCTGCTCACAAGAGGCCATTTCCCTGGGAAGTCTGAATGCATCATTTCATTTGGCTAAGGCAGGATTCACTGCATTTTTTCAATCTAGACACTAGGACAAACTCAGGGTTAAATCTACAGCAACAAAACACCATCAAGTGACATAACTTGGCAGTGATCTGGAGACCATAAATAACATTTTAAATCACGAGAAGTAAATATTTAAAACACGATGTTGAGAAAAACCACATTAAATAGGACTTTGTGGTTCATTTCTGTTACAGATCATTCCCTTTACAAAGCTTTCATCGAAATGACAAAGTAATTATATTATGTGGTCTTAAAAGTGTGAGATCAGCTGTCATATTACTGTTTAGTGTTATGAAGAATCATATGTTTCTCATCAGTTTTCTTTGCACTGGCCTTCACTTGTTATGTTTACCAAGGCATTAAAAGTGTTTGAAAATGTGAAATTTCACCATGCAGATACAAAATTGAATATCAAGCATATTTAGGTAACAAGTTAAAAAGTGATCTAGTTCAGGAACTGCTAAATGATGGATGACAGTCCAGTTATACACTAAAGTGGGTCTCGCCACCTTCTCCAACTCTAAGGTCTGAATGCTATTGGACAGTCCCAACTATAGCAGAACTGTTGAAAAAAGAAGAAGAATGAGATTCACAATAAGTATTATCACCTTCAGATAGTTGAGTAAATTAAGACCTACTTATAGCATTGAGATCTCCAACAGTTCAAAAAGTCCCTTGAAGAAAAGAAGTATATAACATAAAATGAATGACAGAAATAGCAGGAAGATAGGAGGGAAAGAAAACAAGTGGAAAGGATGAACAGTTATTGGAAACTGTTGGAAACCGTATGTAACAAATTCATGTTTTGAAGCATCAAGAAATGACATATAATAGTGGTTCTTGACTGCAGCTTACAATATGTGGTGCCTTTAAAAAGCTAGTGTTTTAATAATCTTTTCTTATCAACTAGCTGTTAAACAGAAACAAGAATTGCTTTGAAAAAACAGTAAGAAGAAACTCAATTTCTGTATAAGGCAGCCTTAGAAGCAAACAAAATATGAAAATTTGTTGGACAGTTGGATGCTGTTTCTTTAATCTTGATTCCAATGTGAGAACTAAGTTAATTTAGCTAGCCAACTGGTAATCAGGCAAAAATTAAATTTCAAGGCATCAGAAGACATGGAAGAGTAGATAGAAAAGGAAAAAATCTGTTTAGGAAGATTCCATAGTTGAATGTTGCGTATGACATGTATATCTTCCAGTCTATGTAGTCATGCTGACTCTGCCTCCCTGAATATTAATGCTATGAGCTTTTGTCCCTTGCAATGAAATGCACACACATTTCACTTACCTTCCATAGTAGGAAAGTTTTTTCTATATATAAATGTGAAACTACTCAGGGAGAGGAAAGGAGGGTGCAGCTCATGGCTGTCCTTGGAAATTTGTTACCAGAAACACTAAGCAGAAACTAGTGATAATGCAAATTTGCAGGGATGCTGGCAGTCTTCTTCAGAACAGCTGAAGGTCATTCAAATTTCAGTATGCTGTTTGTTTGCCCTGTTGTGTACAACTGGCTATTATTCACTTCTAATTAGTGAAAGCTAGAGGGCAAAAGGTCCACACTTCTTATTCTTGACTTCTGACTAATACTAAAGATGCCTTTTAGTAGAATCTTGACAATAAAAGAAAAAGCCATTATTTAATAAACTGCAGTAATAGTTCTTGTTGAAAATAAAACCTATGAAGCATAGATGGGGATTGAAATCGCTGCTGAAATATTTAATCTCTAGAAATTGCAGTTTCTAAACTGAAATTATGTCATTGACTCCAGTGTTCCTGCTGAAAGCAATACACTAAAATAAAAGTGCATATTTTATTAATTTACTTTAGGTGTATACGTTTATAGATTTAAATGTATGTATTTCCTCATTTTGTAAAACTTCACAATTTTGGCTTGATCTACACTTCCATTTAATGCAGTCTGGATCTGCATTATATGCGTCTACGCTGATCATAAAATGCAGTTCTAAACTGCATTGCATGGCAGTGTAAATTCAGCCTGAGTTAAACTTTTTCTTTGTAGTAATGTGATGGTTCACTTAAATATTTTAATTACTGTAATTGTATAAACTTAGATTCTTTGATTTCTTTAAAAAAAGATGTGAATCAGCTTGGTTCCTGCAGAAGGGACAAGGCAGAAATAAGCATACATTATAAAATCAGAATCTTTGAATTGGAATCCTCCAGCAGATTTCTTTCATTTCTTTATCGTTTTAAAAATAAGTAAATAAATAAATGCAAGCACAAAACAAAATTACAAAGCAGAATTACAAGACAAAAACCAATAACACCCAAGTACAAAAAAACCTAACAAAAACAGAAAACAAAAGAAACAAAAGACGCAAACAATAGTGACTGCCAACTATCCAACTAATGGCAAGAGGTGCTAAAGTGTAATATTTCCTCTATAAAGAGCTATGGACACAATTCCCCATATTAATTTATCTCCTTTCTCTTTACATCTAATTTTTCTTAATAATTCTGCAAAATAAAAATAAAAAAGAAAGTAAATAATGAGTAATTCCAATCATGTTAAAGCTACTTAATTTTTTTCTAGTTAATTTGTCAATTTCAGCAACTTTATTACTTTTATTAATTGATCTTCTTATGGAAAAATAATCATATGCTTCTGTTTCTACATACAAAACCATCGTCATTCACTGTTTCTAGAATTTGGGCTGTGAGTTTTGTTTCTCATGTAGCCAAAATTGCACTGTCCACACTCAAAAGGCAGGATCAGCAGCCTTGAAGTATACACACATGTGATATTTCTAAAGAAAATATGTGCAGGTTGGAACTTTCAAAGCAATTCAATAAGCGCTGATCTCGCTCAATGCTACTTGACTACTGGGGCCCCTTCCACACAGCTGAATAAAATCTCACATTATCTGCTTTGAACTGGAATATATGTGTGGATTCAGGGCCCTTCCACACAGTCATATAACCCAGAATTATCAAGGCAGAAAATCCTGGGTTATCTGAGTCCACACTACCATATATTCCAGTTCAAAGCAGACAATGTGGGATTTTATTCAGCTGTGTGAAAGGGGCCTCAAATAACCCAGTTCAAAGCAGATATTGTGGATTTTCTGCCTTGGTATTCTGGGTTATATAGCTGTGTGGAAGGGCCCTAGGTGATGATTAGGTGGGAGGAGATACTGAATTGAGTTTTTGGGAAAATGGTCTGATTTCATTGTTCTAAAAAGAATAATATTGTCAGTGTATTTCTCTGTATCAGAGAAAGTATAGAATAAGAGCAAGTCTAAAAATACCCTACCCAATTTCAACAAAGGAAATGCTTTGCAACCTTTGGAAGGTAGGGGTGGGGAAAGGAGGTATTTTGATTTCAAAAAGGGAACATAATACCTGCCTGTCTTGAAGATGTGAACATTAATCAGAACAAATGAAAGAAGCTGTTCTCTTTGAATCTTTCAAGCAACTCAAAAGTATCTTGTCTCATGAATTTCATTTTCAACTTACACATTTTCTACTTCAAATCAGTGTCAAATTAAAAACAACAACAGCAAAAATTGACATCTCTTACCATGCTCCATTATAACACAAGGCTACATGGTTAACTTGTAGTAGCTCAGGCTCAACTAGTTGCATCCTGAAGACAGTATCATGCACAAAAAGTGTTCGATGCTGTCAGTTCAGAAGGAAATGCTCCCATGTACAAATAACTGAAAAGTTCAAAGGCTTTAATTAACACTTTTTTCTGTCCCAGAAACTTAATAGTATTCACTGTCATCTCAGCTCGAGTTCAATTCATGCTGCTGTTTTGCCAATGGTGAAATCAGAAGCAGTGAAAGCTTTAAATTCCTACCATCTGAACTTGTCACAAGGTCTGTCACTGCTCTTGCTCCATATTTCTGTATCAGATTGAAATGTCAAATTATGTGTCACTTGTTTGCATTAAGAGATATTAAGTCAGTTCAATAACATGTGCAACAATTGACAACAAAATACACATCAGTGGCAAACAGTATCTTTTATATAAAGTTGGGAGATAGTAAAGAGTGGGGCCAATGCAGATGCAATTCTCCTTTAGCAGGAAAATGGATCCCTGTTAGAAGTCCTGACTTGTATGGTTTATTTATAAAGTGTGCTGAGCATATTTAAATTGCAGAGGTCTGCAGGAAATAGAATAAAGCATAGTCTCGGGATAATCTCATAGAACAAACATGATATTGTTTTAAATAGGATATCTGGCTGTACAAGTCAAAACAATTGTATACAGAGGCATTATTTTTCAGCTCTGCAACATAGCAAGGATACCAATCCTTTGGAGATAATTTCCTTCCAAAGCACTTCATTGGAAGTATAAAGAAGGAAGGTGCAATCACTTGAGACCACTTTTGCTGAACAGTCTCTGTGGAAGATTGCTCAACATTCAGTAGCATCTTGCAATGATCAGAGACATACCAAGCCATAAGGCAGACAGACAAGCTGATGATTGCTTCAACAACTCAGAAATGTCAAACTGATATGGCTAGAATTCAACAGAGTCTTGCAATTAACGCTCATGACAAGGAAGAAGTATATACTGTTTAAGCTGCTGTAATAGTAGCATTGGCCACTCTTGGAGAGGTCACTCTTGTAGTCTATCAAAAGTGGAGGTTGTACTTAATTCAAAACAATAAGAGGTAAGAGCTGCCTTACACAGCTCTTTTCTAAAATCTGCAGAAGCTAAATAAAACATAAGGGAATGATTGTCACACAGATATATTACACCTATTGACACCATGAAATACTGAGTTAAATGTTGTTTTTGTTGTCTCAATTGAGAAATTTCACTATGTTTTAAGACTCCTTTGGGTAATTTTAGGTCCAGCAGAGCTTTTGTTTAAAATCACAAAATAAAATATCCAAAGTGAAATATCCATTCATTAAAAAACACAGAGAAAAAGCTAATATAACCATTATGATACAGGACAATCATATAGTATGTTGCATTCCTCTGGGTTTCTAACCCCTCATTTGAGGCAGCCAATTACTGCTCATTCCTAAGTATCTTTTAATCAACCTTAAGGTAACTATTGGTAAAGCACCAGGATGGAGTAAATGGTATTGACCACATACATCTTCTCGGGTATCAATCCCATCCTCATTTTAAAAGGGATCAACCAACTCAATTGACAACCTGCAGCAGGACTTCAACAATTGCTATCAACCAAGAGTCCCCAACAACCTACCATAAGTAATAGTGCCATAAATAATGAACAAAAGTTGCAGCGCTCGGAGAGAAATTTATCCAAGACTTCTTACTGTAATTGTTGCCAAGATGCTTCCACTATGTATTGACTCAAAAAGATAAAAACCTGAATCACCAATACGTTTCACTTTGCTTTTTGTTTAGTTAACCTTTGTGCTACAACATACAACACCTTCACAGTGTTAAGTATCTTGCGAGCATTGAATGGTAACAATCCAGTAAAATCTGTTTCAATTTCAGGTCATTAACACCAGAAAACATGTTACATTTCATATAGAACAACAGCTTCCTTAAAACCATGTTTTACATAAACAATGTGTTATATGCATAATACTAGCTTACTTAAAGATCTGAAGTGATATGTTCACAACCTATATTTAAGTTAGGTGAATCTGGAGTAGTGAGAGCTGATCACACACTCACAAAAGGTTACAAGATACAGTAGAGTCTCACTTATCCAACATTCGCTTATCCAACGTTCTGGATTATCCAACACATTTTTGTAGTCAATGTTTTCAATACATCGTGATATTTTGGTGCTAAATTTGTAAATAAAGTAATTACTACATAGCATTACTGCGTATTGAACTACTTTTTCTGACAAATTTGTTGTATAACATGATGTTTTGGTGCTTAATTTGTAAAATCATAACCTAATTTGATGTTTAATAGACTTTTCCTTGATCCCTCCTTATTATCCAACATATTCGCTTATCCAACATTCTGCCAGCCCGTTTATGTTGGATAAGTGAGACTCTACTGTATGTATAAATGTAATTTTTTCCAAACCTGTTACTTTACTATTCCATATTGTTTCTTACAGTAATGTACAAAACACATTTGCTCATTTGAGAAGTGTGCTAAAAGTCCATTGGCAGAATCCAATTAAAGTGACTGGAAAAAATAAACCTCTACATATCCAAGGTTATCTGAGACAACAATGGCTTGAAACAAAAAAAGGCATGCTTAATACAATTGTTACTTTGCGCTGGTATAGCAGTTAGGATGAGTTAGCTTTAAATTTCCAAGAGATTTTCTGAGGAAAGAAAAAACCCTCTCAAGATGGTTACTGAGAGTCCAGAAAATGCCCTCTCCTTTAACATGAATATTATTACCCATTACTTATTACAAAGAGTCTGATTGGTGTAGTGGCATGAGGACTGGGCTACAATCCTAGCTCTACTCCCTCTGGACATAGTTAACAAAAAAACCCTGTAATAGTTTCACCTTAGTGTCATCATATGTCAAAAATGATTTACAGGAACAACAATAAAAAATCTTGCATACCAATACTTATAGTTATATCCCTATTTTATAATGCAATAATGTTTAATACATTTTTTTTTCTTTACACTTCACTGTCAAATCAGTTCCCAATGCAAATTTACCATGGCACTCTTTTTATGGGGAAGGAAACTAAATCTGCAATCCTATAATCAACTCCCTGTAAGTCCTACTGAAGTCAAGGGGCTAACATCCAAATACACAGTCAATTGATTGCCTTGTTAATTTACTTTTTCTCCATATTCTATTTCAAGATTTGGTTCATTATTGTTCATCCAGATTCTTATCAGCTTAGTGTAATTAAAATATGAAGAACATTAATTCACCACAGCTTATTTCCTGTCAGATGCTACAATATCAATCAGCAAAAAGCACTCAACTATATTAACATGCAAATGTATTCTTGTTACATCTACACAGAACTGATACTCTCCGCCACTTTAAGTATGTTGGGCTCTCAATTACTGTTCACACAAATTGGGATTTCCAAGGAAATGCCCTGACAATGATTAACCTGATATTTAAATAATATTTTATTGTTACTCGTCTCAACAAACTAAATTAGCAGCCATCAATTTATACATTTATAAGAGATTATATCCTTTTCCTGTGTTGTAATTAGACTATGCTCTTGCCTGGGATGAAATTAATGACTAGGAGAAAATAATTTGCATTGACCAACATCTTTTTGTACATCTAATTTTTCTAAATGTATCCATTCAAACCACTGAACATGAACTCAGTCTGTGTTTATCTGCCAAACAACATGTTAACTATTGAAAACCAAGTAATGAAAAGCTACATACTCCCTGAGAGATTACTGTAATTCAAGCAATAAAAAGCTTGAAATATAAACCAAGGTGTAAAGCGATACTGGCATTTATTAATATTTAGTGCACCTCAAAGCAAGGAGAGAGCGGAAATACGGTCCAACAGTTCTAAAGCAAAACGTAGCAGGAAAAATAAATTTGATTTACAACAATCTCTACCTCTTAAAAATAACAATAAAAGCAGACTGCAAGGCCTCTCCCCTTAAAATATTTAATAACTGATATCATTAGGAGAGTTTCAAATCGCATTTTTAACATATGGCAACTTGGCAGATGCTATCATATGCAATCCACAGTTTAATGGATGATATTATTTTAACAACTTTCCCTCACTATTCAGATGGGATTCAAAAAGTATGATGTGCATTTCTGAATGAAGTTTCCCCCATTTCTACTATAAAGCAAGATCTAAACGTTTTCACATTTTCTTCCTTCAGGCATTTGCAGTCCTTAGAATTAAGCTGTTTAGTTTTTTATAGTCTGAGAAGCTATGCTTCAAAAGTGACATCATTATCAATGGTGTGTTAATCATCTCCTTTTTAAATAAAAAATTCCCTCTCCAAGGAGTTTACATCAAAGGCATATCTCATCTTTAGTTTAAAGGGGAGCAACAGAAGATACTAATTAACATTACATCTTTGCAGAGATGGTACTGAAATCTTATTTTCCAAACACAGGTATCAGAAGAGCACAAAAGTACTAACCCTTGTGTTTCTGCTGCTGAATTTGATTGAATAATCTCAGCACAGTTAGGGATAAAAAATGTTTACAATATTTTAAAGTGTGTGTTTTGTATATATTGCTACTAAATGACAACAGGGTTTCCATGCACCCTTGGTTTTTAGGTTATCTTGTAAGACCACGTTACCCTCAGCCCTAAGCACCTCACTGCTTTTAAAACAATAATTTAAAAGGGAGGTAGTTTGCAATCAGGTTGACAAATAACAGTCAAAGGAAAGGGGAGGGAATCGAGAAGAGAAATTAGTATTGTAGTGGTGAGTTGTAAACAGGCAGTGATCTCTCATTGGTGAAATGTCATAAAGTCATGGAATAAAAAACCTGGAAGAGGCATCATGGGCAACAGAGTCCAATTTCTTGCCAGGTACAGACCCTCCAGCTATACATTCATACATTTATCCAGGATAATGATTAAATAAGCAACTGTTATAACAGATAAATTTTATGCCGCTAAAGCAGTACCTAAAGAAAAATCTGAACTATTTTCTATAATATTTTAATATAAAGACTCCACATTGTACCTGCACTATCCATTGAACAGGGTTACTGTAAAAAAAAAAAAGGCCTCGGTCAGGTAACCAGCAGATAACTGAACCATATAGCCAAAAGTCATTAAGAAGACAACTAAATTAAACAAATAGGGCTCACCTTTCCATCCTCTCCATCATTCCAGCACTGCAAGTTGACAGCTTCACAGAGACACATTAGTTAACACAAGCATTCAAACCTGTTGCTGAGGCAGTGTCATCCATCTCCAGAAAGCTGCCAAGAAGAGTTTGTAGTACCAATGCTGCTTGAATATCCCAAATCAGAAGATTAAGTAGCAAGATAACAGATACCTATCAATCTCAGAAAAATAATTAAAAGGAAGAAAGGCAAATAAGTGTCTCCAGATCCATATTTCCAAACACAAGAGTCAACAACCCATTACTTTTCAATTTAGAAACCACCAAGAATAACAAATTTGACTTTGAGATTTGGCACAGGTTCCTGGTTAGTAAATACAATGCAAGAAAGAAAGTTTCAATTGGCCCTTCCACACAGCCATATAACCCAGAATATCAAGGCAGATAATCCACAATATCTGCTTTGAACTGGATTATCTGATCCACACTGCCATATAATCCAGTTCAATCTATAATCCAGCTGTATGGAAGAGGCCAATGTTTTCAGAAAATACTTATAAAGAATGTTGCTGGGATTCATGGATTTTCATTAGAAGAATGTTGAGAGAGAAAAGATAATTAAAACAGAATTATTATATTAAGGAAAATGTCTTAAATGACTATAACTCCAAGAATTTTCTTCAACCTAATAATTCTAATTCAAAAGTATTTAAGCCCTCCTTATATAATAATCACAAGGTGGCAACAGAATTAACTTGACCAAAATAAGTAATAATAATTATTTTGAAAGCTTATAAACATATTTAAAATTATAAGTTAAAAAGGGAATATTAAAAACTAGTCAAAACAGTTCAAAACAATTTAAAGTAATGTACATACAGTATATGGAATTGTGTAAAATCAATAGGTTACAATGCATTTAAACAACAGCAACATCTAAAGGGAAGGTACCCGAACAGAGAAGGCTTCTCACTGTAATGATTTCTGTGACACATAAGAGGGCTATCTATCTATCTATCTATCTATAGAGGAAAAAAGCACTTTTTGGAAGCTATTTTTTGGCTAGTGAATTCTGGCTTGATTCAGAGAGAACGAGAGCCTTGTTCAGGCATTTGCCTCAATGCATGAGAACAAGAACTATGTAAGGGTTTGAGACCACACATCCTGGTCCCACCCCCTATACATCCTGGCCCTGGCCCTCTGCAAGTGAGGTCCTGAATTCTTAGTCTACAATATTTTTTTTTACATACAATAATATTTGAGTATAACAACGACAGGAAAATCTAAGTACTGAGAGGAAAGCAACCTCATCAATCCTAAACTTTAACAAAAGTTAACCAAATGTCTATACCATATTCATTGCATAATAGTTGTGCTCGTATTTTTGGTTCCCATTTTTGGTATTTTCAAATCCCTCACATAATAGTCACACCCTTGATTTACCTTGATCTTTGCTGCTTGATTTACCCTTGATCTTTGCTGCTGGCATCCATGCACTCACTTGCATGCCCATCCATCTGCTCGTCCTCTTGCCCACTTCACTCACTTGCCCATCCATCTGCCCACCTGAGTATCCACTTGTCCACATATGCATGCACTCACTCGAATGATCATCCACCTGATTCCCACCCCCTTTCCCCTTCAAGTGCCATTTCTGGAAGGGGATGGGGAGTGCATAATTGTCCAAGTGAAGGGCGAGTGCATGCATTTGTGAATGGACAAGTGGATCTTTGGGCGGACAGATGGGTAGGTGAGTGATGCGCCCTTGCTAAAAGGGGCTGGCAAGTAGCAAAGGTCTTCAGGGCAGAGTAGAAAGACACATGGAGGGCACACTGGGGAGTGTTTACATTGCAGAAGCAGCCTTTCTCCACACTGTGTTCTCATCAGAGCTGCTGAACTGACTATAAATTGGGGTAAATATAGAAGTTATTCAGCAGGGTTCAAGCTGAAAGTCATTGCTTTGCTGAGGAGCTGGCAAACAGTTGTATGAAGGTAGTATTCTGTGAATGAGAAGTTGGTGTATGACTGGCGGAAAGTTAAAGACAAGCTAGAGAAAACCACCCTTACTAGGTGTGCACTTAGAGGTCCCAAAACAGGCAAGTTTCCAGAAATTGACAATGAAATGTTTGCATATGTGATAGAGATGCGTGGCAAAGGCTGCAGTGTATCCTTGAGATCCTTGTTGCAGATGAAAACACAGGAGGTAGCCCACAAACACAATATTTTCCCAACTCAGCTTAAGACAAATTGTGATTCGGTTACAAGATTCATGCAATGACATGACCTGTCTATGCAAAGCACACTATGCCAAAAGCTACCACCTGATTACACCGAGAAGGTGGAAACCTTTCAACAATTTGTCTTGCATATGCGTAAGAAAATGCCATACCCCCTTTCTCAAAGTGGTAATGCTGACCAGACTGCTGTGTTCTTTGGCATGCTCTGCAACAGCACTATTGTACCAAAAGGGTCATCTTGTGTCACCATGAGAACCAATGGTCATGAGAGATTGTGGTACACCGTAATGCTTGACATTACAGCTGATGGAAGGAAGTTACTGCCTTACATCATTTTAAAGAGGAAAATTATGAGCAAGGGAGTACAATTTCCCCATGGGTTTCATGTACAGGTTCAGGAAAACTGTTGGACTTAGAACTCATTGTGGATTGGGTTACAGCTGTGTGGAACAGAAGACCAGGTACACTATGGAAACAGTCAGCTCTGTTAGTTTTGGACCGTTTCCAAAGTCACATTGTCAAGGAAGTGATGCAACCTCTCTGTGATAATAAGACATAAGTGATTCCTGGTGGCTGAACCTCTATCTTGTAGCCACTGGACGTATCAGTGAGCAAGTCCTTTAAAGACCATTTGTGCCATTTATGAAAACTCAAGTGTTATTACTCTTTGTGTAGACCAAGGAATGTGGAGGTAGGGATTGGTAGGTGCAGGTTGTCGAGATGGGGCTTGTATGTGCAGCTGTGCCCCTCCCCTGCACAATGTAAGAGTGTGTTCAGGTAATGACTGAAGTCGGCTTATGAGTCCAAAGATTCCTTTTCCATGCCACAACTACAGACATAGCCTTAATGACCCACCTGTCTTCTAGCTTTAGTCCCTAATTCCAATGGAAGAAGAATACTTAGAGACTTTACTATCAGTCATCAAAGTAATCTATGTGGAGATTTCTGAAGAATGAAAGTTGATATATGTGAATGTGTGCACACTTATAAGAAAGCGGAAATTATTAATACACTTTAGGAAATAACCCAAGAAGATCTTTTTATTTGTAGAAGATACCTCTGACACTGCTAAACAAAAGTGATAATACCAGCACACATGGATGTAAATTGAGTAGTGAGAGATCCAAAGCAAAAACAAAATTATTTTCATAAGAATAGCATAAACTCCTATAAGATTTATGGCCATTTGCTATTGAAACTAAGGTCAAATCGAATTTTATCCTACTGAAACAGCAAGGTTTAAAAAATATTTTTGTTAACATAACCATTTGTACGAGCCTAACAAAATCCTTGGAGCTCAGTCTTCCTTTTCAGATTCATTTTACAGCTTCCCTTTTACTCTTCTACACAGCAAAAATATGTGTCTGTGCATGTGCCTTCAAGTCACAAGTCGAATTATGGAAACACATATGGTGACTTATTTATGAGGCTTGCTTCATGAAGGGGCTCCACTGCATTGAGTTACATGTGGAAAATCTGGGGACCAGACTTTATGAAGAAAAGTACCATTTTATGAATCCTTCTCAACCAGAAATGGCATGTATCATGTACACTGGGGTAGTGGGTAGAAACAAAGACAGAAATGCATTCCTCCTGTGATGAATTGAAGAGCTATACAGTTTCAGATCAAAATTGTCTCAACCTAAGAGCTTGTGACTTTGCCAGCGTCACAAGCAGAAAAATATATCCTTGCTCTCTGCACTGTACTTGTACTAGCATTTGAAACCTCCCACTGTCATTTACTTCACATCCCCCTTTAGTTAATTAGTACAATTATTTCAACTATACACTTCAATCCATATACTTTGTCCCTTTTCCTGATACATTTTGTGATTGTAAAAAAAATCTTCATATTGATACATTAAAAAAGGTTCTGGAAACCTTACTAATAATTTTATATGCAGATCTATATATATAAAAGAGTGATGGAATCCCGGCGACCGACAAAACAACAAAACTAAAGGCCCCCCAACCTCGAAATTTGACAACACAACCCATCATCGACGCCTCTAGGTTGATACAACAAAAAGAAAAGAAAAATAAAGTCCTAATTAGAGGGAGATGAATAATTGTTTTTATCCAATTGCTGCCAGTTACAAGGCTAAGCTCCGCCCACTTGGTCTCCTAGCAACCCATTCAGCCCAGGGGACAGGCAGAGTTATGCCTCACTAAGGCCTCTTCCACACTGCCTATAAAATACAGATTATCTGATTTTAACTGGATTATATGGCAGTGAAGACTCAAGGCCCTTCCACACAGCTATATAACCCATTTATAATCTTATATTATCTACTTTGAACTGGATTTGAAATGCCATATAATCCACTTCAGTGTGCATTTTATCCAGCTGTGTAGAAGGGGCCTCATATAATCCAGTTCTAATCAGATAATATAAGATTATAAATATACAGTACAGTCTCACTTATCCAACATAAACAGGCCGGCAGAACGTTGGATAAGTGAATATGTTGGATAATAACAAGGGATTCAGAAAAAGCCAATTAAACATCAAATTAGGTAATCATTATACAAACTAAACACCAAAACATCATCTTATACAACAAATTAGACAGAAAAAGTAGTTCCATGCGCAGTAATGCTATGTAGTAATTACTGTATTTACAAATTTACCACCAAAATATCACAATGAATGGCCTTGCAGCTTTAAAGCCTGGCTGATTACACTGACTACAAAAACATTGACTACTAAAAGGCAGACAGCGTTGGATAATCCAGAACATTGGATAAGCAAATGTTGGATAAGTGAGATTCTACTGTAATATGAAATAATTACTGTGGTAGAATAATACAGAACAATATAATCTCTAAAACCAGGACAGTAAATAAAGAGCAACACTCTGAAAGCAGGGAAATTGAGAATTCCACAAAGGAAACAATCAGGGCCAGCTAACACCTCCCAAAAAAGGATTCTTCCAGAAAGGAAGCTGAGAAGGGGGTGAAGCAGTGTGTATTACCAAAGTCATTATTATTATTATTATTATTATTATTATTATTATTATTATTATTACTACTACTACTACAGTAGAGTCTCACCTATCCAAGCCTCGCGATTCCAAGCCTCTGGATAATTGTGATATTCTGGTGCTAAATTCGTAAATACAGTAATTACAACATAACATTACTGCGTATTGAACTACTTTTTATGTCAAATTTGTTGTATAACATGAAGTTTTGGTGTTTAATTTGTAAAATCATAACCTAATTTGATGTTTAATAGGTTTTTTCTTAATCCCTCCTTATTATGCAAGATATTCGCTTATCCACGCTTCTGCCGGCCCGTTTAGCTTGGATAAGTGAGACTCTACTGTATTATTATTATTATTATTATTATTATTATTATTATTATTATTATTATTATTATTGTGTTGCTGTGAACCGTGAAAATGAATACCATCTGGCTCCAAGTATTCAAACACACTAAAATCAGAATATATAAAAATTACTGTAGTATAATAAAACAGAATAATACACGCTCTAAAATCAGAACACTAAATAAAGAACAACAGGGGAATTCCACACAGGAAACAATCAGGGCCAGCTAACACCTCCCAACAAAGTATTTCCACCACCAAAGTCTGGCAAATCCTGTTTTCTGAGGGCCACAGACAGTAGAAGCACATAAAATATCGCAAACAACACCACTCTAAAAACAAGGGAAATCCAGACAGGAAACAATCAGGGCCAACTAACACCTCCCAAGAAAAAATTCACTCAGGGAGGAAACAGCCAGGCTTTAAAGCTGCAATGCCATTACATGCTAATCATTTTCCCTAATTGCAGCATTCATACTTGCCTCCAACAGACAAAATAAAACAATCAGAAATACTGTATATTCACAAGCTTGAGGAAATAATATCCCCTGATGGCGCAGCGTGTTAAAGCGCTGAGCTGCTGAACCTCTGCATCGAAAGGTCGCAGGTTTGAACTGGGGGAGCAGACAGAGCCCCCCACTGTTATCCCCAGCTTCTGCCAACCCTAAAGTTCAAAAACATCCAAATAAGAGTAGATGAATAGGTACTGCTCTGGTAGGAAGGTAATGGCGCTCTATGCAGCCATGCCACATGACCTTGGAGGAGCCTACGGACAACGCTAGCTCTTCGGCCTTGAAATGAAGATGATCACCAACCCCCAGAGTCAGACATGACTCAACTTAATGTCAGGGGAAAACCTTTACCCTTTAACCTAACTACCACCAATTCCTCAATACTTTATTTCCCATACCACCATACTTCACCACAGCAATGCGTGGCCGGGCACAGCTAGTTTCTTAATACAAAACAACAAAACTTTGATTAAAATTTATTATTATTATATTTGCATACTGCCTTTTGCTTTAAAAGATGCAAAATGGCGAAAGTAGTATGTATGCAATGCATGAAATGCAGTAATTTACTTTTTCTAAGCACTGCTATTCATTTCACATCTCTGGCAAAATAAAATCTTCCATTGTATTACATATATATGACTTTTCTTAAATGAATTACAGGAAATGGGAAAAGTGTAAGCAGTTACAAATGAACTTTTGTTTGTGCTGTCTTGAACGGAGAATACTTAACTTCCTGATAAATTCACATCTAAATTTATATTTAACATATTTTGCAGCCTTAAAACCAAAATTGGGGCCACATGACATACATAACCTCTGATGACTTTAGCCTCACAGACCTTTCCCCCTTGCTATTGCTTTTTTCACATATTGCAACATTTTTATGGATACATTTATCATTTAATTAGTGTTGGTAATCACTTATGGACATTTTTAACTGAACAGCAGTAAAGACATGTTAGTATTACATATATACATGTCTTTTCAAAAATGGTATTTGCTGGAGCTTGGTTCCAGGACTCCTTCATAGAGTCCAAAATCTGTGGATGCTCAAGTTCTATTGTGTGCAATAGCATACTAAAATGGCATGATATTTCAGTTATTACATTTTTTCCTTCTGTGATATTGCCCAGAATTTTATCATCTGAATATATTCCAGACATTATTTATTTTAAGTTTGTGTGACTTGGGAAGAAAAGCAAATTCTTTGACAATTAAAAAGCACTTTTTAAAAAGGAGTAGAAAAAGAACACCACTTTGAAAAAAAGCTCTCCCAACAGAAATCTGTATCTTAGGGGAAAATACAAATGTGGTTTGTTTCATGTTCCACAATAAATATAAGGTGGAGTTTTATGATTTCTCCCAAAATCTCAAGCCTTACATGTTTAACGTATTCAAACTGTTTATATGTCATCTAACTGCAGTAAAACTTCAGCTGAAATGTGGCATTTGTCATACTGTGCCCAGTTTCACCTGTGTAATAAGCCATACTGAAGAAACTTCAAGGTAGAGACACTATTTTCACTTGGGCCCCCTTTAAACAGCATTCTGCAGGGGATACAGGGTACACCCTTTCCTCCGTACAGTATCAGGCAAACCTGCTTGGTGAATAGGTAGCATATTAAAGAAATGGCAACCCAGCTATATAAGGTTAGTAAGGGAGGAAATCAATTCAAGAGCCATATCAGCAGTCTCCTCTGTCTATGGAAAATCCTCTTAGGAGAGGACCACCTGGTATCTTCATTAGTAGGATCTGGATGCAAAGATATTATCTTCCTCCTCCAGCAAGCATCAGTCCTTAACTCGCTCTGTGTGTGTATATATGTGTGTGTGTGTGTGTGTGTGTGTGTGTGTGTGTATGGCCTGACTGATTACTAATTTCTGTTACTGGCTCTTATACCATATTACTTACTTATTCTAATACAGGTCAAATATTCAGAGTCTCAAAATACAAAACACTCCAAAAGCATCCACACAAATGGCTGACATGGTGACACCTTTGCTTTCTGATACATAAAATTATTTAAAAATATTTAGTTTAAAATTACCTCTAGGCTATGTGTGAAAAATGTATTGTGCCGTCGCGCCTGGGGCTGTACTCTTAGTGAAAGAGGCATGGACGTGACATCTTTCCCCAGGGGATTGCTTCTTGCCCTCCTTTAGGGAAACTGGAACTCCCAAGGACCAAAACACTGTAGTTAACTCATAAACTGGGTTTATTCTTCACAAAGGGGGTAAAAGAAAATATACATTACAGTCTTTGGTTGTTTAAGTCCATGAAGCTTGTCCAGATCCCTCTTTCTCTGGCTGTGAATGCCGGAGCAAACTCAGCCTCAGTCCAATGACCTATATCTGAAGACAAGAGTCTTCCTCTGTTGCCAAAGGACTGATGTGAAGGCGCTTGAGACTCCTCAACGTTATTCAGGTTGGCCCTGAACATGAGGTGTGAGTCCCAAGGTAAGAACCTCAGAATTGGTGCTGAGAGGTAACTTTTGAAGGGCTTTTTGAGCCAAGCCTCTCTTTCACGTCCATCCGATAAGAGAACTTGCTGGTGGAATGAAAAGGAGGAAACACAGTCCTACTCCAGGAAGAGGTGGAGCCAAACAGTTTTGCTGAGTGAGCAATATAACAGGTACAAACAACACTGATTGACAGATATAAATAACCAATCCAAATACATTTACAGGGTAAGGGCAAAATCAGGCATGATACAACAATTCAGATCTTGAAACTTATAGTTTGACATATAGATGGCGCCACTCGCGCCGTCACATGTATATAAATTAATGTTATATTTAGACTTTGGTCCAATCTCTAATATTTCTCATTATATGGAAGTACAATAGAGTCTCACTTATCCAAGACTCGCTTATCGAAGGTTCTGGATTATCCAAGGCATTTTTGTAGTCAATGTTTTCAATATATCATGATATTTTGGTGCTAAATTCATAAATACAGTAATTACAGCGTAACATTACTGTGTATTGAACTACTTTTTTCTGTCAAATTTGTTGTATAACATGATGTTTTGGTGCTTAATTTGTAAAATCATAACCTAATTTGATGTTTAATAGGCTTTTCCTTAATCCCTCCTTATTATCCAAGATATTCGCTTGTTCTGCCGGCCCATTTAGCTTGGATAAGTGAAACTCTACTGTATTCTAAAATCCAAAAGAAATCTGAAACACAAAATACTTCTGGTCCCAAGTATTTCAAATAAGGGTTATTCCACTTGCATTTTAAGAGATTGACACCATTTTGGCTGGTTTGCTTCTCTTTAATGATAATTGTGGGCGTTTCCGCACTTTGTTTCTATATTTATTAACTGTCCTGAAGCAGTTGGATGATACAAAGCAGAAATAGAAACAAATTAAAATTTGCATTAATGTAACAAATCAGAATGAGCAGGAATAATCTTTATGCTTCAACATAAAGCGTAAATGCTCCATACATTTATTTTACCACTGACTTATAACTCAAAGCCCATTCCCCAGATCTCTATCCCTTTTAGTTGTTGGATTCCATTGATATTTTCTAAACCCTGACAACCCTAGGTATCTTTGTCTATTCCCTTTTGATAGAAGAGCTGTTATGCCAATTAGTAGACAAGCAGACAGTTTTTGGGCAGATCTCTAAAAGTCAGAGATAAGCTGATAAGTTGAAGTGAAACATTACAATAGGCAGTATCTCTGCAAAATCATGCGGAACTCTTAATTTAAACGTAATTGAATTCAATTAAAATTTAACTCCAAGCATCTCAAACACAACTTGCCAAACACAAAGAATATGGCCTATATAAAATCACAGGAAAGAATAAATCCCCATAATTTTCTAAAAAGGTATCAATGGCACGAGAAGTAAAATGCGGAGACTATACATGGATACACAAAGCACAGAAGGCACTTTCATCAGATGGGGCAGAGCAAAAGCACACATTTATAACATATGTTGGTTCTTTCCTCAAGTAAAATGTTTTTAATATTTTTTCTGTTTTAAGAAGATGGCTACTAAAATCAAAAACACTTCTCTATGTCTTGCATAAGTGCTCCAAGATTACTTGTATTAAGTGTTAAATGAAGAATGGCACAATGAGTTTTTAAAACAAAGAAAAACTTAGTAACTGGTTCTTTGCATCCTCTTTGGTCTTGTTACTTGAAAGAATATATACAATCTCTATATATCAAGAGAACACTTCCCAAGGCAAATAAGTTTTGAAACAGGGGAACTCCAAAACCATCTCACTGGCAGTGCGTCTGGGACCTCTGATTCTGAGGCACTAATAAAAATCCCCCAAAATTAATATTCTACATGACTACTATAAAAAACACATTGGGGTTTTTTTTGGTAATAGTATGGGTCTTCTTAAACCTAACAAAGCTGAGGTCAGGGCTGGGTAAAGTGAAGATGCCAATGCTCTGTTTACAGAACTCCAAAACACTCTTTAAATAGGGATTTTTACCCCAATGCTCACAAACTGTCTAGAGGTTGAGGACAATTTCATTATGTTTTTGGCCATCTCTGAGACATTTTAGGCCCATTAGGAGGCTTTTTTCTATCAAAAATTACCTTTACATTGCTTCTTGCTGAAAAAAAGCCCCCTCCTGCCCTTGAAGTTCCCCAAAGAGTGCCAAAAATATGGAGAAATTGTCTTTACCCAATGGTCCCCCAGAAGTCTCCCAACCCCATAGGTTTCCACATTTGGCTAATGTTTGCACTATGTCTTAATTCAGGCCCATGCATTGTGCACTTTTCATTAAGTATTTGCAGTACTGAATTTGGGCACCCCCCCCCCCCCCCCAGTAAAGGATTGCTCGTCTTTATATGGAAATGACTGGATATATTCTTGTGAACCACTTAGGAAAGACAGCATTTTAAGATGGGAAAGTAATACAAAGGTAATTTTCAGCATATCTAATGTAGAAAATGGGGGAACCGGGAACAATGTGGGAGACAGAACTTCCGAGTCCCACTGAGCAATGAAATTCACCTGATAAGCTGAGCCCAGTCACTCACTCTATCAGCCTCATTTAGTTTTTAGACTTGAAGAGAGGATATATGGAAGAAGGAGCAGTCATATGTGCCACCTTTATCTCAATGGAGGAGGAAAGGTGTGATATAAATGCAACTAATTTTTTTTTTTTAAAAAAAGAAAGCCTTCCCTAAAAGATGTTTGCATAATAAAAACCAGTATCACAAGAGTGGTGCTAGGGGACTGGAGTTGGGAAGGACATGGGTGGAAACCCTCTCACTTTTCCCCTTCCATCAATGAAAACCTATAAGGGAGCCCTTCCTTTCCTGAAAGGGCAAATCAGTATTGAAGCCAAAGTGGTAAAGGAGGTAATCCCTAACCAATAGTTTGGGGAGTTTGAAAGGCTTCAATTATTTTTCAGCTAGGATGAATCAAAGTCTCTGAATGCTAAAATCCCAAGAGAAGAAAAAGAAATATATGATGAACAATGCCTAGCACTCCAAGCACATTTAAAACCCTTTTATGTTTCCAGTGCAGAGAATACCAATCACATTAAGATCCTGACTAATGCTGATAAAATGAATCCAGTAACAAAACAAAAACTCTATTTTTAATCTGATTAAGGGCAGCAAACTAATAGGTTTCAATTACAATGCTAAATTCGGGAACACAGGCAGTCATTCAGAATGCCCTGTGCAGTTAATGGTGGCCTGTTTAAGAGATTTATTTCAAAATAAAGGTTTTCTTCTACTTAATGTTGCTTGGAGTCTTTAAGGCTGTAAGATCTTTGAAAGTGTATTTACTTAAAACTAATGTGCTGATTTAGCAGCATACGCCTGTGTTGCATAATGAAAATAGAAGAGAAGGAACAATAGTCACATCGTACAAGGCTAACTCACCTATAAAAGAAACATTTCATATTTATAGATGTTAGGGAGAACATATGACTATTCAGGGTGTTAATGGATACTAAGGTTTCATCTGAACATATCTTGAACACTTCACAGCAATTCGACAATGGAACCAATTCCTTAGAGTGGAATTTGACAATGGAACCAATTCCTTCACTAGATATCTGGAAAAAGAGAGCAGTCAGCTACCTGTTGTAGATACTTCAGTTGGAGATATTTCCATGAGCAGGAAGTGGGACCCAATGGCCCATGAGTCCCCTTCCAGCCCTATGACACTATGGTTTTGTGAAGACTGTGTGGCAGTCATCATTGCTATCAACAATAAAAAGGAGCTTGTAAGGGCAGCACACATTTTTGAAGCGTGTCTGTAGAAGTCTTGATATGAAATGCAATTCCAGTAATATAACTGGAACAAAACAAATAAGATTGATTTCCACAGAGTTTCCTTAAATTGGACACTTTGGATAGTTTGAATCATGGCTGAAGTGATGGTGGTAGTTACATCTGGATGACCAAAGTCCAAGGAGGCAGTTAGCCTGGAGAAGTGCCAGCATTATGCTGTGAAATCACTGCACCATGGAGAGCGTCAAAACAAATTCAGGTACAGTAGAGTCTCACTTATCCAACACTCGCTTATCCAACGTTCTGGATTATCCAATGCATTTTTGTAGTCAATGTTTTCAATACATCATGATATTTTGGTACTAAATTCGTAAATACAGTAATTACTACATAGCATTACTGCGTATTGAACTACTTTTTCTGTCAAATTTGTTGTTAAACATGATGTTTTGGTGCTTAATTTGTAAAATCATAACCTAATTTGATGTTTAATAGGCTTCTCCTTAATCTCTCCTTATTATCCAACATATTCGCTTATACAACGTTCTCACGGCCCGTTTATGTTGGATAAGCGAGACTCTACTGTATTTGCTTATGCATTAGAAATGGTCATATGAACACCAGTCACCCAACTAAAGATTTATTCATGGACTGCAGTCAGTGAAGGCAATAACGGTCAGTTACATTAAATTCACAGGTTTTTGTCATCACATCTGGAAAATCATAATGCAGTCATAAGTGTAGGGAAAAATATAAGTGTCTGTAAATAACATTTTCATTAATGTATTTTTTAAATCACCATTAAAACGAAGTAGGACCTTTGTCACCTTAAATCACAACAAAAAGATTATATGTCAAATTCTAGAAATCCCATTGTTAAAGCAAAACTCCCAGCATGCTGTACTGGCCCTTAAAGCAAAGGAATGACATAGTAGACAAAAATAAAGGGATATACCATATGTTAAGTAATAAAATTGGCAAACCTAGTAAGGTTCGAATGCAGCTATTATACACATCTGGGCAAAAAATGAGGGGAGAACAAATCATTAAGCAATCTGAGAACCCCCCAAACAAAGAAACTGTAAAATTCTGAACTGTAAAGCAAAGGAAACACATCTAATCCCCCAGGAGTTTAAGTATGTATTTCAACTAAGTTATCCCATCCCTCAAAAGGACATGGAAACACACACAAACCTACTGACATACAATATATCTACTGTGTGACTGCAGGCAGTGAGCCAAACAGCTTCAGTACCCAACAGCCCTGGCACCTGTTGGTTTTGTCATCAACAAATATATTACCACTTTGCAGCACAGAGGGAAGCAAAACACTACATTAGAAATACTTGCTTACCTCCAAAGGAGGCAAGAGAGGCAACTGGCATGTGCTTTATGGGAATTTAGTGTGTTGGGGGATTTGTTCATAAGAAGAGGTATTGAAGGGGTCTGAACTTTTGTATATTTCAATTTCCTGTGCACCCTGAACATATGTGAACTGAATGCTATATATTGTAACTCCAATGTGTATCCTTCAGCTTGAATTCTAGCCTTTCCTAGTCACATTTATAACCAGATTATGCAGGTACGTCCTTCAAATAGAAATGTAAGGCTAAAGATTAGTTGTTTGTAAGTTATATGGATCAATGAAAGTAGAAGAGGTGGACTGGGGGAGAGAAACTGCAATAATAACTCATGGAAATTATGTACTACTGAGAAACATGAAATTCTGATTTTGAAATAGGCTTAATAGGCACCAGTTTGTTTCCAGACAAGTTCAAAGTGCTAGTTATGACCTACAAAGTGCTATATGATTTAGCTCCAGAATACCTAGAAGACTATGCCACTCCATACCTCACAATCTCCGGAGAAGGGCTTTCCCCCGAGTCCCACTACTACCACAGGTTCCCTTAGTGAAGACACGGGAGACAGACTTCTCAAAGTCTTCCCTTGGAATAAAGTATCCACTCCCATGGGAGGTTTGGTTGCTCCCCTCTCTGCTCTCTTTTTGCTGGCAAAGAAAAACCGTTTTATTCAAGTGGGCCTTCAACATTTAACTGGTGGTGGCAGAAAGATCTTTTACTGTATTTTTATTTTTATTATAATTTGGATACTTTTAACAGTTCTAAATGTTTTAATTGGATTGTTTGTTTAATGTTTTTTATGGCACTGTCAGACTAGGTCAAAAAAATCGAATGGAACACAAAACAAGTTTCAACTGCAAGAGCGCTACTTTTAATTTTTGTTATTGTTAATATGAATCTAATGGACAAGCAGTATGGTTTGCTAGAAAAGGAAACAATGCTATTTATTAAACCAGACTGACACTTTCAAGAAAAAGTAAGACTATAGAAACCCACAAAGGAAGCAACTGGGAAAGTATCCCTAGAACATTTGGATAAATGTAAGGGACATCCAAGGAGGAAAGGTTCAGAGTGCTGAAGGAATGAAAGCACAGATGTTTCCATGTGAAGCAGAAAAGGTTCAAAATCTTGGCCATGCTGCCAGAGAAAACATTACATGATTCTGCTCAGAAACTCTAGGAGAGCACATGTTGGGGCTCTGAAAGGTATCCAGCTATGAAGGGACACTATCATGGAGGATCATCTAAGACGGAAACAAGGAAAGATTCTGACATCTTTCAGCAGCTGTACCTGAGGTCTCTGTAATTTCCCTCTGATCCTGCCAACTGCTGAGATCACCACCAGTAGCCTGTCTGTCACTATCAAATGAAGAAACTATAGGATAGACTTGTTAGTTCACATACTAGATGGAGATTCATGGATTAGTCCGCTGAAAACTTTTGATTGGTATACGTTCTCTTCCCTTGTAAATAACATACAAATACTAAGTCAATTATTACTACATCACACATGTATGCCTAGATATATATATCACAACTAAGTATGAATAAGCAAAGATATACAGTCAGTGCCTGAGTTACAAACATCCAACTTACAAACGACTCATAGTGAAGAATGGGGGAGAGATAGCAGGAAGTAAGACAAATCTACCTCTTGGAAGGGAAACTCACTCATGAAAGAGTTATCAGAGAGAAAGGTGTCTCCACTGAAGCTTTATACATATGGCTGGAATTACACTAAAAGAAAATCTATGTACCTGTTCTGAATTGCATACAAATTCAACTTAGAAATAAAACTACAGATTCTATCTTGTTCATAACTTGGGGACTGCCTATATATTGTTCAGCTAAGAATTCATCAACACAGAACACAGGGCAATTGAAGTATGTTTTTCCCAACCTTAAGCATATAATCAAAAATCCATATAAATGAGCTTGTAATCCAGGATAGGAATAATTCCTAGAAACATACTAAAATTGCAACACACAAATTGCACTGCCTAAAAATTATAAGTATAATAATAATAATAATTTTATTTTTATACCCCGCCTCCATCTCCGAAGGGGGACTCGGGGCGGCTTACATGGGGCCAAAGCCTGGGCAAATACAATAACAAACATAAAACAACATCAAATAACAGAAACCACACACAAATAAAAATTAAAAATTTATATAAAAGTAAAATAACAAACATTAGTAAAACACAAGTTAAAACACAGCAATAGAATCATAAAAATGAACTGGGCAAAAGTGCACTAAGTGAGTTTTGTAAACAAGAGGTAGTTAAAAGTGCTATAAGGTCACGGGGAAAGAAGTAAAAGTTAAAGAGAAAGGTAACAAAAACACTGAATGCAAATACCATTTTCCTGTTTTCAAAATGGAGATGTTGTGTATATGCATATGGATACACACAAACATATGTGCATGGGTGTAAAAGAAAGAAAGAATTATAATCTTAAAAAGGACAATACAGATTGGAATGCCATCTGCAAAAAAAGTATCAGATACTTAACATAAAAACAATATAAAGGGGCAAGTAAAAGGTAGATCTAAACAGGTAACAAAAGAAAGAAACTAACATTTGTGCTTATGAATTAAAACAACACAAAAGAAAAATCTCACTTTCTTAAAAAGAGTGATGGTAATTGTATAATTAAAATGGCTAATATCAGGAGAAGCCACAGAGAGTGCTTCTTGGATTGTGGAACAGTGACAGTTCCAACTCTTAATAGCAAGCAAGGGAAATTCAAGAATAGATACAAAAACACTGTTTATAAAGTTTAGAAACCCACCTTGCTTTTTTTTATTTCTACTCCTTGGAAAATATTTGGTAAGTGGCATATAAGAGCTCACTAGGTCATGGACCTTTATAATATCAATACTTAAATATTTTTAATGAAAGATCCACATTTTTCTCCCACAATGTTTCTTAGTTTCTTACATGCTATATACAAACAGAAAACATGCCACAGAAAAATAAAAGATTTTAGGATAAACAAGAAATATAAATTGTAAACTGAACTACATGTCTCACATAGTTCTTCCCCACCAAAATGCAATGAAAGCGTTAAAGTCCGAGGGGGTGTAATGTATAAGTGATTAAATACTAACAGTTATCATAGGTTGAAGAAAAAGGAAAAGTATAGCGGAAAAAATTATTTTACTTTCCCGAAAAATACCTTTAAGAATTGAGAGTGAAAATACTGGAAAAAGAACAGACTAAATTTCTGCCTGAACTCTTTTTATTCTTATCAATTAAATTGTTTGTCATATCAACAAAAATATTTAATGCATCTAAATTTTAAAACATAAAAAGGTTTTTAAATATGATATATATATATATATATATATATATATATATATATATATATATATTCTGTAAAAAAATCATTCTCTCTGCTTTGTCACAAATTTCTATGCCAAAATCTAGCAATAAAGGCAACTATTACCACAACAGCAGCATCACTAGACACATACTAGAAGGCATGAAAAAAGAGATGGAACAATGTATGTGCACATTTTAAGTTTGAGTATCATACAAAACATTTCAACTGTAAACTTAAGAAACAAGCAAATAACATTTTCTATTTTTGTATCCAGTTTTGCTGCTTGAAAACTGGCAATAATTCATTTTATCTCACTGACTGACCCAGAAAATAAGTCTCAGAAAATAGGACATTGTCCCTGAAGAATTATTTATATATGAGAAACATTTTCCAAGGGGAAAAAATCCCAGCACAAACACACACCACACACACAATTGTGGCCAATTTTAGTTTTTCAAAAGTTTTACATTCACATTTCATCTCACAATAAATGTCTTAGGATATTTTATTCAGTCATTTCTAAACTCTAACGTCTATAACTCATAAGAACAGTTCTCTTAATAATTTGCTCAGTAGGGAAAAATTCCAAAAAAGCTTGCTAGAATTGGGTTGTATGTAATACTGGAACTTCTGTAAAATTATGGTGGCTCACAAAATGTTTGATTTTTCATTAACAAAAATTCCACATAAGACACATCAATTGAAACTGAATGGAAAGTAGTTAAATACTATTGCTCGAATGAACAAACAAGAAATATATAAGACTAGCTGTGCCCGGCCACGCGTTGCTGTGGCAAAGTGGTGGTGGTATTGGTTAAAAATTGTTGTGTAATTTTTACTTGACATTATTTGCATTTTTTAAATTAATTTTATTGTAAGTTATATTTTTATTTATTATATTTTATTATTTTCTTGTATTATTTTAGTTATTTTCTGTTATTATAGTATTTTATTGTAATAATTTTTTAGTGTTTTTTATTTTATTTTATTTGGTTGCTAGGAGACCAAGTTGGAGGAGCTTAGCCTTCTAACTGGCAGCAATTGGATAAAAGCAATTATTCCTCTCTCTCTAATTAGGACTTTATTTTTCTTTTCTTTTTGTTGTATCAACCTAGAGGCGTGGATGATGGGTTGTGTTGTCAAATTTCAAGGTTGGGGGGCCTGTAGTTTTGTTGTTTTGTGGGTCGCCGTGATGCCATCACTCTTTTATATATATAGATACATAAGAAATTAGATTACAATCACATAAATTTTCCACAAGAAAATAGGCTAAGATGACAACAGTGTTTATTATATCATACATGTTATTAGGTATGATGCTCACCTCCCACTGTGGTGATAAACATGCATATCTAATAAGGATGCCATTGCCTAAAAGTATATTATATTTTTTCACCTTGATTTGATTTATTGATATAGGCAAAATACCTTTTTTTAAAAAAACAGAAGCAACTGGCAAGTTCAGAGAGATGTGAATTTTCATCTCTGTTCATCATGATGAAAAGCCAAATACTGTATTTTCACTCATTTGGGAGGCTGATACACATTACTGTTTACAAGGCAAAGAAATGAAACCCATCAATGAAAAATGAACACATACATGGTGTCAAAATTGCTGAAAATCAATTAATCTGATTAACTCAGGACATATACTGTAAAACAAGTGCAGTATATGATTTATTTTAGCAATATAGACCCAGCTTTATTCAAAGATGTATCTAACACAATGACAAAATTTATTTTCTAAGAAATTAAGTTTAAAAATATATTAACGCTTTCTACACACATTTCTTTGCTGAATAGAAGTTGGGCTTGCATGGAATAGATACTACAGAAAATGGAAGAAAGATAAATTTCATTCAGTGAATTTGTCAGAGTTGTGCTGAAGATATGGTGCAATCCTATGCATGTCTACTCAGATGTAAATCTAAACAGCTTCACTGGAACTTGCTTTGTCCAGATCCATCATCAGTGATGGCTACAACATCTCTGGATGTCAGTGAATGACAACTCCCAGAAATGAAGATCAGTTCCTCCCAAACCTTGCAAATATATTCAGTTGGTCATGGTGGTTCTGTGTGCCAAGTTTGATCCAGGTCCATCGTTGTTTGAGTTCACAGTGCTCTCTGGATGTAGGTGAACAACAACTTCCCCAAATCAAGGTGATTTTCCCCCAAAGCCCTCCAGTATTTTTTGTTGGTCATGGGGGTTCTGTGTGCCAAGTTAGGTCCAGGTCCATGTTGGGTGGGGTTCAGAGTGTTCTTTGATTGCAGGTAAACTTTAAATCCCAGTACCTACAACTCTGAAATATTAAGGACAATCCCCCACCCCAAACCCACCAGTATTCAAATTTGAGTATATGTGCCAATTTTGGTCCAGATCTATTGTTCTTTGAGTTCACAGTGCTCTCTGGATGTGTGCTACAACTCCTATAAATCAAGGTCAATTCCTCCCAAACCTCTCGAGTATTTTTCATTGGTCATGGGGGTTCTGTGTGCCAAATTTGGTCCAGGTACATTGCTGGTGGGGGCCACAGTACTCTGTTTTGATACAGGGTCAACTACAACTTCCATCATGTTGAGTCATTCCCCCAAACCATTCCAGTATGTTCAGTTGCCTATCCAAGTACTAACCAGAGCATGCCCCATTCTACAGTGCCTTTTGTCTCCGTTGGCTTCAAGTTTTTTGTTTTTTTCGTGTCAGGAGCGACTTGAGAAACTGCAAATCGTTTCTGGTGTGAGAGAATTGGCCGTCTGAAAGGACAATGCCCAGGGTACGCCCAGTTGTTTTGATGTTTTTATCATCCTTGTGGGAAGCTTCTCTCATGTCCCCGCATGGAGCTGGAGTTGATAGAGGGAGCTCATCCGCGCTCTCCCTGGGTGGGGTTCAAACCTGGCAGCTTTCAGATCAGCAACCCAACCTTCAGGTCACAAGGCTTAATCCACTACGCCACCGGGGGCTCCGGCTTCAAGTAATTTCTGATTTATGGTAATTGTAAGATGAACCTGTCATAGGCTGTTCTTGTCCTCCTCTGAGCTGAGAGTGTCACCCAGTGAGTTTCCATGACCTAGTAGGAATCTGAACACGTTTTCAGAGTTATAGTCCAACACTCAAGTCATGCTGGCTCACAACAAGGATGTTACTAGTATAAAAATGCACTAATTATATCAGTAACTTATATATGTTGCTCTACAACTATAAAAGGACCTTGAACATTAATGGTATGCTATATCATAAAAATACATTCATCCACGCTTCACTGTAACCAGTTGGATTTGTGCACAAAATTGCTCTCTTTCATATTCTGGAGAAATGTAAGTTTGTAGAACTTGTCTAAAATGAATCAACTAAGGTAATTCAAACCAAAAACCCAATTAGGGATTTCTTTGCCTGCTCTCAAGATTTCAGTTAGAACACTGCTGTTCACTGTGGTGTCTTTTAAAAATCACATTATCTCCTATATTATTTTCAAGACAAGGACAACAGGGAATTTAGTCTACAGAAACAGAAAAGCTTGAAAAAAAGGAAGTAATTAACAGTTAGTGGATGGATATATGTTTCCTTTTTTCTTTGAAGGCATATGGAGTTCTAAGCCCTACAATTAAATATTTAGAATATTTTGACTGGTTCAATTGCAAGTGCCAACCTTCATGTTCTACTCAAGAGATTACTTTTTTAGAAAACTATGACAAATATTTGATAACATTACCATCATATCTGGTATATTAATAGGTACATCTTTCAAACAAAAAAAAAGACCACATAAGTTGATATGTCTGCTTAGAGACATTGGAAGATAAGAATCATTTCAAATCAGACCATTAAAAACAGACATTCCATATCTAGTTTCCAACTCAAATGCATCTTGAGGACTCCAGGTTAAAACAGAATGATCAACAATCCCAAGATCATGCAAAACGTTACTTAGAGAATTGTCCTGTTCAAAGGTTGCAGTCTAGATTTACTGGTGGAGAAGCATGCACAGCACCAAGATATGTTCTAAAACAGGAATAGGAATGCCCATGAATTTAGATATTTGAAGAACCCGGAGATTTAGTGCACTGCCATGACTGCCATTTTGGATTATGGAAGTGTTGGAATCTACCCAGAAATTCTACAGAAAAAAGTTTTAAATCTTGTTAGAAACACTATAAAATACTTACTTCCAATTTCGGTAGAAACAAAATAGAAACTTGTAGACTCTCAAGAAAAGAGATTCTCAATCTTTCAGTTACAAATTGGCTTATCAAATTTTTCTTTCATGCCTAAGTTGTTAAAGTACAACTGAGATACAACAAGAAGAATGGAGAGAAGTCTGTCAGCACTGAGGAATTATGAGGTTTGAAATGTTGATATTTAGCCAAGTGAGAATGTTTGTTATTTTTTTAAAAAAAATTGAATCTAGATAGAAAATTCTGATAGCAATGCTATAGCATAAAAATTTGTTCACCTCTAAGGATGCTTTCTGATATATAATTCCAGGAACAAACTGCAAACAGAGTACTCAAATGAAGGGAACAAGTTTCTGAATTCATATTAATAAAGGAAGCAACTCTTGAGTATGAAAATAATCCACTCATTAAATCATTCTCTTTAGAAAAGGTAACAAGAAAGATAAAGTTTGGCATTTACATTGTTTTGTGTGCATGACTAATGCTCAATTGATAAATGAAAGTTTAATTGATAGGAATAAGAAACACCGCATCTTGTCATATATAGCTGTTGAATACTGTTAGAAATGTGCCCAATGTGGCCATATGAAGGACAATTCCATATGCATCCATATCAATATTTGTATTTTCATTTTGGGTTTTATACAGTTGAGGGTCCTCAACTGTTGCAATTCACATCTCAACTGGGAAGTCGAAACAAAGCTATTCCAAATTAGAGGGTTGTTGTATGTCTTTCGGGCTGTGTGGCCATGTTCCAGAAGTATTCTCTCCTGACGTTTCGCCCACATCTATGGCATCCTCAGAGGTTGTGAGGTATGGATAAACTAAGTAAGGAAAGGAAAGAATATATATCTGTGTAGAGTCCAGGGTGTGGCAAGAGTCCTTTGTCACTGGGAAGCCAGCATTTATGTTTCAGTTAATCACCCTAATTAGCATTGGAAAGGTTTTTGTCTCTTGCCTGGGGGCATCCTTTGTTAGTCATTAGCTGTGCTCTGCCCTCAGAGTGTTGGTTCCCATCCAATGTTTTGATTTTAGAGTTTTTTAATACTGGTAGCCAGATTTTGTCCATTTTCATGATTTCTTCCTTTCTGTTGAAGTTATCCACATGCCTGTGGATTTCAATGGCTTCTCTGTGTAGTCTGACATGATATTCCAAATTACTTTGCTTTTTGATACCAGATGAAGCCTTTTTGGGGAAACATTACCAAGACTTTAGACCTATCAATCTTTTTTAAGTTGTAATTTTATTTGTTCTGCTGCTCTTTTTACTTGATTTTACTGTAGTTACTTTTCTGTATTTCAAATTCTTATAAAAGCTCTTAGGAGATTTTTTGTTTCTGAAGGAGGACATGTTAATTCCTTAAGCAAAAAAAGAAGCTTCACTTTGGCCACAATTGTATTTATTACCCAATGTTCTAAAGGGCCAGAGCTAGGTACATGTGATGTCTCATGGGCCTTGTAGTCCCGTTCCTAGTACTATTGTGGCAGACGAGGAGGAAAACATGGGATTTCCACCGGTTCTGCTTGAATCGGAGCCTCTCCACATGGAGGATGTTTGTCCTCAGGAAGTTAACCAAACAAGCCTTGGGCAGAATTCTCCCCCATTTCCCCGAAAGGACAATTATAATAGAGATAGAGGAGTCAGGGAGGCAAATCGCCGGAGTCTCAGAATCGCAGCCAAACAATTAGCTGATTAGGTCTGCTTCCCTTGGGAAATTCTAAGGAGTCATGCATCTGGACAGAGTTGGGTTTCGCTTCTTGTTCTCCAGGGAAAGTGTTCTGTTGGCGGGAAAACAAGACCCTATATAGGGGTTTTGCCGCAAGGGGAACCTTGCGGAGTCAATTGTTCAGCTTGAGGAGAGAGATCGTGTGTGGACTTCGTAACCCCAGTTCCTTGTTTCCCGGATCAAGTTTCCAGCCTTGCCTTGTTTCACGGACTTCCTTGGACTTTGTTCATGCTTCATGTTTGCCTCGTTCAAGTCTTTGATCTAGCCAAGAATCAAGTTTATTTTCCAGCCTTGTTGTCAAGCTACTTGGACTTTAAAGACTCTGTCATTTCCCCACACTTTGCTTGGCAAAGTGTGTGTTTCGGTCAAGTGGATTAAAACTTTGAACTCTAATATCTTATATTGGACAATACATTTCTGGACTATATTTGACCTCATCTGAAAGGTCTACTTCTGAACTTTATTCTTCACTTGTTTTTATTGACTTTATATATTTCTATAATAAAGATATTAGATAGATTCCGGCCTCTGTGTAAGGTTATTGGTGCTCTGCAGCCTGGGTCCTGACAGTACAGTACAACCTTAAGAAACTTTTAATACTGATAGGACCCAGCTTGCAACTAGAAAGCTTGGAGTGCTGCTTCGGATGTAGCAATGAAACTGTTCCCATTAGGCTGCCTATATGTGATGTACATTTAGTTTATTTCATTTTTTCTGTTCAACATACAACAAGCCTGAAGAGATGCTTTCAGATTACCCTTTGCTCACAAGAACATTACTCAGCTCAATTTTTGTATGCCCACAAACTACACAGTTTGTGCACCACTGAGGAGAGAAAGAAGGCTTCTTAGTGCTGAGAAGACTAATTATTTTTCAATCTATGCATATGCCACCCTGTAAGTTTTAACTTTAAACTCTTTTGACAACAAGGCTTTGAAGTTTATTCACCAAAACGGGAGGGGGTTGACAGTCTGATTTGCATCCAGTAAGTGCAGAGGTTCAGGCAGCAGTCTTTTTATCTTTGTGGTTTGCTTGTCTGATTTAAAACCTCACACAGTGCTGAAGATGCAATACCTCTATTAGACATTTAACTGGAATAAACACACAGAAAAATATATTTAGTATGGTTCTTAAGAACACATGCCGTTTTGACACTCTGGAAAAGAAACACTGACTAGTAATGAGAAGTAGTAAATGCAACCTATGTTCAGTCATATATAAACAATCCATATACAGATATGGCACCAAGGGGAAACATATAGAATTGAAGTCATGTTCTAATTCAATGCAGTATCACTGTCATGATGATCTATTATGAAAACATTACAAAACTGTATTATATATCACTGCATGTGTTGCTACTGAGTTTATGCGGGTACAACATAAGGGAGTGGGGAGAAACAGAAGCAGATTCAACCCTCATCTTAGTCATGTACTCACTAAGTGTCTATAGCCAGTTTATAGTTTGACTATAGATACAGTATCTAACTTTGCTCTGAAAAAGGAGAATAATCACATTAGACAATTTATATGGCTGCTATAAAGTATATCATTGAATAAACATTACTCAGAATATGCTTTAATGCTGTTAAAATGCAGAGTGTTATGTAATATGCATAGGGAAGCTAGCATGGAGATAGCTTTGCTTTTTCAGCCCTAAAAGCTCCTTCATATACAAGGATGCAAATCCACTACTGCTCAAAGTGGTGACTGTGGATCAATGCCGGTCCATGCCATCAACTGCCAGTGCCTGAAATGTTTCCATGAATGAAAGGAACAATTGTAGCACAAATATAGTGCTGGTCCCTGGTACATGGCAAAAAATACTGCTATTCCACGATATCCGATAACTTAAAAAACTAATATACACACCAAGCTCCTCCAGTCACAGCAGAGCTGCATAATAAAATACATCTGCTCCCCTATTAGACGTGCAAAGCTTTATGTTAAAATTCAAGTACATGGAAATGTGCATGAGCCTATCAGTGGACCAATAAGAGCTTTGATACAAGACATTTATGTACAATTTCCACCTTTGGTTACAATATTATGTCTTTATTTTCTTGAGATTGTTCAATTTAAAACACCTATACAAAATGGTCCTAAAAATTTGAAGATATTATTCAGCTTCAAAGTTAGCATCGATGAGTTTCTCTGATTTTAAAATGAGAGTTAGACATCCCTTAGTAAAATCAATGAGCCAAACAGTCCTTTCTGGTTGCAGGCTTTGCAGCCATTGTAATTATACTAGAAAGAAAGTCAAAATCACAGTTCCCATAACTCAATTTAAAGGTGAGATAAAGCCAGTCTCAGCCACTTCTTATCAGTATAATGTGCACCATTGCTCTCACTGTGTGCAACTAAAATGCAGAGAGAAAAAACTAAACATAATTCAGATGGTCACTTGCTTTCTTGAATGCCAACACAGTATAAATTCACACTGAACCTTTTCAATGTTAAGACTCAAGGAAATTAAAGTGGATTTTGTAAGTGCATCAGTAAAGGGAGTTAAATAAAGAAGACTGCACTTGAAATAAAATAAAAAGGTAGAGCAAAGTGGATCCAAGCTAAACTGCTTTAAAATAATAAACAGAATGTGTTGAAAGGAGCCCACAGTGCAGAGGACGAAGGAACAGGGAATTTGGGGGGGGGGGGGGGGGGGAAGGCGGCCCAGCCATGAATCAACAGAAGTGCCTCTTTTTAACTACACCCCCTTCCCCCATTTAGAAGCATTTTTCTAATTGACAGTGAATTAGCATTTACTGCACTCTACGTGGCAAACACTTTAATGGAAATTGCTCGATGTTTTTTGGCTCATGGTAGAGGTGTAACAAACAAGATTTAGTGGGCAGAGGGAATGGCAGTGTCACAGTGAACAGCGCATTGGCTCTCTCCTCTTTACTCTTCGGGGGAGTTTTGGACAGACTGCTTGCCCTTGACCAGTAAACGAGCACCTCTAAAACAATGTGTTAATTATGCATTCCCTGTGAGTTCGGAGACTGTGCTTAATATGATTAGTGCTGCTGTCTACCCAACTTAAGTGTTGACGTGTATTTTAAAAACTGAAAGTGGGGTGGGATGTCTTCTGATACCCAGAACATTAATTCTGAAGTCTTCCCGGTGCCTGCATACTAAAAGTGGAGGCTTCTCACAAATGCCATAAAAGAAACAGGTCACTATGAGCACATATGCTCTGCTGGTACTGTTTAAGGGTTATTCTTCATTTTCACTAAGGAAAAAGAAGGAGGGGGGAAGAGAGGAAAGGGAAAAAGGATCTCCCTATGCTTGACATTCCAGAACATTCCTATAATGAAACCTTAGAAAACAGTTTCCTTAATAATTAGGTTAATATTGTTTATAATATTATACCCTATGTGACAAGCTAATTTGCAATTTCCTTGTTAAAATATGCATTTTTATGTTCAGGCAGACCAAGCAGTCACATTTGCGAGACATTTATAACCGTATTTCAAAACCATTTATCTCAGCAGCAGATGAAATAGCGCCTGGATGCTGTCACAATTTTCCGAACAGGATGCAGCAATTTCAAAGTCTGCCTATGACCAAAGTAGTTTTAAATGTCTATCAAAGTAAACATTTTAAACATGGTTTTGTTTGCAATAAATCCAGTTTAAAAGGCTATTTAGGTTCTGAAAGACTCAGTTTGGCTGTAATAGCTCCTCCTTCTCCTCCAACAAAAAATTATTGGAGAAATAATGATGCTGCTTGTTTTATTTTTCTACTCAATAATAATAACAAAAAACCCTAAACCAACGCTACAACTAAACAGCAAGAAAAATTTCACAGCTGCTTTGCCACAAAGAAACCCACTTCTAAATGTAATTTAGTCTGCATGTTTTTGAAAAATCATCTGCAGAGGCTTCCTCACCATTCTTAGAATAAACCCTTGCTGTTACCACACGATAAGATAAATTTGCAGTGTGGAACTGCACATTGATGAGAAGGACTGTGCGTTGATTACAGTCCCTGGAAGACCACCCAGTTGGGCAGCCACATGCAATAACATTTTCCCCCTTTGTCAACTAATAAGAGCTCATAGCACGACAGACTGTTGAATACTGAATACTGTTGACCATTTAAGGCTGGAATCATGCCGCATTCAAGCTCAAAGGAATATATGTACACATGCTCTGCTAACGGGAAGGATAGCAGATTTCTGCTAAACATAACTTCGATTTACCTCTAAATTAAATAAACTACAATCACAGTCAATGTGAAATTACTGAATTACAAATACTAGTCATGAAACAACTATAGCTCCTTCCTCCCGGAAAGTACTAAATTAGGAAGCAAAAAGCAACTTACCTGCTGTTATGAATTAGGATAAAAATTTCCATGAAAGCAACCTTCAATATATATCAGTGTTCTGCACATTCCACAACTGTTTATTTCACAACAATGAAAAGCAATTTAAATTAATTCAAAGGACTAGATAGATCTATGAAAGAAAAAAGGCATTATCTACTCACATTGAAATTCAGGGCAACATACTTTCCTGCTTACTGAATTTTATCTGTTGGAGGCTTGGAGGGAATGCCCCAGGACTGGCCTGCTGCTCTGATTTCGAGAGTATAGTTTTACTCCCTTATTCCCTTATGCATTCTTCAAGGCATTCCAACATAACGCCTGCATGCTGCTGCACTTTTTCCACCTTCATGATATTTTGTTGACCAAAGTTGAGCTGAATAATGCTAAAAGACACTGGGCTTGGGACAACCAGAATATAGCATTAAAGAAGTCTAGTGTTGTTTCCCTCTTCTACAAGGTTATTTTACTTCTGCTATGTCCAACAGTAGAATAACTGGTCCACTCAAACTACCAATAGACAGAGAAAAAAGGCAAGATAAAAGAACCGGCTTTCTTGTCCTTATTTTGTTTCTGTAATGTGAGACAAAGACAAGAATAGATGCAAAAATTATATTTATTCTGTAAACTCCCTACTATGAGAAATAAAATCTGGAATCAGAAAAAGATACTTCCTTGAAAATTCATGCCATAGACCCACATGTTTCAATTTATTGTGGACAGATTAAAGATGTTTTGACTAGCTTTGCAGTTAAATTACAGGCACCTGTTGTTGCAGTATTAGTAGCACCTAGATCTCACTGCAAAAAATGAGCATGCGGACCTATGGACATTAAGCCCTGCAGATTGCATTTCAAATGCTTATCACTGGAACTGAGCAGATTTATGTATCAATTTCACAGTTTCATTGGGATAAACCATTTACATTAAAATAATTCCACCTAATATACCATAAAAACAACATTTCTTAATTTAGACCCTTTACTACAAATTTGTATAATTAACTTTATGATCTGCGTAAAACTGTGCTTTATCAGTCTTGTTTTATGTATTTGCAGCCTTTCCACTGCCAGGTAATATATGTAAGTAAATAAAATGCCTGCTATTAGGCTTAATTTCAGTTAATCATAAATCCAGTTATTTCACCCCACACAGCTTTCTGAGAGGTCCAATTATTGAATTAACATTTCAGATACTTTGTTCCAACTCAGATTTCCTTCCCCCCTCTATTTCTCATCTAGATGTGATGGAAATGTTACTTGCTAAATACAGGAAAAGGAAACATGCACTAGGATGCAGCATAAAGATAGGCAAAACATATACAGTAGAATCTCACTTATCCAACATTCGCTTATCCAACGTTCTGGATTATCCAACGCATTTTTGTAGTCAATGTTTTCAATACATCATGATACTTGGTGCTAAATTCGTAAATACAGTAATTACTACATAGCATTACTGAGTATTGAACTACTTTTTCTGTCAAATTTATTGTATAACATGATGTTTTGGTGCTTAATTTGTAAAATCATAACCTAATTTGATGTTTCATAGGCTTTTCCTTAATCCCTCCTTATTATTCAACATATTCGCTTATCCAACATTCTGCCGGCCCGTTTATGTTGGATAAATGAGACTCTACTGTAGTATAAAACATAACATCTAAATAATTGATATTTTATCAGGCTGTAATGAAGAAATAAAAAGCATCCTGCACATTGTTGTTTAACCTGTAACCTAACAAAACAGATACAATCCTAGTAAATAAAGCATCTGACATTGAAAGATTGAGAATGTGGGGCAGAGAATGTTCAGTTACTGAAGGGACCAGACAGTGGCTTCCCAATTGCTCAACATTGTCATGATTGTTTTGATGCCAGGTAATTTTGACCTTTTGAGTTGAATAATGAGTAAAACGGTAATTGGTTGGCTTCCGGTTGCTGTTTAATTCCTGCTTTCATTGGGCTGAATCCAATTTTAGTCCTACCCAGAGTAACCCCATTTAATGCTAATGGTAGATGGAGCCCACTGGTTTATTTTGGGATGCTTAAATTTCAGAGGTATTTTATGTTTTGGTCATAGTGATATAAATATGAGGTTTTATTATTTTTCTTTAACAAAATCAGTACAGACAGAGTTAAATAAAGTATACTAAATGGCTGGTTTAGGCTGCACCTGACCTGGCCCTTTCAAATGAATCGGGATCAGTGACCAGAATCCATCTGGGACATGACAAAGGACTCAAACCTTCTTATATCAGGAGAACTTCAGAAGGGCCATGCCTCACCAGGAAAAAAAAAACATAATGTGAGGCCAGACTACCTAACGCATATTAGCATATGGTTTCAGTTGCAGGCCTCATGTTAATAACAGAAAAAGACTATTCTTTATAAAAGCTTTGTGACTTTGTAGTCTCATCTAATTTCTTGGTGCAAGTGTATACATTACTAACTAAACATTGAGAACATGAAAAGTAAAAAAAAACCCTCTACTTAGAACAAATAAGCTGATTTCTTTGGTGAAATGAGGGGGAGTCTGTTTTTCTGGATGCCACCCTATAACAGGAAACGATAGCAAGGGGGGAAATCTTTTTATAATATCCCACCTCCGCCACCAATATAAAGGAAATGAGCAAAGCGGGGAGGCTAGGCTGAGAGACTAATTATAACAGAATTTCTTTTTAAATGGTAGCCGCCACCAACCTAAAATGTCTTTAGGATTTTTGTTGTTAAATGTGTCTGAGGCAAACTTCATTCCATTTTCTGCCCACACCGTTTTCGCCCCAGGCTCCCAAACTGATGTTCACTATGAGGCTTTCCTGTGGTATTTTATTGTTGTATTGCTGGAACTTTTATTAAGACTTCTTGATGGAAAATATACACTGTGGAGGCTCTTGAAAGTTGAAAATAGAATAACATTTATTTTCTTAAAAACAGGTAAATGATTACTTCAGAAAGGTTCATAAGCGTAATTGGTTACAGACGTTCTTCAGCTTAGCTTAGTTGTATGTTTCAGGTTACTTCACTTAGTTTCAAACAGTTCCAACCAACCAATCTATCTATTGGTCACAAAAACCTTCGCTCTATTTGCTGAGAATAGACATGAGTTCCCCTGGGTTGTTAATTAACTCTAACCTAGAGTCCTTCTATTAACCAGCCCAATAGTGAGAGTCAAGAGATCCAAGCTGCCTGACTTAGCCTGTCAGTTTCCACAGCTTTCAGTTCTCTCTCACACACACTCTCCCAACTCCAAAACCAAACTGCTCTCTTCAAACAGAACTCTCTTCTTCAAACCTCAAACCAGAACTGCCTGGAGCTCTTTTTTTTCCTGCACTCTCAGACTTGGCTCCTCTCATCTGCTCTGGTTGGCCAATCCTAAGAATCTCTCTCTAAGCTCCTCCCCCTTTCTAACCACACTCAAGATGGCTGCCTGGCCTTCCTCAACAAAATGGAGGCTGCCTCACTCACTGCCACCAAGGCTTCATCCCAGGCCTAATAGGTAAGGTTCACTACACATCCCCAATGCATTAGTAATCTTGATACAAGTGGATGGGTGCATCTGCAAAAAACACTCTATATAAGCTATAAGAACAATGGTCCTGTTGGACAGTGGTGGTGAATCAATACTACATAAAGCTAAAATTCCAGTACTTTTAATTTCTTAAATAGGCATTAAAAGCATGTCTATAATTCAGTGGTAAGCCCTATGTATTCTAACCATAGAGTGGTACTAACATAATACAGGTCAGTATCAAACAATCAAGTACAATTGCAGCATAACTCACCTATTTCTCCTTTACATCTTTAAGGTTAGGAAAGAAGTATAGTATATATAACCCTATTGTTTCAAATATTCACTTTTTATTTCATTTTCCTAAAAGGACATATTTCTGAAGAAAAAAATGACATCTATATAGAAAGCCAAATAAAAGCAAAGCACCAAGATAAAGTGATATATGACTCCGGTGGATGACTCAATGAAATCATCAGCTCAATGAATAAAAGATGTGAAAAGGTACATTCCAGGTTGGGATCAGCAGAAGAATTGAAAGTAAACTACCAATAGTGTACTGGCTTTGTACAAATCTCTGGAGCAACTTCATGTGGAATACTGTACGGTACACATTTTTTATCATTGCACCAGAAAAACAATACCACAAAGAGTAGCAATGGAAGTCAAACGATGAGGAAGACATACACAGCACAGCCCACATAGTAAAGGAATAATTATCTGAGGAATTACTATACTTACTCGAATGTAATGCACACCTTTTTTTTTGGTGAAATGGCCTTCCTAAAATTGGGATGTGCATTAGATTCGATGGTGCATTCTAATTGCATGCCAAAGAGGGATTCCCAACTGGCCTTATTCAGGCTCTGAATGAGACCAGCTGTGATACCACACCCCTCCACCAAGCCAAAGCTGGCAAGTTCGCCAGTCTCAATACTGGGGGAGGGGAGAGGACTACTTCCATCCCAGCTGGCTTCTCCTCCCAACTGGGAGAAGCAGCAGAAAGCCCAGTTCCCTGTCCCTGGTGCTTTGATGCTCCTCCCAACCAGGAAGCACCAAAAAGCCCCCCTCCCTTACCCCAGCATCCTGACTCTTCTCCCAACTGGGGAAGTGTGAGAAAGCCCCCTCCCTTCCAACTCCGGCTTTCTGTCACTTCTCCAGCTGGGAAAAGCACAGAAAGCCCCCCTCCCTTCCCAGCTGGCTTCTCTCTTGTCTCTTGTCAGCTGAGAGGCAAAGGAGAAGCAGCGCCCCAACCTCCAACCACCACCAAGCCAAAGCTGCATGTGGAATCACTTCTGCTTGCACCCTGGTGGGAATAGGCACAAAAATTGATAGAAATCCAATCGATTGTGCACTACATTCAAGTAAATACGGGTAGAATATTAATTTGATGGAAGCTAAAAGTCAATTAAAAATGAGGAAGATAAAACGTATATTTGTCTCTTTCCCCCAAAAGACAACTATTACACACTATTTGTCAATTAGAATTCAACCACAACATTCAAAGCTTTGTCTAGGTTAAGCAAACACACCTTTATTCTTCTTGAACATCACAAACTAAAACAGAAGAGGACATCACATTTCAGTCACTTTTGATATCAATACAAATGGACTCAAAGTCAAACAGATGATTTACCCTTAGATTTAGATGCTTTATGACACATCTGGTAAAGAAAAATATGGTTTACTAAAAGACTGCTAAGAAATGACGATGTCATTACTGATAACTTTTACATCAGCCATTAATTTTCACTTAGTTTTATCTGCCCCCCCAGCCTGCATCCAATTTCACCTTGACTTACATTTTATTGCAATTCCAATGCTGAATCCATCAGCTCAGAACACCAATCATTGCCTAGAAAAGTGTAGTATCTAGAAGTGATATTTTCTTTTACCTAAGGTAAATTAAATACAGTAATATTAGTGGGCTTTTCAAATTATTCTCTTTAAAAAAACAACAACTTTACACTCTCATAAGCAGCATTTATTAATCTAATTCAGGTACAGATCTGGAATTTTTAAATCAAATTATAAATTCTGACTTGATTGGGGAATGAGTGCTGCAGAAGGATATTTTGGCATGATGTACAGTGGAGAAACTTCTCTTAGTGACTATAATTTAGGACTACGTACACTTTTAAAGGAACCTTTTAAGACTCTGCATTATACCAAATGGCAAAGCTTGTAAATGTATCCATTTTGCTTCCCCTACAGAGAACTACTGAATACCAGAGTATCCATCTAATACCCAAGGGTCCCTACCTGTATCTAAGGAATTTACTGTATATAAAGTATATGGCAACCTCAGGCTATTTGACTACTTTGTACATCATGTTTAATTCCATTTTAAATGTATCCTTAAATGTTCACACTTTATACTGTACATGGCATTAAATGTTTGCCATTTTTGTTTATGGAAGCAGCCCTTAGTCCACTGGGGGAAAGAGGGCAGATTAGAAATAAAGTTATATCATCATCATCATGTCATTTCTTTTTTTAAACCCTGAATATTTCACTCATACATATAAATGTGCACTAAAATATTGTACTACAAAACCACAAATAAAATCTACTTTAATGTATATTCCTTTAATAAAATACAACTCTTTGAAACTCTAGCAATAAAAGGGTGCCTTGATTTGCAGAGGTTCTTTAAGGAAAAAAACATTTCATGCGTGTGCTTTCCATAAAAGAAGCTTATCAAGTCATGTAAAAAGTAAAAGACTAAATATGTAATAATTATAGTGATCAATTATCAAACTAAAGAAATTGTGGGTGTTTCACTGATGTTAACTTTCTCCCATACACTTTTATTGTGGTTGCCTACATAAACGGAATATAATTTGTCTTTTAAAAATTGCTGTATTAAAACATTACAAAATTAATCACAGCTACTCCTGTTCATTTTTGTTTTCTGTTGAGAAGCTACTATTATTTTCAATAATGACAACATTTTAAAGAAAACACTGAAAGACAAATAAAGTTGCTTTTTAAGCATTTTAAGAACAAGGGGGGTGAGAACATCTGTGGGAAACAAGTAGAGAAGAAGGACTGAAATCTGCAGCTAAATCATTAGTTATATTAAGATATGAAGCAGACACCCTAAGAATGGCATAAAATGTAAATGAATTTTGTAGTATAACCACTTAATTTGGCAGCTGTTTGACAACTGCAAAATAGAAAATTGACCTCGGACAACTGTGTATAAATGAAACTATTAAGCCAAAGAATTTCCCATGGAATGATACAATATATGGTACAGTTACTCTTCACATGGGAATAGATAAACACAGGCTGGAATTTTTATTGTCTTTGAAGATGCTAGTGTTGAATAGACTTAAGTTTCATAAAGAGAAGCTATGTGTTATAGTGTCATAGATCACAGCATTTTAGGAAAAAGAGCTCCCTGTTCTCAAGGGTACCCAATAAATGTAAACAAACATCTGTAACTTATTGGGCTTTCCCTCCCAAAATACAAACATAAATGAAATATTTAGTTCCATCACATTTATAATTTTAAGAACATAACTGATGATCAAATTAGCATGAATAATTAAGTAATCACAGGATTATTTTTATTTATTTATTTATTTTTATTTTAAAAAATTATTTTTTAAAACACAAAAAATACATACTGTAGACATACAAAACGTTTACAATTCCCACCACCAACACGAGGATTGTTTTCTTTTTACATATTCGTTTCTTTATGAGACAATCTTTATATCTTTATCCATTTCCATCCTATATACTATATAACATTTGTATCTTATTTCTTATGGCTTTCAATTTGTTAGCCCTCATCCAGTCCGACACAGCGGCCAGACACCGGTTCAGGACCTGAACAGCCTCCTTAGTGACAGGTGGAAAGGAGTGACAGAGCTGGACATCATCTGCATATAGATGACACCGAAACTCCAGATGATCTCTCCCAGCGGCTTCATGTAAATGTTAAACAACATGAGGGACAGTACTGAACCCTGCGGTCAGTGGTTGTGGGGCCGAGCAGGTGTCCCCCAAAGACACCATCTGGGAACGCCCCTCCAGGAAGGACCGGAGCCACTGCAAAACAGTACCTCTGAGCCCCATCCCGGCGAGGCGCCCCAGAAGGATACCGTGGTCAACGGTATCAAAGGCCGCTGAGAGGTCCAGCAGAACCAGCAGGGACACACTCCCCCTGTCCAGTTCCTGGTGTAGATCATCGACTAAGGCGACCAAGGCTGTCTCGGTACCATGACCCGGCCTGAAGCCAGACTGCGCCGGATCCAGAAAATCGGTATCTACCAATAATGCCTGGAGTTGTGCAGCCACCACACGTTCCACGACCTTGCCCAAAAAGGGGAGATTGGAAATAGGCTGATAGTTCTCCAATTGAGTGGGGTCCAGTGATGGCTTCTTCAACAGCGGTTTGATCACAGCCAATTTAAGGCTCGCTGGAAATATGCCTTCCCGAAGGGAGGCATTCACCACCACCTTCACCCACTCGGCCAATCTCCCTCTGGCTTCTCTCACCAGCCAGGATGGGCAGGGGTCTAGGATACATGTGGTAGCCCTCACCTCTCCAAGCACCTTCTCCACGTCCTCAGGCTGAACCAATTGGAACAAATCCATCAAAATAGGACAAGCAGGTGATTGTGCTACATCCTCGGAGACTGCCGTTAATATGGTGTCAAAGCCAGAACGGATCAAAGTGATTTTGTCCGCAAAGAATCGAGCAAATGCTTCACAGCGGGCTGCCGAGTTGTCAGGGATCCCGTCTTGAGGGACGGGATATAACAAACCTCTGACAATTCGGAACAGCTCCGTCGGACGGTTCTTTGTGGACGCAATATTAGCTGCAAAGAAAACATTCTTTGCAGCATCTATTGCCACGGCATATGCCCTGAGATAGAGACATAGCCGTGTTCGGTTTGGCTCGCTCGGCTTCGAACACCACACACCCTCTAGTCCCCTCTTCTTTTGCTTCATCGCTGCCAACTCCTCAGTAAACCAAGGAGATGGTTTAGCTCGGGTACTCGAGAGGGGACGTTCCAGAGCGATCGTGTCTATTGCCCTAGTCACCTCCTTGTTCCAGAGTTTGACCAGAACATTGACAGAATCACCAGCCAAGGTGGCGGGAAACTCCCCAAGAGCTGTCAGGAATCCATCCGGATCCATAAGCCTCCTGGGGCGGCCCATTTTTGTAGGTCCTCCACCCCTGCAGAGGTTGGAGGGCGCAGTAAGTCTAAACCTGACCAGGTGATGGTCGGTCCATGGCAACGGAGTGATGGTGAGCTCCTCCACACCGCCACCTTCCTCCCATCCCTGGCAGAAAACCAAGTCAAGTGTGTGCCCTGCTCTGTGGGTAGGGCCAGATACTAGTTGGGACAGCCCCCATGGTTGCCATGGTGGCCATGAAGTCCTGAGCCACCCCAGAAAGAGTGGTCTCGGCATGGACATTGAAGTCCCCCAGCACAATGAGCCGTTGGGACTCCAATGCTAGGCCGGAGACCACCCCCGCTAGCTCAGGCAAGGAGACTGTAGTGCAGTGGGGTGGTCGGTACACTAACAGAATCCCTATTCTGTCCCGGTCACCTATCCTCAGATGAGCACACTCAAACAAGGTAGACTGCAGGATGGGGCACCTGGTCAGGGGGATTGACTCCTTATAGACCACTGCAACCCCTCCTCCCCTCCCTCTGGATCTTGGTTGGTGATGCACGGTATACCCTGGCGGACAAAGCTGGGTGAGATTGGCCCCCCCAGCCTCGTCCAGCCAGGTCTCCGTTATGAACGCCAGGTCTGCCCGCTCATCCAGGATAAGATCCTGGATGATCGCCGCTTTTCCATTAACAAACCTGGTGTTCAGCAGCACCACCTTTAGACCGGAGGGATCGCCAACATGGGCACCCAAATTTACTGTGTCAGGAGGCCATTTTAAATCTATCTTTGAAAATTTCTAGATTCCATAGAACACATATCCGTTTCTGAAACGGTGTACTAAAGATAAAATGCTGCATGTCAGGAGTACGTTTCTCTCAGAAACACATTTTTGTGTGTGAAGAAAAGCATAGATACAATAACATTAAAACTTTCCAGCTCACACACAGACTATTCACATTATCAGCATAGGTAATGCTGAGACCTACTAATTTTTTGCACAATTATACATCTTTATTCATCCTGCTCTTGCTATGTGCCTTCAAGCCCTTTCTGACTTACAGCAACCCTAAGGCAAACCTACCATAGGATTTGCTTGACAGTATTTGCCTTCTTTTGAAGCACACAGTGTGACTTGCCCATGATCATTCAGTGAATTTGAACTCAGTTCACCTAGAAGCCTAGTCCATTGCTCAAGTAACTACAGCACCCTGGATCTCTTTACATATCAGATACAAGTATATTTAGCAATTTTTCAGAGTAATTCCTCTAAGACTGCACTACACACATTTTTAAATGAATGGGGAGCTAATTAAAAAGTAAAGGCCAACACAAGTGATCTTAAGCAAAACCCCTAAGAACAGTCATGTAAGAAATGTTTTATTCTTCAGACATGTGCTGCAGCAGCAGACATGACTGGCTTTATTCATAAGCAAACTTCACTTGATTACAACGGAAAAAGTCCTCTTAATGTCAGAGTGGAGACAGTCGGGATTAAGTGAACTGCCCTCCACTTATCACACTTCAATTGTCTTAGGATTTTTCAAAATTTTGATATAAATTCCCAGAGAATCAAACTGTACCTGTCACAATGTGCCAAGTTAAATAGGGCAGATGCTTAGTTTGTGTATATGTTCCCTCCCTGCCCTCTCCTCTTATGAGCTTAGTTTGACTGGGCAAAACCATTTCTCAAATATTTTGATAAAAGAAAGCACTTTCAAGAAACTGTTTTGTCTCCCACACTTTGTAATAAACAGAGGACTTACTTTCTAAGGCTGCTAATGTACCTTGTAAAAGATCAGTCTGGAGTTTGAAAACACTTTTAAAAAAAGGATTACTTGAATCCATGGCTGTTCAGGGATGACCCCTGTCTGAAATGGGTTGCCATTTATTTTGACAATATCAACATATATTTTAAGTATCAGGCAGAAGAGAAAGTAGTAATTCAAGACTGCATATTGCTTCCAAACAAACACCAACTTCTATTGCTAAATCAATACAAACGAAAACAGATTGATATATTTATATGCAATTCATTACAATGTCAGCAAAATGATGGCAACTACAAAAGAGGTAGGCACCAATTTTAATCCCTGATCTGCAACATTAGAGCACTTATTTAATGTGAAAGCACATCCACATTCCCTTTCAGTTGCTGACAATGGTGATGACTGAAATATGATTTGGTCATTTATCCAGAGAAATCATTTATTAGCTGAGAACACAGCTAATGCATGAGTTCTCTGGATAAATGTTTAGCAATGAAGACTCCTGTTTACTACAGTGTGCTCTCTCTATGTGAGGTGTTATGGGCAGGTACGTTTAGCTTATTATTAAGTACTTTTTTGCAACTGAATAGCAGTTTTTAAAAGACACAAAAATCAGGTATTAAGGCACACATGAGAAAATGTATATGATGAATGTTTAGGGATGCTCCCACTGGATGAAAAAAGTAGCATTATTTGTACTGTTATTTCCCCTCCTTCTCTAGCCTCCTCAAAGTCTACTCTTGAGAACTGGGGAGCTTCTAGAACAATATGGGAAACCATTGTAGCTATACCACAGTAGGATAAGCAAAAAGTGCCCTCTCTTTCCTTTCTTTTTGCAAGATGCTCAGCTGGAACGTAATCACCACTACAAATTCTTCACAATACTCTCAGTCCCAAGGAATGTTCAAGTTAAACAAGATTTTCAAGATTTAAGGTAAAAGTCTCCACAGAAGTGTCCCTTCTGAGGTTATTTGGAAAGATGCCGTGCCAAACATAAGCAGCTTTGTAAAAATATGTTCAAAACTTAAGATCCCATTTTTATATTTTGCTGCCATGCAAGACCTATTCTTAATTTAAAACAGTTCAGTCATGTATTTAGATCCTGTAAACCTCTAAAATGAAACCTAATCACTCTTGTGTTTCTAAGAGATAAGCGTGTTTTGGAATGTTGTGCCACAGCAGATTACACAGGGAGATTAATTTTATTAAGTACTAAGTTTTCTCTTTGTCTGATGCTATCGCCACATTCCATCATTGCATCCTTTTTATATGTCTTTGTTCTTTCAACCATCAGCGCCTCCAGGGGAAATCTGGCACTGCATCTAAAGAGAGCACAACAACTGAAGTTTTCCTGGAGATCAATCATAAAGGCAAATTGTATTTTCTCCTCTCAACCTCCCATATTTTCTAAAGTCTGGTAAATTGACTACCTAACTTCCCACAGCACACATATCTAGATAGAATATAGCTGATCTTTCCTGCAATCTAATTTAGAATGCAGTCTACTAGAATACTTTAGGATTGTGCTTCTGTTGTGTATTCAGAGCTACTAGCAATATAGATCTGGTACACAAACTATGCTGAACTGCTCTTTGCAATAAAGCCTTTAGCCTGTTGGGACACTGCTAATGCAATAGTCATCACCTTATGAATCTCTACAACAAAATTAGACAGCTTTCTAAATCACTGAAGTTGTTGCAGCTGAGGTAGATGAGTTTTATGTGAACAGACTGGATGAAAAAAACAGATGAAAAAAACCCCTGCCCCAGGTAAAGGAAATTCCCCACATGCATCCCAGAGATTTGGCATAATGTGAATCTGTTCCAATTTTTTCAAAAATAAAAGGTAATATCATATTTACTTCTGTTTACTTATTTCAATCATGATATGACATCAATTTTACAAATTAATTTTTAAATATTTGATCCTGCTAACTTGCACAACCAGAAACTCAAGAAGCAAGTTATTTTGAGAAAACAATAGAAGGAAAAGCTGCTACTCAGTGTGGTAATCTGTGGACCAGAATGAGTTTGTAAACTCACTGTTGGTCTGCATCAGGTTTCCTGGAGAGTAAACAACAGTTGCAATTATTGGACACAAATATAGTTCTAGTTCCTTGGCATATGGAATCATGGAATAATAGAGTTGTAAGAGAGCCCATGGGCCATCTAGTCCAACCCCCTGCAATGCAGGAAAAACACAATCAAAGCAGCCCCGGCAGATGGCCATCCAGCCTCTGTTTAAGTTTCCAAGGAAGGAGTTTCCATGACACTCCAAGGCAGAGTTCCACTTTTACAGTCAGGAAATTATTTCTAATGATCAGATGAAATCTCCTTTCCTGTCATTTGAACCCACTGCTCCGAGTCCTAGTTTCCAGGGAAACAGAAAACAAGCCTGCTCGCTCTTCCATATGACTTCCTTTCACATATTTATACATGGCTATCATGTCTCCTCTCAACCTTCTCTTCTGCAAGCTAAATATACCCAGCTTTTTAAGACACTCTTCATAGGGTATGGTCTCAATACCTTTGATCATTTTAGTTGTCCTCTGGACACCCTCCAGCTTATCAATATTTCTCTTTAATTGTAGTGCCCAGAACTGGACATAGTATTCCAAGTAACTTCTATCCAAAGCAGATTAGAGGGGCACCATTACGTTCCTTGCTCTAGGATCAGTGGTTCCTAACCTTTGATCCTCCAGGTGTTTTGGACTTCAGCTCCCACAATTCCTAACAGCTGATAAACTAGTTGAATTTCTAGGAGTTGAAGTCCAAAACACCTGGAGGACCAAAGGTTGGGAACCACTAGTCTAGACTCACTACTCCTTTTGATGCAGCCCAAACTCCCATTTGCTTTTTTAGGTGCTGCATCACACTATTGGCTCATGTTCAACTTGTTGTCCACTAATACTCCAAGATCTTTTGCTGAGCCAGATGTCATCCATCCTGTCTCTGTGCATTTCATTTTTATGTGTAAGTATAGTGTCCTACATTTATCCTTAAAATCATAGAGTTGGAAGAGACCTCTTGGGCCATCCGGTCCAACTCCCTGCCAAGAAGCAAGAAAATCGCATTCAAAGCACCCCCGACAGATGGCCATCCAGCCTCTGCTTAAAAGCCTCCAAAGAAGGAGTCTCCACCACACTCCGGGAAGAGAGTTCCACTGCCGAACAGTTGTCACAGTCAGATAGAATCTCCTTTTCTGTAGTTTGAAGCCATTGCTCCACATCCTAGTCTCCAGGGCAGTAGAAAACAAGCTTGTTCCTTCCTCCCTTGTTGAAAATTATTTTGTTAATTTTGTCCCAGTTCTCTAATCTGTTGAGGTCATTTTTAATTCTGATCCTATCTTCTGGAGTATCAGCTATTCCTCCTAATTTTGTTATCCTAAACACCTAAGAATAATCATGATTTACAGTGAAAGTTCTAGAAACAATGACGAGACAATGAGAAACCTATCTGTATTATATCAACATGGTACTTCCCATACAATTTTTGGGGAAATTAGAAATCTATTATTTAGGATGGGATATAGATAATTACTGTACAGGAAGATAGAGGTATAGTGAAGAAATGTCTTTAGTATTAGAATGAAGTGGAGTATTAAAATTTAAGAAAAATGAAGCAGGGGATGCAAAGAGGCAATTTAAGGATTAACTTCTTCCAGTACTTACTGGGCAAAAAAGCATAAATGTTCTGACACTACCAAATTATTTAAGGCTATTTAGTAAAAAAAAAAAAAAAAGGACAATTTTGTATTTATTTTTTCCTCACAATATCCAAATTCAGTTTTAAGTGGGTATCCTTATATCAGAAACAACAAGTACTATACTCACCCACCAACTACAAGTTTTTAAACCAATAAAAGAGGTTGTCCTGGGCCAAACTTTTAAAGGACTTCTGCATGAAGCTCTCATAAACTGTTTTTATCCTGACATAACACCATATCTCCCGTCTGCATATGGGCCCCATGGAGCAATTTTACAGACTACTATCGAAATAAATAATAGAGAGAGAACTTCGATACAGTCCTGCTTTATTCGCCCAAAAATACCAGGAAACTCTCCATCAGATCCCAGGCAAGCTTTAATAAGAGCTTCAAAGTTCTTCGTACAAATAAAAAATGATGAATCTGTACCTGAACTATGACATTTGGCCCAGGAATGTTCTTAATTAATTGAACACATTACAAAAAAGGGTAATGTATTTTACATATTATAGGGCAGGACAATTTCTTTGGCAGTGAGTCTTCTCATATTCTGCATTCAAAATTATTACTTACAATAAAGGCTCAAAACTTGCTTAAAAATAAATCTGGGAGACACAGGGTTGCAAGATGAACTTTGGGAGCCAAATAGAAGCTGAACATTGCTCCACACTGTTGCATTTCACTTTTACAAACACGACAAGAGCAACTAAAGTCAATTCTGAAATAGAGAATGAACTGTAACTTTCTTTTATTTGTCTCCAAGCTAAAAAAAAGACATTTTAAAATTAGTCATATTGAGACATTTAATTCAGAGTATAATGTATGAACACAGTCCATGTGTTACAAAGTGTCTCCCACCTTTGTGATTTCTTATGTAGCATATTCACCATTGGTTATGGTTATAATATAAGACACCAACAGCAAACAATAATTTATAACATTCTACTGAAGATCCTTTATCAAGTTTCAGTCAGGGGTCAAATAATTTATGCTTTGGAAAGATGACCTCTGTGTTTAAAATTCATTGTTCTTCTGGAGATTGGGTCTCTAAGTGCTCATCATTTTCACTTCTCATGAAATATACCATCTTTGGCTGAGCCATTCCTCCTCAATATTAAGGATTTCTTGTGTTCATTTGATCTAGGGGAGTTACAATTATGAATCATCCTACCAACCATAACTTATAATACTCACAGTAACCACTAATGAAGGTTGCCAAGCAGTTAAAATATCAAAGCAACATATATCAGAACATTTCTGAGTAGGAAGATAGACTTCCAGTGTTGTACTATCCAGATATTTATTATGTACTGTAAATTACATCATTGGCTGCCTCCTACACTGACAGCTTTGCACTGACAAAGCTTAAACACCAGGTTTTAATAACCATCACTTGGCAATCTTTTGATCATCAGAGAAAGATGAAAGGAAGCACTGCCTGCTGCAGGCTGTCTACTCAGTCAAAACAAAAGAAAACTTCAGAGAAAGACAGGCAGAGATGCATCAGGTGCTAATCTTGAAGTGTGCTATACAGAAGTCAAGTGTACTGTCTCCTCATGCGACATTCATGATTACTTTCACCAGGGTCAAGAAAACCCTTTATCCATTTGGTGGCAGGGAGCAAAATATCACCCAAAAACTCTCACATTGAAGGATCCCTTTAATTTTGGGAATTGCAAGGTGGATTTATTTTATTTTATTTTATTCAGAAAGCAAAAAACAGGTGACAGTGAAGGAAAATCTCCTCCCATGACTTCTTGAAGACAGAAAGCAACAGAGTGATCCATTCCTTCCTGATTAATACAATGTGTTTAGCTGTGTAGACTGTACTTTCCAACACTTCAGCTGGTATGGACTGATAAAGATGAAATCCAGTAAGAGGCTCCTTCAGTTTTCACTAGTCTCGTGCTCTGCTGGCCCTTTTCCAATAGGAAACCAAAACCATACCATGCACATATAACTCTCTCTCATTTTTCCTAGCCCCTATCAGCCAGGTGGTCAGAGGCAAAACCAAGAATGAGCACCACCCTCTGAATCACCTCTTTGTGGCATTGCTTGTCTAGAGGCAATCTGCATCCATGAAAGAACTGGAAAGAACTAGAAATAAAACTGCCACTGTCATAATACATTTCCAAATCTCTGATGTAATCATACCTGAATAAAATGGGAAATCCAATATACAGTGTACTAATGGAATACACTGTTCAAGTCGCTACATATCAGAAAAGATATTTGAGAACTAAGAGTTAGAGCAAAGCAACAAAATAATCAAATGTTTTAAGTAGGGATGTGCAACTGTCTAGATAGGATATTAGATTAGACAGATCCTTGGTGCGACTAAATATGACTCTTACTTATGCAATGTAGAAGAACTTGGAATCCTCCATGAAAGTAACCATATCCAATCCTTCCTCTGACTTTGTAGTTAAAAGACAATATTGTATGATATAGAAAAACTAACCAATATTCTTTAATGCAATGCAAAAAGCCCAGATGTGACAGATATTCAACATGATCAACTAGTCGGACAAACATCATAAAATGAATTCCAAAATGAACAATCCAACCAACCCTTCTTACCTGTGTAACAAAGATTTCTTTCATTTCCACTGTAGGTTTTATATGTTCAGCATGAGATACACAATGCCATCTGCTCCTTTTTCAAGGTACTATCAGTCAAACCCAACCTTGTCAGTTTATCTTTCAACTTCTAAATTGAAACCATTCTAAAACACCCTGCTTTCATCTTTACAACCTTCTCCCTCTTTGAACCATTTCACAGCCTTAGAAGAATACACATGACTTAAGAAGTACAAGCAATCTTTTAACATTTCAATGTTGTGGATCTTGTTGTAAACAATATTACAAGTTTTATCTGCATGGCAGTGTCATAAATCAAAGGTTAACATTTCTGAACTCTTAACAAATGATATTTTTCCACATAAAGATCTGACAGCATACTACAAAACCTTGATTTTCAGAGAACAGATTTACAAATATAAATGTGCATTTAACTAAACTAAAAGCAGGTTGAAAAAATGATTGCAACTAAACAAAAAATGGACTGCCTATGGGAGACAAATTTTTATGCGGCAAGATTTCAATTTTCATTTCCAATTTCTGTGTGTGTGGGGTCCTATAAAATTCAAGTATAGATAATTTATCATTTAGATTTTTTTTCCTGATGCACATGATCAAGAAAAACTACTTTATATAACACCAGGGACAGAAATCTCATATTCCTCTAGATGTTGTGAATCTACAACGACTATCAAATCAACCTAATGTGATATACAATCCAAAAACAAGGGGAGAACTGCAGAAGTCCCACCCCTGCATTACATAGACACATATTACAATGGACCCTTACTAACTAGTGGAATTTGTTTCCAGGACCCCCTGTAGATACCAAAATCAATGGATGTTTAAGTCCCATTATATACAATGATGTAATAAAATGGTGTCCCTTATGTAACATGCAAAAAAATCAGAATTTCTTTTTGGGATTTAAAAAAATATTTTCAAGCCATGGATGATTGAATCTGTGGGTGCAGTCCATGGATACGGAGGGCTGTAAATCTATAATATGAAACTCAATGGTTACTAAAAATGGCTACATATTGTCTCCAGTACCAGAAACACTATTCCTTACAATTGCTGGGGGGAAGGGGCTACGGTATTGATGCTGTTGATTTTCAGTAAATCCTATATAACAGAGGTACATCTCTCTCTACTTCACCATCAACAGACTGTTCAAGAGGCATTAAGGCATAGAGGCTGAGCTTTGAACTAGGACTCTGAGGCCCCTACTAGACTGCTACATAAAACCCAGATTATCTGCTTTGAACTGGATTATACGGCAGCGTAGACTCATATAATCCAGTTCAAAGCAGATAATGTGGATTATCTGCTTTGATAATCTGGATTATATGGCAGTATAGAAGGGGCCTGAACCTTGTTCATCACGGGGACTCATGTGATGGCTTGGCCCAATCACCCTCCCTTAGCATCAGAAGGCAAGAGCAAAACGCCTTTAAGCAAATCTTGCCAAGAAAACACTAGGATATGGTTACCAAAAGCCAAGTCAATTTGAAGACACATATAAAACAGCCATAAAAAAGATGCAGAATTCCTGATGCCACAAATGCTTTACAGTAAAAATGAAACTCATGAAGTACAGTAGACCTTCTGTATCAGCTGGTGTTTGATTCCAGAACATCTTGTATATATCAAAACCCATGAATGTTTAAGTTCCATTATGTGCAAAGGCATAATAAAATGGCATCTCTTCTATAAAAGGCTGAGAGAGTCTGAGGTGCTGTCAAATGCTGGGAGGCAGAGTATATAGTCTAGTGTGCCCAGTGTATGGCAAAAATTAAAAAAATAAATAAAAACGAGCCATGGCTGGTTGAATCTGTGGACAAAGAAACCAGAGATTTTGAAAGCTGATTGGAATATTAAATATTCTCTCATTTTAGAAAAATATAGTTCACTACTGACCGAGCTTCAACTGTTCTTGTCACAAATATGCAACTGATACTTGATCATCAGAAACTGCCCTGCAGTTCTCTGCATTATCTATTCAATCACACAGTTCTATATTATAACCTCATTTGCCCTTAGCTGAAGTTGAGCTTTTCAAGAAGACATAATGTTCCTGACTATAAACGGTATGTCGCAAAAGGACACAATACTAATAATTAAAACCACAAGTCATAGCAATCTGCACAAAGTGACATAACCTGTACACTCTGATAAACTGTTTTCCCTTTATATCAGAGAATTTGTGCAGAACTCAAGTTTGCAAATTCACCCGGCTGCTCCCCAGCATGATCACAAGAAGAATACATTAAACTTTCATTTCTGATTTCAATCAACTACAATTTAACACTTTGATGCAATCCTAACTATACTAAACTTTAATTATGGTATATTACAACAAGACAGCTTCACAAAATCTAATTAAGATTAACTAAAGTTTATCTGGCTTTAGATTGAACTGTAAGCTATATTTAGTTAAAGACTGAAGAGACTGCTTCTGATTTTCTTCTTCTGACTGCACTAAAGGAGGTAAGCGCAACATGAAGCTCATATGGAATTCACAAAACTATATACTGTTGTTTTGTACTGTTATATTTGAATGAGGCCAATAATGTTGGACTCATTAGTTGTTGCCCCAACAGCTAATTCTGGGAAGCTGCCTGCCATTCAAAAAACCCCACAATGCAATGCAACAACAATAATGTTGGGGTCCTAACAAAAGTTAACAATGAGTAAACTACTTCTATTTTAAACATTTAGTATCAAAACTCTTTGGGGGTTTTTTTGCATGAGTTTGTGCATACATAGCTTTATGACATTTCCTGAGGAAAAAGTGTACATTTGATGCTTTGTGATTTTAAGCCTTCTTCAGCTACTACTGAAATCAGGAGATATGGGTATAAGTTATAGTGACATTACATTACGTTGTGAACACCGTACATGGAACAGTAATTCAGCCAATGTAGCACAGGAAATGTAAGGCTATTCAGAAAAAGGCCTGAAGTGTATTTTCGTTTTATTTTTGTTTTAAAAATATTTTTATTGAGTTTTGCACATGTACATGAAAGGAAAGAAAACACCATATACATAGAGGGAAAAAGAAAAAAAAAAAACAAACAAAAAAAAAAACAAAAGAAAAACAAAACAAAAAAAAAACGTGAGTTTAATAAATAGTGGTAGTAAAAAAAAAAAAAAAACGAATAAATACACACAGTTGGGGGGGGGGAATGGGGGGGGATAGGGAGTGAGGGGGGGGGAGTCGACTTCCACTGCTCCCGACGGTAAAGCTTCTTTTCTCCTTTTGAAAACTCATCCATCTTCTCTTCACTTGCTTCTTTGCTGTTGGTGCTTTGGTTTCCACCTCACTGGGTGGGGTGCCGAGTTCCTAGTTTATTTTCAAATCTAATAATTCCTATCTCTTTTTGGTAAATCTTTAATCTATATCCATTTCTTTTGTTTATTTGTACCCTTATTTATTCATTTTAATTCCTTGTATATTTACCTATGTATATATAAATATGTACTTATTTAGTTCTTATATAATCTTTTAATTATTCGTTTGTTTAGAGCTCTTTTTTGTAGTCAGATTGGCCTCTAGATATTTTTCTATTCCTCGCCAGTCCGTTTCTTTCCTTGATCTGCCCTGATTCCTTGCCATTAAGTAAGTCAATCTATCCATATTTTTTATTTCCACCACTTTGATTAACCATTCCTCATTCTTAGGGATTGTTTCTTGTCGCCAATATCTAGCGTATGTTAATCTAGCCGAGGTGGTTAAGTATATCATTAATTTTTCCTCATTTGGGTTTCGGGGTTCATTGAATATTCCTAATAGGTAGAGTTCTGGAGTTTTCCTAATTTTAGTATTCATCATTTTTTGTATAATTTCATGTATTTTAGACCAGTATTCTCTCGCTTTTTTGCATTCCCACCATGTATGGATGAATGTTCCTTCTTTTACTCCACATTTCCAGCACTTACCATTCTTAGTTTTGTTAATTATTCCTAATTTTTTAGGGGTGAGGTACCATCGGTAGAACATCTTCATCCAGTTCTCTTTTAATTGATATGCGTAGGTATATTTTAGTTTCCTTCCCCAGCACGCTTCCCACTCCTCCATTTGAATGGGTCTTCCTATATCTTTGGCCCATTTACTCATATTGTTTTTTACGTGTTCTATCTCTGTATTCCATTCCAGTAATATCCTATAAATTTTTGAAATTAGGCGGCCTGTTGTAAATAAAATTCTATCCCATAGATTATTTTTCCCCATAAATCCTTTCACTTTGTCTTTTTTATAATATTCCTTCAGTTGGCCATATTGTAACCATGTTATATTTAAATTTTCTGCTTTCAATTCCTCCTGGGATTTTAATCTAAGCTCCGATCCATGTAATTTTATTAATGTTTCGTAATTAGGCCATTGTGACCAACCTAGGAGTCTTCTCTGGACTGCCTCTATGGGTGAAATCCATATCGGGGTTTTATTGTACATTCTTAATTTATATTTATCCCACGTTTTTATAAGTGTCGATCTAATAAAATGATTGCCAAAGTTTTTTTCTATTTTAATTTTGTCATACCATAAATATGAATGCCAGCCTACTCTTAAATCAAAACCCTCTACTGTCAGAATTCTTTTATTTTCCAGTTGTATCCAATCCTTTATCCAAATTAGGTTGCAAGCTTCGTAATAAGTCTTCAAATCAGGCATTGCGAAGCCGCCTCTTCTTTTATCGTCAATTAAATTAATCCTTTTTATTCGGGGTTTTTTACCCTGCCAAATAAATCTACTCAAATCTTTATTCCATGTTGTAAAAATTTTCTGGCTTCTTAATATAGGCAGACATTGGAATAGAAATAACATTTTCGGTAGGATACTCATTTTTACCGCTGAAATTCTACCCATTAGGGAGATTTTTAAGTTATTCCAATTTTCTAAATCCATTTTTATATTTTTCCAGGTTTTTTCGTAATTGTTTTTTAATAATTGGGAGTTTTTTGAAGAGATGTATATTCCCAGGTATTTAATTTTGGGTGTTATTTCAATGCCTAATTTTTCTGATATCAACTTCTGTTTTGCCTTATTAATATTTTTTGCCAGGGCCTTTGTTTTATTCATGTTAATCATTAAGCCTGCGACTTCTCCATATTCTTTGATAATCGAAATCCATTTTTCTCCCTTCTTTGCTGGGTCTCCTATAAAACAAATAATGTCGTCTGCGTATGCTTGTATCTTATATTGTACTCCTTGGATGGTTGTTCCTTGTAGTTCCTCATTCGATCTTATATTAATTAATAGGGTCTCTAGGGTCATTATAAAGATTAGGGGCGACAGGGGACACCCCTGCCGTGTTCCCTTTCCAATTTCCAACTCTTCTGTTACCTTCCCGTTTACCATGATTTTTGCTTTTTGTCTCTGATATATGGCCTCAATTGAGTTTTGAAGGTGATAGCCCATATCGAGTTCTTGTATTAACAATTTAAAATAGTCCCAGTTTACCCTGTCGAAAGCCTTCTCGGCGTCCACGGCCAGGAGTAATATCTCCTGTTGATTTTGAGATTCATAATATTCTAATAAATCTACTACTAGTCTTATATTATCTTTGATGTTTCTATTTGGTAGGAAGCCGGATTGCTCTTCCTTTATCCATTTTTTTAAAAATATTTTTAATCTTTCTGCAATTATATTGGAAAAAATTTTGTAATCTACATTCAATAACGATATAGGTCTATAATTTTTTATATCTTCTGGGTCAGAGTTTTCCTTATGTATTACGGTGATCAGGGCCTCCTTCCATGAGTTTGGCATCTTTCCTTTTTCTCTTATTTCATTCATTATTTTGAGCAGATATGGTGTTAACTCTCCCTCGAATACCTTATAGTAAATTGCCGTCAGGCCATCTGGGCCTGGCGATTTTGAGCTGTCTAGTTTCCTAATTGCTGCTTGAATTTCTTTTTTAGAAATTTCTTTATTGAGATCTTCTCTCTCCTTTTCTGTGATTTTTTGTAATTTTAACTTCCCTAGATAACCGGTTATCTTTTCTTTTTCTATCGGGTCTTTCCCATATAATAGTTTATAGTATTGTGCAAATTGTTTTAAGATATCTTCCTCCAGATAATGGTATTTTCCCCCTGTTTTTATTCTTTTTATGTATGTTGCTTCTTTCCTTTTCCTTAATTTCCTAGATAGCCATCTACCTGGTTTGTTTGCCGATTCAAAATGGGTCTGTTTAATGTAGTTCATTTGCTTGGCTCTCTCTTCTAATTCAAAGTATTCTCTCTTTTTTTGTGTCATCTCTAATCTTAGCAACAAGTTTGAGTCCCTAGGTTTCCTTTTAAGTTCTTTTTCAATTTTTGCTATTTCTTCCATTATTATTTTAATTTGTTTTTGTTTTTCTCTTTTTTTCCAAATTCCCTGTTCTATTAGGTAGCCTCTCATAGTAGCCTTGCTGGCATCCCATACCATGTGGAGGGGTGTTTCTTGGTTATCATTTATTTTAAAAAATTCTTCCAGAAGAGCCCTATTTTTTTCTATATCTTCTTTCCTTTTCAGAAGGTTACTGTCCAATTTCCATCTCCAGTGTTTTTCCTTCTTATTTAATATTACCTCTATGGGGTTATGATCTGTATCTGTCCTTGGTAGTATCTTAATATTTTGAACTAGGGGGGAAAGGGATTTGGAGGTCCATACCATATCTATGCGGGACCAGCTTTTATTTTTTGCTGAGTAGAAGGTATAATCTTTTTCCTCACCATGGTGTGTCCTCCACACATCATCTAAATCGTACTCTTCTTTAAAATTTCTGAAGTCCTTTGATAAGAGTCCTTTAAATTTCTTGTCCCTGCTGTTTCTCCCCGGATTTCTATCAATTTCACAGTTCATCACCCCATTGAAATCTCCCATTAAAATTATCTTGTCAAATTCCTTATCTTGTATTAATTCCTTCAGTTTTTTCACAAATTTGGATTTAGGCTCATTTGGAGCGTAAATATTTATCACTAATATTCTTAAATTTTCAGTGTTAATAATAATTCCCAGTATTCTACCCTCCGTATCTTTAAAAGATTGTTGAGCTTCTAATTTGGGGCTAACATAAGTTACTACTCCTCTTTTTTTTTGTATGTCTGAAGAATAAAATTCCTTACCTAATTTTGGTTGCGATAGAAGTTCTGCTTGGTCCCGCCTTATATGTGTCTCCTGGAAAGATATTATGTCATAATCTGATTTTTTAAGGGGGTTATAAATTTTATTTCTTTTTTGGGGGGAGTTTAGTCCATTCACATTACAACAATAAATCTTTAGGTGTCTTCTCATAGTATTTCTTCTCTTTTTCCACCTTCCATTGTCTCTTCTTCCTTTTCAGAGAGTGTTATATGGTTATCCTCCTCCTCTAAATCCTCTTCTTCTGTCCTGCCTTCCTCCTCCTCCTCCTCCTGAGTAGTTTGGTCTTTCTTTACATTAGTGCGGTGTTCTGGGAAGTATTGGTCGTCTGTCTTCTTTTTAAATATCTCTGTACAAGGTCTAAAGTTTTTTGAGTATTCCTCTTCCTCCGATTTCTCTTCCTCTTCTAATTCTTTCTTCAATTTTTTATAAAAGTTTTTTGCTTTCGCCTCTGATGTAATCCAATATTTCTCTCCCTTATATGTGGTCATTAACCCCTCTGTCTTTTCCCATCTGAATCTTATTTTATGCTTTTTTAATTCATCTGCTAGGAATTGATATTTTCTTCTTCTGTTGAGGGTCTCCGTCGGATATTCTTTCAAAATCACTATTTTCTCTCCTTTGAAGGATGTTAATTTCATGTTATTTATTTTTAAAATTTCATCCCTGTATATCTTTTTTGTGAAGTTCACTATTACGTCTCTTGGTGTCTTGTTCTTTTTTGCATAATTTGTATTTATTCTATAGATTCTATCCGTTCTATCTTCCGCTTCGTCCGTTGAACAATTTAGGATGTTTGCTATGATTTCAATTATGATTCTTCTTATATTTTCCTTCCCCTCCTCCCAAACGTTGCGAAATCTTAGTTGGTATTCTAGCTCTTTTGCCTCAAACTGTTCTTGTCTTGATTTGATTTTGCCCGTCTCCGAATCCAACTGTTGTACTTCCTTACGTAATTTGTCCTGTGAGTTTCTGATTTCAGCCTTCTCTTGTTTTAAATCTTTTAATTCTTGATTTATTGTCCCTATTTCCTGCTTCATTGTTCTTAACTCTTCTTTGATTTCCTTCTTAAAATCTAACATTTGTTCTTGTGCTAACTTTTGATAGGCGTCCTGCTTCTCTTGCATTCTCTGCAGTTCTTTCAGAATTGAATCCGTCATGTCTCTTATGCTAGGCTCCTCCGAAATGGATGACCTTTTTTGCTGTAACTTAGGTTCTTTATTGTCTCTGTCTCTTAATTTATATGCCATTTTCTCTTTGATTTAATTTGCCTTCTCAGTAGATTCAGGAGTCTGGATCTCTTTATTTGAAACTTTATTTGAACTTTATTTGAAACTTTATTTGAACTTTATTTAACTTCTCCAATAAATTGCTTTCCAGAATTATCTCCTTAAGATAAATGTTTTACTGCCTCTCCCCTCTCTAGTCTGATTCCCTGGGGATGACAGATGCAACGACCTCTGCACCTTCTCGCAGCCCTGGCTTTGCCTCCTCCGTTCTTTATCACAGCCCCCTCTCCCCTCTCTGGGAGTTTGTTAGTCTTTCCTTTGCTGCTCTTCCTTTCCCTCACTTCAACAAACTTCCTGATTCTTTGCTCTGTTTAGTTGTAATGTTATTGTCTTTATTGTTGTTTGTTTCTGACCACACAATCCTTCCTCCGGGGGGTTGCCTTCCTATCTTTCCTTTCTGTTTCCGTTTTCCTCCAGTCCTCTCGCTCTTCTCCTCCCCTCGCGGGGTGTAACAGTACTCCTCCCTCTCTCGTCTCTTTGTCTTTTCTCCACTTTCCAAGCCGCCGTTCGACAAACCCTCCCTCCGAGTCTCTCCTTATCTTATCTTTCCAGGAACAGCGTTTCCAAGGTCAGTGGGTTGTCGTCGCCATTTTCGTTCTCTTTCCCTTTGTATATTTTGTATATTTTGTCTGTTTTATAAAGTTATTGATCCTCCGGTTTTTAGTGTCTTTACAAATAATTTAATAATTTAGATACCTTCAACCGTTAGTTGCTCCAAACTTTTAAGTTAGGCTTTAAACCGCCCAGCCAACTCTTTCTCAACTCGGGTACTTATTCTTTATTGTCCTGTTATTATTAAAATGTTTCTTTCCCAAGTCCAGGATTCTCTTTAATTGAGTTGTTAGACCTCTTTCTTCTTTTTCTCTTGCTCCTCTATCCCCAACGAGCCTCCGGCATTCCCGCCACTCCTATTTTCTTATTTCTTATTTTCTCTTTCTTCCTCAATGCTCCAGATTTAGTCTCATTAGTTTTATTTCCAAATAATGTAATGTAGTATAGTCAAACGATGTTTCTTACCCGTCAGTGCAGTTCCTTCTTCCTCTAGTCTCTCTTTCTCTCTTCTCCAATTCTTAAGTTTTGATGTGTGTGAGGCTGGGGAGAGTACCGCGCCGCCCTTCACAAGGTGCAAGCCGGCTCGCCTAATCGCGGTTCGCCTTTCCCTGTGGCTCCCTAGTCCCGGGTCTTACTGGAGGATCTCCCTTGAGGGGGGAACCCCACTGTAGACCTTCGGGGGGTGCCGTGGGATACGCTGTCTCCTTGTATCGATCCACAAAGGAGAGGGAGCCAAAGCTCTACCCAACCGCTGTTCTTAGGCTGGTCCTTACCGAAGAGCTCGAAGGACCCGACTCCCCGCCATATTCCACACACCGGAAGTCTGAAGTGTATTTTCAAGTGTACACCTTATACAACTATGACAAGGTCTGAATGCTAATTCAACTCCAATTCCCACACAAACATGCTAAGCTATGTGCCCATTTCCTGATTTATCACGAAACACAGACAGTTGTTGTTGTTGTTATCTAGCTATATATATAAAAGGGTAAAGTTGTTTGTTCTGTGACTATAACAACACAACTAAACGCCCCAGAAATATGAAACTTGGCAACACAACGCAAAAGCCTTGCCTCACGGTTCTTACAACACAATCACACCACAAAAACACAATCCGGAGCCACAAAACCGAAAAAACTGGCAAAATGGACAACAACGCAACTACATGACCCAAACACACGAAACTTGGCAACACGACCCAAAATCCTTGCCCCTAGGTGCCGACAACAAAAAGAAAAGAAAAAGTCCTAATTAGAAGAAAAGGAATGTTTTTATCCAATTGCAGACAGTCAGAAGGCTAAGCTCCGCCCACTTGGTCTCCTAGCAACCCACTCAGCCCAGGGGACAGGCACAGTTAGGCCTTACTTAGGCCTCTTCCACAGATTATCTGATTTGAACTGGATTATATGGCAGTGTACACTCAAGTACATTTCCACACAGCTATATAACCCATTTATAACCTTATATTATCTGCTTTGAACTTGATTATCTTGAGTCCACACTGCCATATAATCCACTTCAGTGTGCATTTTATACAGCTGTGTAGAAGGGGCCTCATATAATCCAGTTCTAAGCAGATAATATAAGATTATTAATATATAGTAGAGTCTCACTTATCCAACATAAACAGGCTGGCATAACGTTGCATAAGTGAATATGTTGGATAAGAAGAGATTCAGGAAAAGCCTATTAAACATCACATTCCCTCACGACCCTATCTGCTGCCAAACGGCCATCCATGTCTATGCCAGGCATCCTCAGAGATTATGAGATCTGTTTGAAAACACACAAGTGGGATGTTTATTTCTATCTCAGCAGTAATATCCAGGATGGGACAACTCTTATCTGTTTCAGGCGACTGTGAATGTTCCACTTGGCCACCTTGATTGCCATTGAATGCCCTTGCACCTTCAAGGCCTGCCTACTTCTTGCTTCGGAGAGGAATCCTTTGTTGGGAAATGTTAGCTGGCCCTCAGTACATCATTTCTGCAATTCCCTGATTGCTCAGTGCTGTTCTTTAGTTAACTGTCCTGATTTCACAGATTTTTTTTAATACTGGGAACCACATTTTGTTCATTCCAGGCAGGCAGGAACCATCCAGGCTTTGAAGCTACAAGGCTATTCAGTGCCAATTCCAATATTCACACTTGCCTAAAGCAGACAACAGTTCTTTCTTCCACCCTGGCCATTCCACAGATATATAAATCCCACTTACTTTCGTTACAACACATTTCACAACCTCTCAGGATACCTGCCATACATGCAGGCGAAACATCAGGAGAGAATACATTTCGAACATGACCAGTCAGACCACAGAACTCAGAGCAACCCAATACAAAGACAAACAAAAATAATAAAATAAATACAAAAAAAACATAAAAAATAAATACCATAATACTATTAAACAAACATAAATAAAAATAATATAATCAAATAATAAGATATAATACATACAAATAATAATACAAACAAATAATAATAAAATAATAAAAAATAAAATACATACAAATAATACAATAAAAATAATTAAAAACACTAAAAATAATTAAAAACACTAAAACATTAATACAATAAAATACTATAATAACACAAAATAACTAAAAATAATAAAAGAAAATAATAAAATATAATAAATAAAAAACATAAAAATTAATTTAAAAATACAAATAACATCAAATAAAAATTCCACAACTATTTTTAACCAATACCACCACCACTTTGCCACAGCAATGCGTGGCCGGGCACAGCTAGTCTATATATATAAAAGAGTGATGGCATCACGGCGACCCACAAAACAACAAAACTACAGGCCCCCCAACCTCGAAATTTGACAACACAACCCATCATCCACGCCTCTAGGTTGATACAACAAAAAGAAAAGAAAAATAAAGTCCTAATTAGAGAGAGAGAATAATTGCTTTTATCCAATTGCTGCCAGTTAGAAGGCTAAGCTCCTCCAACTTGGTCTCCTAGCAACCCAATAAAAAATAATAAAAAACACTAAAAAATTAATACAATAAAATACTATAATAACAGAAAATAACTAAAAATAATACAAGAAAATAATAAAATATAATAATTAAAAATATAACTTACAATAAAATTAATAAAAAATTGCAAATAACGTCAAATAAAAATTACACAACAATTTTTAACCAATACCACCACCACTTTGCCACAGCAACGCGTGGCCGGGCACAGCTAGTATATATATATAAATGTAACGTGCGTTTTTCCCATGAAGTAAACAACAAAACCACTGAACCAAATCACACCAAATTTGGCCACAAAAGACATAGTCATTCAGTCTATGTTTTTCAATTAAAAAAACCTTGAAAAATAGTCCAAATTACAGAGGATGAGGAAGAGCTGTTCTCCCCCGGCTGTCAGTCAGAAAGGTAGGCCCCACTGCCTTTAGGCCCACTTCGTTTCCTAGCAATCCCCTCAACCACAATGGTGCAAAGTTCACTTAGGCCTCATCCACACTGCCTATAAAATACTGATTATCTGATTTGAACTGAATTATATGGCAGTGTAGACACAAGGCCCTTCCATACAGCTATATAACCCAGAACTGCATGAACACCAAGCACAAAGTAGCTGCACGCAACAACCTCCTGAGGAAACTGACTGGCAGCGCATGGGGTGCAGACCCACAAGTAATAAGAACATCAGCCTTGGCCTTGTCTTTCTCAACTGCAGCCTGTCCTGTTTGGCACAAGTCTGCCCATGCGAAGCAGGTGGACATAGCACTGAATGAAACATGCAGAATCATCACAGGATGCCTTAAACCTACACGTGTTGATAAACTCTACAAGTTAGCTGGCATTGCCCCTCCTGACGTGCGATGGGAAGTTGCTGCTAACTGCGAGAGAAAAAAGGTCGAACATTGTAAAAGCCACCCACTGCATGACTATCAGCCTCCTCCCACCAGACTCAAATCAAGGAAGGGCTTCATGAGAACCACCACTCCTCTTGATGTTCCTCCAACAGCAGCAAGGATGTCCCTCTGGGCAGCTAAACCTGGCAATTCTAACTGGATGACTCCCCACGAGGGTCTTCCTCCAGGGGCAAACCAAGAATGGGCAACTTGGAAGTCCCTAAACAGACTGAGAAGCGGAGTGGGAAGATCAAAAGACAACTTGGCAAGGTGGCACTACCTGGAGGAATCCTCCACCTTGTGTGACTGTGGAGCAGAACAAACAACTCCGCATATGTATGCTTGCCCACAATGCCCTGCCTCATGTACGGAGGAGGAGTTGTTTAAAGCTACGGACAATGCGGTTGCTGTTGCCCGCTTTTGGTCCAAAACTATTTAGTTGCTTGTGATTTCCTTTTCCCCCCCATCATTTTGAAATGTATTTGTTGTGCAATGTTTTTGACACAAAATAAATAAACCCAGAATGCCAAGGCACATAATCCACAGTATCAGCTCTGAACTGGATTATCTTGAGCCCACACTGTCATATAATCCAGTTCAGTGTGGATTTTATACAGCTGTGTAGAAGGGGCCTCATATAACCCAATTCTAAGCAGGTAATATAAGATTATAAATATAATATATAATAACTAGCTGTGCCCGGCCACGCGTTGCTGTGGCGAAGTCTGGTGGTATAGGAAATAAAGTATTGAGGAATTGGTGGTAGTTAAGGTAAAGGGTAAAGGTGTGGAGTCCAGATAATCCAGTTAAAGCAGATAATATAAGATAATATAAGATGTATATTATATAGCTTATATATAGGGTTATATAGCTGTGTGGAAGGGCCTTGAGTCTACACTGCCATCTAATCCTGTTAAAATCTGATAATCTGTATTTTATAGGCAGTGAGGAAGAGGCCTAACTCTGCCTGTCCCCTGGGCTGAGTGGGTTGCTAGGAGACCAAGTGGGCAGAGCTTAGCCTTCTAACTGGCAGCAATTGGATAAAAACAATTATTCCTCTCCCTCTAATTAGGACTTTATTTTTCTTTTCTTTTTGTTGTATCAACCTAGAGGCGTGGATGATGGGTTGTGTTGTCAATTTTCGAGGTTGTGGAGTGTTTAGTTTTGTTGTTTTGGCGGTCGCCAGGATTCCATTACTCTTTTATATATAGATTACTGTGTATATAATAATACAGAACAATATAATCTCTGAAATCAGGACAGTAAATAAAGAGCATCACTCTGAAAACAGGGAAAATGGAATTTCTAGAAAGGAAACAATCAGAGTCAGCTAAAACCTCCCAACAAAGGATTCCCACAGGAAGGAAGCAGCCAGGCATTGAAACTGCAAAGCCATTAAATGCTAATCAAGATTATTAACTGCAGCATTCATACTTACCACACCGAGACTACTCACTGCTATTCAACCTGGTCAACCAAGGATTCCACAAGATAGAAAGCCGCCAGGCTTGCAAGCAGAAGGCTAATTCAGTATTATTCAACCTGGCCAACCAAGATTTCCCCTAGGCAGAAAACCCCCAGGCTTTGAAGCCACGAGGCTTCTCCATCCCATTCAACCTGGCCTAGCAAGGATGACCTATGTAGAAAGCGGCCAGGCTTCTAAGCTGCAAGACTATTCAGTGCAATTCAAGCTGGCCAAACAAGCATTTCCCTGCAAAGGAAGTAGCCAGGCTTCAAAGCAGCTCTTTGATTGAGGGTGCTACTCCAGCTCGCGAAACAAGGATTTCCCTAAGCATAACACAGCCAGGCATTGAAGCTGCAAGGCTATTTAGTGCAATTCAACCAGACCAACAAAGGATTAACCTTGGCAGAAGGCGGCCAGGCTTTGAAGCAGCGATACTACACTGTACTATTGAAGCTGACCAAACAAAGATTCCCCTAGGTAGCAAGCAGCCAGGCTTTGAAGTAGTGAGTCTATTCACTACAATTCTAGTACCCAGCCTTCCAAGCAGCAAGCCTATTCCTTTGTATTCCAGCTAACCAAACAAGGATTCCCATAAGAAGAAAACAGCCAGGCTTTGAGGCTGCAAGGCTATTCACTGCTATTCCACCTGGCCAACAAAGCATTCCTAGAAACCACAGCAACGCATGGCCGGATACAGCTAGTTTTTTATATGACACTAATGTTTGAGGAGACACTAATGATAAAACACCAACCTGGTTGATGGCATTAGCAGCACATGAAGACAGTCCTGTTCCAAGGGAGGCAAGCAGGAAACAGGTTAGGTCAAAGGGCACTGGTGCCATTGCAAATCCAGCTGAGGCAGTGCTTACAACCAGGGCTGCAATAAAAAAAAGATATTTCAACATTCAGGGTAATGAATATGTATAATTTTGTAATTGTAACAACTACATATTAATTACAAAGTTAAAATGGCAAATTGGTCACAAATCCACAGCTCTCTACCACCACTTCTCTTTGTGGAAACAGTAAAAAAATGAAGAGTAGATAGCCACTCCCAATATATTCTACTTAAAATATGAAGATGATGGTATAAAAACCCTCCTCCAATTCAATCTGGGTCTAGAGACTGTTTCTATGGGCAATTACAGATATTCTACTGACATGTGACTATACGAATTTGACAATTCACATAATATGAATTAACAATCTTTTCTGGACAATGAGGTTCACCTCCTAAAATTAAAGACCAAAGCTAGCAGCATGCCCATGCTGCTTTTACAACTTTCTTGTTCACCTTTTTATCCTTATGACAAATGAAAGTATGATACATAAATGTTGAAGGTTGATATTGAAGAAAGCACGTAGTAAAATATATACTATAAATTTTCCAACCTTCCTTCTTGATTTTTAATTAGTTAGAAATAAAAGACAGTATGTAAAGGGGTATTATAGCACCCTATAGACTGAAAGAAAAGTTAACAGAATAAGCTTTCGTAGATCAAATCTGAGGAAGCAGATTTACAGATTTTAAAGAACTACATTTTAATATGTTTATAGAATGTTTGCAATGTGTGTGTATTTTGACTGTGCTCTGACCCGCCTCGAGCCATAAGGAGAGGCAAGTAAGAAATAAAAGTATATTATTATTATTATTATTATTATTATTATTATTAGGGATTACACTGGCCATCTAATGCAGTATTAATAGTCTCGCTCCGCATATGATTACATAGGAAACCATGGAACCAGTATGAGATCTGGATGGTGATGACACAAACCACAGAGCACCAATGTGCATTCAGGGTCTTCTTTAGTGCATTTTTGTGGAATTTTCTTGTCTGGCTGCCACAGATTGATGCTAGCTTCGAACAACATTAAATGGTTAGTGTAGATAGGGCCGAAGTCTAAGAAAGTTTATGCTACCAAATTTGTTCTCTCAATTACTCTCCAAGGTGCTACAAGATCCCTTTCCATTAGTTAGACAGGTTAGGGTTCCATTAGCAAGGGCAAATGTCTTTAACATTCTGGTAAGAAAGTTTAATTAAACTTATCAGAAAGAATACTTTAAACTCATTTATTATAGCAGAACACAAGCTCATTTATAGGAGGGGAGGGGAGGAGCAATCTGTATAACATTATCATTACAATGACCCTCAAAAGAAATTCTAGCACACTAAAGACAGTGTTCTAATTAAAGTCTCCATTGATTTCTCCAGATTAATTTCAGCCCCTCATTTCATTGCAACTTATCAAGTTCCCATTAAAAGAAGCGGTAGCACATTCTCATTTATTGAACTGAAATTAACTTTGTCCAGTATCCCACACTCATAAAACAAAGTTCTTGTTGTCAAGAATGTCGTCTCAGCATTATGTTTTTTGTTTAACGTTTTAAGGGCCTATCTCAAATTCAGCCTCAAAGGTCCACACATGCTTTTTAGATTGGACTACTATAAAGGGGTCTCAATATAGACTTTTCTCTTAAACCTGTTGAAGGCTAGAGTTACGACAGAACATGGGGAAGTGCTTCAGGGCAAGATAATGTTACTGGAGACCCACATTTTACATATTGCATTTGTGATGCTCTATTCCTCACCTCTGAACCTGCTTTATCCTAGTGCGCCTAAGCATGACTGGATTATTTAGCCACTACTAGGAATTTGTTTACACAAGTTCTGAATTGCGGGAAACACTGAGAACTATTATAATGATGGATTATCTTTCTAATTACTGTACACTCCTCTAAACTAACAGGAAAAGATGGGTGTGTGTGTGTGTGTGTGTGTGATAATATACACTTTCATGACCCCACTTTTCTTTTTCAAGTGACTACTTTATCAATGAACAAACATGGACCAAAGATGCACATGTTGATAGTTTGGAATGAGGGGAAAATGCTTAAAAATAACTGTGACAGAAGAAAAATGAGTAAGAAATAAATTAAAGGAACAGTATATAGTCATCTCACAGGATATATGAACAGCAGAGAAAGTATACAATCATACCAAAGTAAACACACTATTTCTTCTTTGTTTTTATAAAGGGATGCTGTTGAACTCTCTTTTTGAGAAGCATAGACTTTGCAAAGTAATTGGTGTTCAAAACATTTTTCCAGGGTAAAGTACTGTCTATTTAACTTACTGAATTCTTAAGTTTAAATCATTATTGTTTTATTTCATTTTCAGTCGGTCATTCAACAAGTGTTGGAATTTGCATCTCGACCAACAATCTTCTCAGACTGACCTGGAATCTAGACCCACTCATCCTCTTGTACTATATTTATTTAATTAACTTTAATAGATGTCTTATCTATACGCCACATCCTTCCACTCACTAATGAAATTATGGACTGAAATATCACATGTCAGGCTGCCAGATTTCAGCTTGTAGATTCCCTCAAACCCAGAGCTTGGAAGGTGCCGGGCAAGATACATCTGATAGGCTTTACCACCTTGTTCTTCTGCTGCCCTCCTACCTCCTAACCACATACCTGCTAGAAATAACAGGCAGAAGAGAACAACTAAAGGGAAATAACAGCTAAGGAGAAAGTTGGACAAGGAAGGTGCAATTTAAATAGGACAAAGAATCTGTGCAGCCTGCACCTTACCAACCCAAATTAAATGCATAAAAGGATCCCTTTATTACTCATTAATTAATGCATGTTAAAGATCCATGTATACTATATACAAATATAAATTTGTACACTGGTATTCTATATGAAGTGAAAGCAGTTTGTTGGTATGTTTAAGTGTGAATTTCCTGGAGATAAGTCCTTTTCCCCAAATATCAAAAATGATTTTCTATCACTACACTTATCAATGTAACAAGCTAATCCTGGCAAATGACTTTAGGGCTAAAGAAATCCCAAACATACTTAGAAAAAGTAACCCCAATGAACTAAGAAAACTAGTAAAAATGGAAATCCATAAAAAAATCAAAACAGTATTAAAAGGCAGAACAGACATATGAAACTTGTAAACTTAATTTGGAGGGAGAAAATCGAAAACCTAATAATACCTGTAAGTTTGATTTTGGACAAACGTGCCAAAACGCCTGGTAAAGTATCCAACTGTAGTTTCATCTCTTTCCATTGTTTTTCTTCCTGAGAAATGGACACAACTGTTTTTTCTGTACTATTTGGAATTGCCATGGGCAATGCTTCAGATTCATTCACTGTTGGTTTCTCAGATAAAGGGGGAAGAAGAGGAGAAACCGATCTCACCGCATGGTTAACCGTCTTTTCTGGAACTGAATGTTGGCCTTCAAAGTAAGGAGGCGCTGTTGATTCCGGCTTCAGTTTTGCTCGCTGACAGAGTGCTTTGTTATGTTCTATTACATACTGGGAGAGGAGGAGAAATAATAGAATAACTATGACTATTTTAAGTGAAATCCCACTTAAATTAATGAATTCCCGCACTAGTATTATTTGCAATCAGTCTTCATATCACATCAGTCTTTTCTCATATAATTGTGATATTATTTATAACTATATTTATATCATGGTGGTTTCCCAATGTGACATTCAAGGTGACTTGCAACAGATAAAAGAAATATAGCTAAAATTACAGAAAAGTTTTAAAAAATCAAACCTGTGAAAAATATAGCTATTGAAAACAACAAATAAAGAAAACACAGATCGATGATACTCTTCAGATGTTTTCTATTAGAGTTGCCATTACTCCTAATTAACATTGATTCTGATTCTTTTTAAAACCATTCTTTTTAAGCAGGAATGTGTATTGAGAAGCTCTTCAGATGTTATAATGATATAAACCTGATATAAAGACTAATTTAAATGGTACTACTCAATAAAATCCAGACACTGGTTTCATTTTTGAAACTATTTTAACACATTTATACTATATAATATTCGTGAAGAAATATCTTACAATTTGATGTTTTAAGATGAAATAAAAAATATGAAGGAATGCATACTGATTCCATTCACAATACCTTAGCCAAAGCCAAAAAAAGCAACATAATAACAGAAGCTATAATAAATATATAACAAATAATGATCCCGTTAAAGCTTGCCAGCTACATTTGAGTCATGTATGGTAAAAACATCTACACCAGCATTCCTGCTGCCTGCCTTCAGGACTATAAGAACCTCTGCCTGAGACCAGCTGCACCAGCACAGTGAACACGGTTCTTTACAACTACATGTTAAGTGTTGTTAAATTAATGTCACATAATTTGTCTTTTGTGTTTTTATTTTTACGCCTCTTTTGCCTTTTATTATTATTTTTAAATTCAATGTAAATAGAACCTAGAGTGGCAATACAAGTCATACAGGGCTGAGGGAGATATGGTGATGGCAGGAAAGAGAAAAAGGTGTTTAATACAGTAGAGTCTTGCTTATCCAACGTTCTGTATTATCCAACGCAGTTTGCCTTTTAGTAGTCAATGTTTTTGTTGTCAATGTTTTCAATACATTGAAATGTTTTGATGCTAAATTGATAAATACAGTAATTACTACATAACGTTACAGTGTATTGAACTGCTTTTTTTGTCTATTTCTTGTAAGACATGATGTTTTGGTGCTTAATATGTAAAATCATAATGTAATTTGATGTCTAATAGGCTTTTCCTTAATTCCTCCTTATTATCCAACATTTTCACTTATCCAACATTCTGCCAGCCCGTTTATGTTGGATAAGTGAGACTGTATTGTACTTATCTCACCTTCCAGGCACCCTGCCAGCCTGAAGAACTTGGAGAGTGAGCCAGACAGCGCACGAAATCTCACCTTGCTCTTACGTAATGCCAGGTCAGTGAAAAATAAGACTCATATCATCTATGATCTTATCAAAGACTAGCTTTTCCCAGCCACGCGTTGCTGTGGCTCATTGGAGTGATTTGTTGGCTAGGTGGAATAGCAGTGAATAGCCTTGGTTCCTGAAAGCCTGGCCGTTTTGTTGTTCTGGAAGTCCTTGCTTGGTGACCTGGATTGCAATGAATAGTGTCGGTGCGGCAGGTCTGAATGGTGTTATTAGTCCTTTTGATTTGTATTAAATAGCGTTGTAATCTGAAAGCCTGGGTGCTCTGTGCCTGGGGAATTCATGTGTTTGGAGGTGTTAGCTGGCCCTGATTGTTTCGTCTCTTGTAGCTCCAAACCGTGGTTGATTCCTGCCTGGTGGAATCCTTTGTTGGGTGGTGTTAGGTGGCACTGATTGTGTCATGCTTTGTATGCTCGAAGCCTGGCTGATTCCTGCCTGGGGTAATCCTTTGTTGTGAGGTGTTAAGTGGGACTGATTGTTTTGTATCGGTGGTAGACCTGTTTTGAAAATGTTGTTCTTTATGCGTTGGTGTGGAGAAGTGTGGTGGTGTGGTTTCTAAATTGTAGTGGTATTTTTTTATTTGTGTATTTTGTTATTTTTATTTATGTTTTTGCGGGGCAAAGGTAGGGGGTGGGGCCAGGCCACGCGGGGTGCATGGCAGCAAGGCCCAGGCCGCAGTGGCAAGGCCCAGGGCGCGGCAAAAAGGGCTAGGCCGCGGTGGGAAGGGCTTGGCAGCAGCAGGAAGGGCCAGACCATGGTGGGAAGGGCCAGGCCATTGGCAATTGAGTCCTCCTCGTGAAACCAGGCCAGAGGAGCCAGTGCCTTTCCTCACGACTGCGTTTTTTTGTTTCCTCTGGCAGGCAAGTTTGGGGGTATTGAGGTCAATGGCGCCGGCGGCGGGAATGGAGGGATGGCCGTTGAGGGTGAAGGGTGGTGTGTGTGTTGAGCGCACGCCATGTTGTGTCTGGCGCAGGCGCTGTTCAATTTTTGAGGTTTTTGGGCTTTTTTGGGCTTTTTTGGGGGCTGGATTTGGTTCCAGATTTATTTATTTTTTGGTGGTACGAACCTTGAGGCAAGGCTTTTGCATTGTGTTGTCAAGTTTGGTGGATCTGGGGCATAAAGTTGTGTTGTTATAGTCATGGCCCAAATAACTTTACCTTTTTATATATATAGATGAGGGAGCTGGCCTGGCATGCCCCACTGAAACTTGGCTAGGAGATGATAGTGCTCCAACCTGAGCCCAGGCCCTCCCAGCCGGGTACTGTATCAGTGCGCAGTTAAGGGAACGTTGGGGGAGGTAGCTGTGGTCTATAAAGGGCATCTTAACCTGGCCAGACAACCTACTAGGGAGCTGAATCACATTGAGGGTGTGCACTCAAGTCTGAAAACCAGTGATAGACTAGGGATTCACTGTACTGTTCACCCCGCTGCCTAAAAGACTCCCTGGCCAAGTTCACGGAACTTGGCTCAGAGGTATAGTTGGAGTCACCCAGACTTTTGCTTCTGCGTAACTTCAGCATACCACTGGAGACCTGTTTGTCAGGTATAGCTTGGAAGTTCATGATATTCATGACAAACATGGGCCTATCTCAACTGGTTTCAGGACAAACTCATTTGGCAGGTTATACCCTTGATGCGATTTTCAGCTTGTAACATACAGATCTGTGGGCAGATGTGATCAAGTCCACCCTAATGGATCCTTTGAAATTTAAAAATCCAAAATTTTCCACACTCATGACTGAGATAGTGCCTTCTGGCGTTTCTGGTTCATGCATAAAATTATTTAAAATACTGTATAAAATTATCTTCAGGCTATGTGTATAAGGTACACAGGAAACATAAATGAATTTTTTGTTTAGACTTTCTTTCCATTAACATGATATCTCATTATGTATGTGTATGCAGGCATTCCAAATTCAAAAATTTCCAAAATCCACTTCAGGTTCCAAGTATTTAGGTTAAAGGATACTCTGACCACACTATCTTCTGGTACAGCATATATATATGCTAGACTCACTTACCATACGCTTGAGGAAGTTTAACTGCTGAAATGTAACCCTCTTTCCTTTGGTGGCTCTTAAGAAGCACGCAAACTTGCATGGCACTTGCTGCATGGCTTTTTTTCTTTGTGGTATTAGGAAGCTATTCCTACAAATGAAAAAAAGTAGCCAAATTTACTATAATCATTAGAAGCAATGCTAGTACATTCCTAATTTCACCAGCAAAAGAATGACAGAAAGCAGGAGAAAGCATAAGGAAGAAATGTAGTCAACATATTGCAAAATCCAAAGGAAAATCATTCAGTTTTTCCTTTCAAACAACCCATCAATCTAATCTTTTCCACTCTTGCTACTGCCATTGGCTATAAAACTGTTTATAACTAGACGAATAGCAACAAGATGGAATATTTACTTAAAACTAGGTATTGCTCATAAAAGTAGCACCAGAGTTGAACATTTGCATTAGGAAAGTTGTTGAGGGTATTTCTTTTGCACCAGCTGCAATGTATGTTTATTACTGATCTTAAAAACTACTAGCTATAATATAAGACAGCCATAAAACTTCATTTTTAATTGTCACAGTAAAAAGTCTCATGACAATAAAGAAAAACACCCAAGCAATATTTATGAGTCTGGTCTACGTGCTTCAGTTGTTCAAGTCGATACACCATAATTGTATTAAACCCACACTAAAAAGGAGTTTCTATCTCTAGAACAAGCCATTCACCTATTTAAGAAGAATGTTTGCTTCTTGGTGTAAGTTGCTCAGAAACTATAAATATGCATTAGTTTTAACATGAGCTATCATATTACCTCAAAAGAACACAAATTATTTAACTAATAAAACTTTTTAGGTACTAAAAAGCTAGCAACACCTTTGGCTTGTAATCAGAACAAAAACAAGTTCAGGGAAATTGACATTCTAAGCATTCATAAAAGCGGTAATAGTGGGAAAATATTTTTATTCCTCTTCAATCATCAATAAATTTTAGCTAAAATATTTGCAGGAGTTGACATCTGATGTTTGAAGTGGCAATGTCAACTAAAGAAAATATGCACTTTATTTTTAATACTTGTCAAAGTACCCAAATACTCACAGGTTAAAGTAGTCCTTATAATACCCGAGTGGCAAAACTGGCCATGCTCCCCTATCATGATGCATTTTTACAATATGTTATGAGGGCAGAAACAGGGCAGTGTTGCTTGGACTACTCCTTACTGCTTCGACTATATGCACTGCAAATCTATGTGTTGGAATGAAAACTTAAATGAATAAAGATAGTGATGGAGACTCCAGATCTATCTGCACACATTAATTTGTGTGCTTTATAAATCAAACCCCCAGATACCACATCTCTAGTATCAGTACCAGGTTTCAGATGCCTTCATTTCATTGCTTTGCAGCTATGGCCCTGACAGACCCACATATTCACTTTTATTGTTATAGATTCTATCCCAATGGCTATTTCTTTAGCATTTTCAAGCACCACAACTATGAATTTAGTTATAGATTTGAAGTCAACTTCTTTCTAAATCAAACATTAATTATGGTACTGCAAGAGACACACATTACCCTTTAAATCAAGTAGGCCCCAGGTGGTTAGTGCAAACAGTAATAGTTTCAACAACAAAACAACAGGCTAGTAGATTCTAATTGTGATTTTTAAAAAAGAAAGTTCCATCTTCACAAGCAAATGCCTAGGTTTATCAACTGCATCCATTTCCAATAAACCAAAGCCTATCAGGTTTTATGTATCCAGGCCTATAAATTTAACACATCTAACTTGGCATAGGATTGGGCTTTTAAACTTTTCTCTACATTCTTCAGAAAGGATGCTTTGCTTTGCTCCTTGCTTTAGGTAGGCCCTGTCTGAGATTGCATTTAAAAGCTTAGTTTGTGTTGACTCTTTCCTTGGATTGCACTGGGAAGCTGTGTGATTGACTCTTTTCTGAGACTCCATTAGGAAGCCGTGTGCTTGACTCTTTGCTGCTCTGCTATTGTTTTGAAAGGCTATTGTTTTGACTGATTGCTGCCTTCCTGTTGAAGCTTTCTGAGCAAGAGGCTGAACTCAAGTGGCAGTGGGTTCACACAGAAGTGAGGAGGCGCGCGTGAAACCACGCCTACACTAACACAGTTACAGTACAATCAATTAAAAAAACCACATTAAAAACACATACACAGGGAGGTGGATAGCAGTCTGCCAATAACGCACACTATAAGGATCCTGCTTGGTAACTTCACTCACCAAGAGATGGAACAAAAGCAAAAACGTGCCATCGCATGCACAAGTTGTTGCATGTTTCGCTTCTTTGCACAACAACTATTCAACTACATCTGCACCAAGTGTAAACAGATGATTCTGATGGAACAGAGAATCCAACAACTCGAGGACCGTATTAAGACCCTTAAGGACATTCAGGAACTCGAGCTCTTCTTGGACATGGCACAACACACTGTTCTAGATACGCCACCTGCATCACACCAACACTACCATGATAAGGAACTATATGGGGAGATCAACTCAAATATAGGCAACCCTCAGGCTTGGAAGGAGGTCACTCGTAGAAAGAGACAAAGGACCAGGCAGCCTCCACAGAATTCTTCTGCTCAGCTTGACTTACACAACAAATTCTAAATTCTTACACCACTAACATCTGATCAGGAAACACATCTTTTGGAGGACCACAGTTACTTAGATACCGCTCAGTGGGCCACTCTTGATCAATGCGTGGGGGATTGCCCTGATGGGGACAATGCATTACCACATTCTGTGATGTCTCATGGGCCATGTAGTCCCGTCCCTAACACTGTTGTGACAGATGAGGAGGAAAACTTAGGTTTTCCTCCGTTTCAGTCAGAATTGGAACTTTCTCAGCCAGAACTGGAACCCTTGCACCTGCAGGAGATTTGCCTTCCAGAAGTTTGCCAAACAAGCCCTGAGCCAAAATCTCCCCCTTTTTCTCGCCGTGATTATTGTCAACAACAGAGAGGAGCTCAACAGGCTAATCGCAGAAGCCTGAGAATCGCGGCCAAACAAATGGTTGATTAGCCTGCTTTCCATGAGAAACTTTAGGGAGTCATGCATCTGGACCCAGAGAATGGCTTTCGCTTCTGGTTCCCCAGAGAATCTGCTCTTGGCGGGAAACCGAGACCCTACTTAGGTGTTTTGCCCACGAAGGAGTCTTGCGGAGTCAATTCGTCAGCTACGGGAGTAGGTTGTGTGTGGACTACGCTACTCCCGCGGTCGAGTTCTTGTTCCTGTTTCCAGCCCTGCCTTGTTTCCCAGGACCTTGCCTTGCTCCACGGACCTTGCCTTGTTTTTGGACCTCACCACGAATTTACCACGGATCCTGTCCTTGCTCCACGTTCCTTGTTGCCTTGAATCAAGCTTTGTGTACCAAGAATCAAGTTATTTCCTTGCCTTGCCTAAGTTTCATGGACTAAAGGACCTTGTCATCTCCCCTCACTTTGCTTGGCAAGTGAGTGTTTCGGTTACTGGATTACAACTTTGGACCTTACTATTTCATATTGGACATTGTTTTCCTGTTCTATATTTGACCTTTCCTGAAAGGTCTTCTTCTGAACTATATTCTACATTTACTTTTATTGACTTTACATATTTCCTTAATAAAGATATTAGATAGATTCTGGCCTCTGTGTATGGTTATTGGTGCTCTGCAGCCTGGGTCGTGACACATTCACACTTACACAATCATGCAGATGTTCCATCCCCAATCGTAGACCAGGAGCAACAGGAACATCCTTGGGAGAGGGATGGGCTCTTTGATGCATCTCAATGAATTGTCATTGACGAATGCACTGGGGAAGTTGAGAAGAAGGACAACACTTTACACCTACACAACCCACTTCAACAGGAACACTTTTCAGCAGACCTACACACTATCTTGCACAAAAGAGACCCTGTCAGTCCTCAAAGGAAACAGGTCTTGGTAGTAGGCGACTCCCTCCTTAAAGGAACAGAAGCCATCATTTCCAGACAGGATGGGATGGCTCGAGAAACATGCTGCCTCCCGGGGGCAAAAATACACCATGTTACTCAGAGGCTCACCAGGCTCCTAAAGCCCCATCACCCTCCCCCCCCTCATGATGATTCATGTAGGAACCAAAGATATGGCTAGGCATACCTTTCAAAAGATCACAAATGGTTTTCAAGCTCGTGGAACAAAGCTAAAACAAAGTAATGTACATGTGGTCTTTTCATCCCTTCTCTTCTGTTGTACGATGTGGCCCTGCAAGGGCCAGAAAAATAGTACAGGTCAATAACTGGCTCAGAAAATGGTTTCAGGAGGAACGTTTTGGCTTCCTTGACCATGGCCTGCTTTTCGAGGAGGAAGGCCTACTGGCAAGGGATGGGGTGCATCTCACACAAGTAGGAAAACACCTTTTTGCTCACAGACCAGCAAACTTCATCAGGCGCACTTTAAACAAGGTCAGCCGGGGGAGGGGGACAATAGCCTTGCAAACAGTATTTTACCCATGACCACAGTGAATCGCCATAAGGCTACATGGAAGGTTGCACAAACACAACAAGAACCAATTACCAAGAACACAATAATCCCAAAGGAACAGCTCAGGGGAAGCTCCCAGGGGCTTACATGTCTTTACACTAATGCACAGAGCATGGGGAATACACAAGACAAACTCCACAACTTTCAGGCATCATGTCATAGGCATCACTGAAACATGGTGGGATGACACCCATCACTGGAATATAGCCATTGAGGTTATAACCTTTTTCACAGAAACAGAACAAAGGGGAAAGGAGGGGGAGTAGCCCTATATGTCAAAAACATTTACGTTGCAGAAGAGATGCAAGACGGCAATCCGGGAAACCAACTTGAAAACATCTGGATAAGAATCAAGGGAACCGGGACTCAAAATGATCTCGTCGTGGGTGTCTACTACAGACCTCCGAAGGAGGATGAAGAACTTGATGAAGCGTTCTGTCAGCAGCTGACCAAACAGGCACAAAGAAGAGATTTAGTAGTCATGGGTGATTTCAACTATCCTGATTATCTGCTGGAAAACAAACTCGGCCAAGAGTACAAAGTCCAACAAATTCCTCACTTGCCTTGCAGACAATTTTATGGTCCAGAAGGTAGAAGAGGCAACAAGGGGATCGGCTACTCTTGACCTCATCCTAACAAACGCAGAGGACCAGATCAATGCAGTTGAAGTGGTTGGATCCTTAGGGGCAAGTGACCATGTGCTCCTGCAGTTTACAATACAAAGGAAGGCCGAAACGAAAAAAAGTCAAACCCGCATTCTGGACTTTAGGAGAACTGACTTCCAAAAAATGAAGGAAATACTGAGTGGCATTCCATGGACGCCAATATTAAAAGACAAGGGAGTCAAGGATGGATGGGAGTTTTTCAAAAGTGAAATATTCAAGGTGCAAATGCAAACAGTGCCAACAAAGAATAAAAAAAATATGACTAGTGCAAAGAAGCCAGAATGGATGTCCAAAGAACTTCTAACTGGTCTAAGACTCAAAAAAGACATGAACAAGAAGTGGAAAAAGAGAGAAATCGTCAAAGAAGAATTCAAACGAATAGCCAACTCCTGTAGGGAAAAGGTTCGCAAGGCTAAAGCGCAAAACGAGCTCAGGCTTGCCAGAGACATTAAAAACAATAAAAAGGGCTTCTTTGCTTACGTCGGTAGGAAAAGGAAGAACAAGGAGGCGATAGGGCCTCTGCGAGGAGAAGATGGGGAAATTCTGAGAGGGGATAGGGAAAAGGCAGAATTATTTAATGCCTTCTTTGCCTCAGTCTTCTCACAAAAGGAAAGCCAGCCTCAACCTCAGCAAGATGGAGTGGATGAAGGATTGGGAAAAATCCAACCCCAAATAGGGAAAGAAGTCATCCAGGAATACCTGGCTGCTCTAAATTAATTCAAGTCTCCAGGGCTGGATCAATTACACCCAAGAGCATTGAAGGAACTAGCGGAAGTTATTTCGGAACCACTAGCAATCATTTTTGAGAGTTCTTGGAGAACGGGAGAAGTCACAGCAGATTGGAGGAGGGCGAATGTGGTCCCTATCTTCAAAAAGGGAAAAAAGGACGACCCAAACAATTACCGTCCGGTTAGCCTCACGTCGATACCAGGCAAGATTCTGGAAAAGATCATTAAAGAAGTGGTCTGCAAACACTTAGAAACAAATGCGGTCATCAACACGGATTTACCAAAAACAAATCATGCCAGACTAATTTGATCTCTTTTTTTGATAAAGTTACAAGCTGGGTAGATACAGGGAATGTGGTGGATGTAGCCTATCTGGATTTCAGTAAGGCCTTCGACAAGGTCCCCCATGACCTTCTGACAAACAAGCTAGTCAAATGTGGGCTAGGCAAAACTACAGTTAGGTGGATCTGTAATTGGTTAAGTGAACGAACCCAAAGGGTGCTCACCAATGCATCTTCTTCATCTTGGAAAGAAGTCACGAGTGGAGTGCAGCATGGTTCCGTCCTGGGCCCGGTTCAGTTCAACATCTTTATTAACGACTTAGACGAAGGGTTAGAAGGCACAATCATCAAGTTTGCAGACGACACCAAACTGGGAGGGATAGCTAACACTCCAGAAGACAGGAGCAGAATTCAAAATGATCTTAACAGATTAGAGAGATGGGCCGAAACTAACAAGTTCAACAGGGACAAATGCAAGATACTTCACTTTAGCAGAAAAAAATGAAATGCAAAGATACAGAATGGGGGACGATGCCTGGCTAGACAGCAGTACGTGTGAAAAAGATCTTGGAGTCCTCGTGGACAACAAGTTAAACATGAGCCTACAATGTGATGCGGCGGCGAAAAAAGCCAATGGGATTCTGGCCTGCATAAATAGGAGTATAGCGTCTAGATCCAAGGAAGTCATGCTCCCCCTCTATTCTGCCTTGGTCAGGCCAACCTGGAATACTGTGTCCAATTCTGGGCACCACAGTTGAAGGGAGATGTTGTCAAGCTGGAAAGCATCCAGAGGAGGGTGACAAAATGATCAAGGATCTGGAGAACAAACCCTATGAGGAGCGGCTTAAAGAGCTGGGTATGTTTAGCCTGCAGAAGAGAAGGCTGAGAGGAGACATGATAGCCATATACAAATATGTAAGGGGAAGTCATAGGGAGAAGGGAGCAAGCTTGTTTGCTGCTGCCCTGGAGATTAGGACGCAGAACAATGGCTTCAAACTACAGGAAAAGAGATTCCATCTGAACAGCAGGAAGACTGTGAGAGCTGTTCGGCAGTGGAACTCTCTGTCCCAGACTATGGTGGAGACTCCTTCTTTGGAGGCTTTTAAGCAGAGGCTGGATGGCCATCTGTCGGGGATGCTTTGAATGAGATTTTCCTGCTTCTTGCAGGGGGTTGGACTGGATGGCCCATGAGGACTCTTCCAACTCTACAATTCTATGATTCTATGTTATTTTTTTCAGTATTATAACTTTAATTTCAGGAATATGGTGAAATGAATATGTGTGTGCCTCGCCTGTTTTGAAGAAAACATGCATAAAATAAAGAGAGCAGGAGAGACATTATACTGAAAAGGTGTTTCATACCTTCCAGGACCCAAAAGTTTTTTTTGATATCACTAGAGTTGCCAAACTTGACCTAGCAATTGCTAGGTGGTATATTTCCGTAGGAAATGAATCATTAAGCCAAGAAAATTTAAGGGGTAATCTAGGAAAAAACAATGTTTGCAAATAATTATTACAGAGGTTAGTGTCTCTAAATTTCATGCAACCTAAATTCTAATATATTGAATCTCAACTCAGTATCTTGTTACTTTCTTAGTGAAAGAGTCATCTGATTGTCTGCATTTTCCTATATCTCACTGACTCCAATCTTGTTTACTTTTGCAAATGAGGTGCTTTTTTATTAGGTCAACTGGTTTCCATTTCCCAGTGAGGCAGAACTCACAAAATGCTTCCATGTCCTAGCCAGAAAAAAACACTTGATTCCTCAACACTGAGCCATGGCAGTTCAAGTATTATCGAACTGTATTCATTTAACAGTGTAAATGGAACTTGAGTAACAGAAACATGCAAGACATTTCCAAGCCCAAATACAGCTAAAACTGAACTGTAAACCAAATAGTTGGGGAACAGGACAGAAAGGATAACCAATGACTCCATCTATGCCAGGTATGGGTAAACCCAGGTCCGGGGGCCGCATGCGGCCCCTTGGGCTCTTTTCTCAGGTCCTGTTGCACCCTTAGACTGCAGAGACACCTCAAAACCATGCTGGAGTCCCAGACGATAAACAAAGCAAGTTTCTTATTGAAGAATATATTTAAGCAATAGCAAATCAAAGTTAATGAAACAAGGTTTTAGTCCACCAAGTACAAGATACTTGAGAGTTTTGAAGCAAGGGTCCATGAAAATAAAACACAAAAATAAACTTCAACAAGGTATCAAAATTAGGCCAAGGAACAGGATCAGAATTTGAACAAATAACAGGGTCTTTGACTGGAACAAGGAATCCAAACTGCAAAACTTTCAGGAACAATGACTGGATAATCCAAAAGGACTGGAACAAAACTCAAGATACAAGACTACAGGAATTTGGCATGAAAATCCACAGGAATATGAAACAAGATCCTATGAGTCCATGAACAGGAACCACACTCGATGAGCAAAGTTATCACCTCTGAAAATCTCTCTTAAAGCTGAAATCAAGGCCGCTTTCCGTGGGAAGTTTGCTCAAAACCTTTTATCATTAACAGCCTTATGTTTCTGCTCAAAAAACCCCTTTCTTGTCTCTGTTGACATATAGCTTTCTTTCTGTCAACTTCATTAGTCTTATCACCACTGAAATGCCCATCTAGCAAGGGATAGTTCAACCTTGACTCTCCCAAGGAATGCAGTTCAAGCTGCCTGCTTGAAACCACTGTATACTTGTTCCCAGAATCCTCAGGGACAAACCGGCTGGCCAGGAACAGCAGCTTCATCCAACTCTGGCTGCATGGGAATCCTACTAGGCCCCAATCCAGATTCCTCTAATAGGTCAGGTGGAGGGACAATCAAAGGCTGAACAGGCCCAATCCCAGGCTCACCTGACAGCTCAGGTGGAGTCCAGGCCCTCTTCTCTCTCACCATCCTATGCTATCCTATCCTTCCCCTCTTTTCTTCCTCCTTTCATCCTTCCCTTCTTTCCTTCCCTCCCTTTTTCCTTCCATCCTTCCCTTCCACCCTTTTGTCTTTCCTTCCTTCCCTCTTTCCTCCCTCCCTCCTTCCATTCCCTTCTACCCTTTCTTCCTTCATTCCTTCCCTCTTTGCTCCCTCCTTCCTTTTCTCCCTTCCTTCCTTTCCTTTTGTCTTTCCTTCCTTCCCTCTTTCCTCCCTCCCGCCCCTCCATTCCCTTCCACCCTTCTTTTCCTCCTTTTCTTCCTTCCTTCTCTTTTTCCTTCCTCCTGTCCTCCAGGGGGATGTTCTGCTGGGAGAAGAGATGGTTGAGAGGGAACATGAGAACCATGGTTCAAGATTTCAAAGGGTGCCCTATTGAGGAGGAGGGAGGGAGGGACAAAACTGACTTTCTGCTGTTCTAGAGACCAATGCACAAGGAAGAAATGGTTTCAAATGGCAGGGAAAGAGATTTGATTGAAAAGATTAGGAAGAACTTGCTGGAGAGTGGTATAGGCTGCCCCAGAGTCTACTTCTCAGGAGGCTTTTCCGCAGAGGCTGTCTATCCAGAGAGGTTTGACTGTGCCTTCCTGGATGGCAGGGGGTTGGACTGGATAGCCCCTGGGGGTCTCTTCCAGCTCTAGGATTCTATATTAGGAATAGGCAATACGGGGTCTCATGGATGCACTTTTCTCTCCTGTCCATCATCTCATCCTGACAAAGACCAACCCTTTTGGGATCCAAACATTTCCTGTCTTTCCTTCACTTTCTGCCTCCAAAAGAGAAGGGGAAGGGGAAGAAAGAGCAGGAAGGGGACTTGGGGAGAACCCCCTCCCTCCTGACCCACCCACCTTGCTCTGGCCCGTCATGCAGCCCCCAAGTTAGAAAGTCTGCCCATGCCTGATCTACACTGACCATTTAATGAAGTTTGAAATCAATTATTGAAGAGCTGTGCAGGTGATTATATAGGAAATCCTGGAACCAGTTGAGACCAGGAGATGATGACCCAAATTACAGAGAACTGATGGACATTAAGGTTTTTTTAACATGCTTTTGTGGGAGTTTGTTGTCTGGCCATGACAGTTTGAGGCTAGCTTTGAACTACATTAAATGGTCAGTGTAGATGGGGTCTAAGAACTCCATTTATGGATAAAATGTTACTCCCCAGAGGAGAAGGAATAGACTCTCTACAGACACTCCCATATATAGGTTTTTAAAAGATAGCCAGCATAAAAGTGGGGAGTAATTAACACATTTAATATTAAAGTATGCACCTTTATTGATTTCACTTCATAACTTCAGTTGCATTGTTGGAACACAAAGAATTATTTTTGCTATGGATTTTCTGCATTACAGCTGGTTATTGAACTAGATGCCCTGTGATATTCCTTCCAACTGAATGTTCTCCTTATTTCCTTTTTTCATGTTAGTCCAAAGCATATTCTGAGGAAAAATAGTTGAAGATTCTTTTTTAAAATGAGGTCAAAATTGTTTCAAAGTATTTTAAGTTATTTTAGCATATGTGTTTTTAAACAGAATCTTGTGGGGTGAGGGATGTTTTAGTTGTGAGTGTCCTGCCTCATTCACAACTATGAAGAGATTGAACTAGATGGCCTTTGTGACCCCTTCCAACTATGTGTGTTTACATTACTATGATCTCTTATTTTGAATTACTGCAAAAAAATTTGAAAATGGTTTTGGTGGTTCTGCCCACCTCTGCAACCCCTCCCTAGCTCTGTCTTTTTTCTCATTCCCACCCCACAGTCCCACATAGCACAAAACACCAGCATTGATAGGACCGTGATTAATGGTAAATGTTATGACTGCTAATATTTTTCTATTCTCTTCCTAAAGAGACAAAAAGAACTGATAATCATTAACAAATGCGATGCTCAACAAGGACAATTCTATTCAGAATTATTAGAGCAGGGGTCCCCAAACAAAGGCCTGTGGGCTGGTTGTGACCCTTCAAGATCTAAACTTTAGACTTGGGGCTGTCCTAAATTTGTAATGACTTGGAAGGCACACAACAACAATCCTAATTAACTTGACTATCTCATTAGCCAAAAGCAGGCCCAGTCTTCCCACTGAATTACTATTAAGATTATATTGAATAAAATTGTTTTCATTTTAAATATTATATTGTTCTATCATGTTTTTTTGCACTACAAATAAGATATGTGCAGTGTGCATAGGGATTCATTGGGGTTTTTCTCTTCAAACTATAGTCCGGCTCCCCAACAGTCTGAGGAACCGTGAACCATTCCTCTGCTTAAATAGTTAGAGGACTCCTGTGCTAGGGTAGAGGTTTGACAGCAATACTGGATTATATGAGGGCAATTTTCCTTCTGTCCTGTTTCTGTGAAATCGTGGAGTATGCCAGTTTTTTTATTAACACCCTTTTTTGCAAAACCTCTCACAATCCGGCTTCCACGTTCTTCAGTCCAATTAAATTACTGACAACCAAACTATTGATCTCTTTACTGTAACTGGAAATGTCAGGGACTGAACGTATGTATGATCTTCTACATGGAAAGCCACTAAACAATGGCTTCCTATACACTGCCAGATCCAACTCCAATTTTTCCTTTAAAATTCCACATAGGGTGCATCTACACAATAGAATGAATACAGTTTGACTCCACGTTAACATCCATGGCTCAATGCTTTTGAATCCTAATAACTGTAGCTTGGTGAGGCACCAGCTATATTCGGAAAGACTAAAGACCTTGTAAAACTACAACTTCCATGATTCTATAACATTGAGTGTTTTAGCTATCTGAATTGGTTATTAATTGGTTCCAATGGTTTTAACTGTTTATTTTTAATAGTTTCTTTTATTTTTTATTTTCATAAAATAAATACCTTTATAATACAGCAAACATATAATATCCAAGACACTCAATCTTTTCCCCACTAATCTCATTAGATCTACTGTAAATGTCACTCTTATCACTATGCATTTCTATGATTCACCTCCATGCCCCCCTCCCCCTGAGCCACTTCTTTTTATATTATCTGTCCAAAATTTAATTTCTTCTTGTGGAGGTAACTTTCCATCCTTCTTTTTAAATCCTCTTTCGATACATTTTCCCCAGATATAATCAAAATCATTTTTACTCCATATTCCTTTCTTAACCTTTAACTTACCGTACATGTCAACTTATCATTTATTGCCAGTTTCCATAATTCCTTTCACCATTCTTTAATTTGTATATTTACTTCCCTTTTCCAATAACTTGCTATTTTAATAGTTTCAATGTTTAATTCTAATTTAATGCTTGTATGTTTTCTAGGTTTTAAAGTGGCTGGAGTTACTTAAAATGAACCTGTTCCAACATACATACAAATTCAACTTAAGAGCAAACCTACAGAACCTATTTTGTTTGTAACTTGGGAACCGCCTATAGCAGGCATGGGCAAACTAAGGCCTGTGGCCGGATGCGGCCTCCTGGGAGCTTACTCAGGCCCTCCTCCTTTTCCCTATCCTCTTGGCATAAGGACACAGTAGCCCACTGCATCCTAATGCCAAAAAGACAGGAGAGGAAGGCACGCAGCAGTTGAGAGCCCTTTGGAGCGATTTTAGCCGCCATGCGAGAAGCCCCATCCTTATGCCAGGAGGACAGCTCAAGGAAGGCACGTAGTGGCTGAGAGCCTTCTGGAGCACTCTCAGTTGCCACATGTCTCATCCTTCTCCTGGCATAATGCCAAGAGGACAGCCCGAGGACCAGGGGAGGAGGACTGGGGCAGTCGCTGTGCATAGGAGGGCAACCTGAGGATAACCCAGGCCCCGCCCTGGCCCCTCCCTCTCTCTACCACTTGCAGGCCCATCTTGCCCTGCATGCAAACAGCCCCTCTCCCTCCCAGCCCTCCTGTCCAGGCTCACAACACAGCCACAAGGCAAAAAAATTTGCCCATGCCTGGCCTATAGTCTTATGTCCATGAAAGTTGGTGCTACTAACTTCTTTCTCTGAGCGTCAAAGGTGCCACAAGATCCCTTTGAATGCCAACTTGCTAACTGCACTTTTCAACCTCCACAAAAGAGAAAAACAGAAGGGGCAGAAGAGGAAAAATTCAGTGTAGAGATAAAATACATTATGATCGTGGAACCTTATATAACATATGCAATTATTCCTCACACCATGACCTACAGATATGCCTAAATACTGCACCCTATAGGCACCAGATTTCCTCTGGTCTTGGAACCTTAGCAGAGTGAGCCTTTAAATCCCGTTTCTGCCTCCTGCAGAATTCTGGGGTTTGTAGTTTAGTGAGGCCCAGGACCTGTCTGGCTGGGCTGTTTAAAGGCCCCTTCTTAAAGTGGATTTTAAGTGGATCCAAACTCTAGTGTGCTCAAGCCCTCAGGACTTGGGGGTCGCTGTAAATCCCCAGGCGGCTTGAAGGCGCACAGGCCGTTACCTAGGAGAGGTGCTGCACCCGAAGGAGGAATTCCCTGCCTGACATGTCTGAGTGAAGGCCAGTCCGCTGGTAGCATACGCTCGCGTTGAAGCGGTCACTTATTTCAACGTCTTCTTCGCCTCATCCCTTTTTACTCGCACGACGACGAGCCCGTGAAGCAGAAGCAGAGGAAGATCCCCTGGGCTGTCCTTCAAGCGTTCCACACAGTGGCGGGCACGAAGGCAGCCTCCTCCGCTTTCCGCCCGGCTCTCCGTCTGCGCCTCCCCGGAGAAGCCCGAAGGAGCAGGGACTCACCGGCTCGGTTCGCGGCGGAGACCGAGGCCTGCCGCCGCACTTGCCCTTCCTTCCCTCAACGCGCCCGCTTGGGCGCCGCCATCTTAGCCGGCTCGACCTTCTAGCCCACTTCCGGGGAACGGGGCGGGGCTTCCGGAAGAGGCGGCTTGGATGGATGGGGCCAGCTGTGGCGATTTGTTGAGTCTTCTGTCAGTAAAAGGGCAGAAGTGGCTCCTTTGCGTCCCTTCCAAAGCGCTCCTTCCTTGGAAGGCGCTGAAAGTGTATACTTGGTGGATATTGTACCAAGAGGAAAATGCAGCGGCCTTGGGCTTCCAAGGGAAGGAAGACAAGAGTTCATTCCTGGTTTGCTGTGAGTTTTCCGGCCCATGTTCCAGAAAAATTTTCTCCTGATGTTTCGCCCACATCTCTGGCAGGTATCCTCAGAGGTTGTGAGGTTTGTTGGAAACTAGGCAATTGGGGCTAATATATCCGTGGAATGTCCAGGGTGGGAGAAAGAACTCTGAGGCAAGAGTGAATGTTGCAATTGGCCACCCTGATTAGTGAATAGCCTTGCAACTTCAAAGCCTTGTTGCATTCTGCCTGGCAGAATACACAGAGAAGCCATTGAAATCCACAAGCATGTGAACAATTTCAACAGAAAGTAGAAAACCATGAAAACAAACAAAATCTGGCGACCAGTATTAAGAAAAACTTTAAAATCTGGAAAGTAAATAAAGAACAACACTCTTAAAACAGGGGAACTCCAGACAAGAAAAAATCAGGGCCAGCCAATCACCTTCCAACAAAGGATTCCCTCAGGCAGGAAGCAACCAAGCTTTGAAGCTGAAAGATCATTGTCCACAGCCGTATACTATGCAGCTGTGGACAAGTCTACATAGGGACCATTAAACACGAATCAAGGAACATGGAAGGCACTGCAGACTAACTGAACCAGAGAAGTCAAGCATAGCAGAGCACTTGAACCAACCTGGACACAGCATATTATTTGAGAACACAGAAATGCTGGACCACTCTAAAAACCAACATGTCAGACTACACAGAAGCCACTGAAATCCACAAGCATGTGGACAATTTCAACAGAAAGGAGGAAACCACGAAAATGAACAAAATTTGGCTACTAGTATTTAAAACATCTCTAAAATCAGAACAGTAAATAAAGAACAACACTCAGAAGACAGGGAAATTCCAGACATAAATCAATCAGAGCCAGCTAACACTTCCCATCAAAGGATTCCCTCAAGCAGAAAGCAGCCAAGCTTTGAAGCTGAAAAGCCATTCAATGCTAATCAAGGTGATCAAGTGCAACATTCACACTTGCCTGAAACAAACAAGAGTTCTGGGTTGCTGTGAGTCTTTCAGGCTGTTGGCCATGTTCCAAAAGCTTTCCCTCCTGACGTTTTGCCCATATCTGTGGGAGGCATCCTCACAACCTCTGAGGATGCCTGCCACAGATGTGGGCGAAACGTCAGGAGAGAAAGTTTCTGGAACATGGCCATATAGCCCGAAAGACTCACAGCAACCCAGTGATTCTGGCCATGAAAGCCTTCAACAACACAGAGTGCATTCCCTTTTGCAGAACACCACATTTTCCTCCCTCCTCTGAGATGAGAACAGCTGTTTCTTCATCCTTCTTCATTCATACACACATGTATGACAGACAAGAGTCCTTTCTCGCACCCTGGACTTTTAACAGATATATAAACCCCACTTGCCTAGTTTCTAACAAACCTCACAACTTCTGAGAATGCCTGCCACAGATGTGGGTGAAATGTCAGGAGAGAATGCTTCTGGAACATGGCCAGACAGGCCAGAAAACTCTCAACAACACAGTTATTCCGGCCATGAAAGCCTTCAACAACACAGAGTGCATTCCCTTTTGCAGAACACCACATTTTCCTCCCTCCTCTGAGATGAGACCAGCTGTTTCTTCATCCTTTTTCATTCATACACACGTGTAAACACACCCATGGAGAGATACATGCTCAGGCAAACATTCGTATCCATGGATTCTGTATCCATGGGTCCAACCACCTTCCAGTTTAAAAAAATCCAAAAGCCAACCTTGATTTTACCATTTTGTAGCAATGTCCCTGCCTACATTCTTGGCAATAAAAAGCTATGCAGGAAACTGCCATTAGCTCTTCAACTTAATGCAAAGGCACATTAAACTTTGGTACAGTATTATTTTTTTTGTCTTGATTGTAGACTTCAATTAATTACACTTGGGAATTATATTTCATTCTTTTTTCTGGTTTATTTTTACAACATTGTGTTGTAAGCTGCTTTGAGAGAGTTCCCACTTGTGCCTTCAAAATTCAAAACTTACAGTTTTCTTGGCAATTTTTGAAGAAGAAAAAATTTCACAGATATCAATAATTCCTAGTTGGCCACAATTCAGAACCAGACTGATTTCCTCATGGTTCTGCTTAAACAGTTTAATTTCTGGAAAAACACCGCCTGAGCTCTGTAAGTGCAGCATTTTTCTGAATGAAGCAGAGAGTGTTTGAGGATCGGGACATCCGTACGGATACCAAGGTGCTTGTTTATAAAGCCATTGTTCTCCCACCCCTATTATACGTCTGTGAAACGTGGACTGTCTCAATAGATGTCACACTCAACTCCTGAAATAATTTGATCAGCCTCCAAAAAATCCTGCAAAGACCACCAGCACTGAAGCGATGATTCTCTGCCATCAAATCCGCTGCACTGGCCACGCTGTCTAATCACCTATGGACCCACCACCAAGATCCTATGTTTAGAAGGTCATATTTGGACAACGAGGGATTGCCAAAGTAAGTAAGTGAGTAGTACTATATACAATTAATAAATACAGTTTGCAAAAAAAAACCACCCAAAAAAACCCAGTTTATTCCAGATCACTTGCATGGCCTGCTCAAGATGGTTTGTCTCTTAAAGAGAATACAATAGATACAATCTTTATCTGCTGAAAATACAAATCAATATATTAAAGGCCTTCCTCTGAAACTGGAGTTTCAATAAAGCCATCGCTACTTCATGGTTCACTTTTCGTGGATTCTCTGTTTTGCGGTTTTTTAATAAACACTAAAATAATAGTATAAATCATAAAATAATATTATAAATCCCTCTTTCTACTTCCTTCCTAAGGAAGGAAAGAAAGAGTAGCCAAAGGGAGAGAAAAGGAGACTGAAGCAGCTTTGTTTTCGCCTCACAAGGTGTTAAAGGTCAGACGCCAACTGAGAGCCAAAATATAGTTTACTAAAGTAATAGTCCAAAAATAGTTCAGTAAATTAACAGAAACTTGAAACACTTAATCTCCAGTGTTATTAGGCAGTCAAAGCAGGAAAAACGCCAAAAGCATTAATTGGTATATAATCCGGATTAACCAGAGATATAATCCGGATTTAACAGAGTACTTGAACTCAGCCCAAAAGCTCAAAACGGGCTTAAAATGACAAAACAAACAAAAGCAAACAGTTATGAAGCCCCAAAAACTTTCCCAAAACCCAGAAGTACAACAGCGATTCCAAACTGAAACAAAAACCCAAACCGGGCTAAAAATCTCTTTGCTGTGAGCGGCAAAAACAAGCGAAACTGGAAAACACTGTAGAGTTAGCGGCAAACCGCTGCAGAGACAAACGCCGAGCCAGGAATTAAAGGAGCAGAACGCTGTAACGAAGTCGGGATAAGGAGAACGCGTCAGGGTCGGAAACAAAGCCAGTAGTCAGCAACAGTAGACAGCCACAGAGACGGGAATGACACCAAGCCGAGTTTGGGAGCGAAGAGATAAGACGAGTTGAGTTCCAGTCCAAGGTCCAAAGGGTAAAGTCATCACAAGAAGGTCCACGTCATGAAATGGCACAAAGAGCCAAGACAACGGAGGCGAACAGCAGATCTGTTGCTGTTCCCAAGCCAGTCTTCAGAATCACGTACAGGAAACCCAATGGCGCCCAGCAACACCTTGCCACATGCAAAGCATAATGACCAAACATCCCCAATTTAGTTAGGTTTCCTTGGGTGTCCAAACCTCTAATGCCCTAGGATCAGGTGTCCCAAACTCCTCATCAGAATCTGAGCTCCAAACAGCCAACGCCCTTGGATCAGGAGTCCCAAACTTCTCATCAGAATCAAGATCATCCTGCCCACACCCAACTCTATCCACACCTGTGGAACTACCCTCATTCCTCCAGGCAGACCATGTGGGATCTGCTTCTGAAGATACCCAAGCCTCTCCAGCATTTACAGCATCCATGGACCCAGATTCCTCCCCAAGATCCTCCGGAGCCTGTGCCCAATCTATGCCAACTTCCTCCGTCACCACTGGTTCCTCAGCATCCATTTCCAGCTCAAGATCCCCTCCCAAGTCCCCACATGAATCTTCCTTGGAAGACTCCTCATCAATCTCCCTGATTCTCTTCCTGTATAAATCTTCCAGCGAGCCCTCCTCGCGAGGGTTCTTCCTTCCTCTCCTGATCCCTCCATTATCACTCACAGCCTCAGAAGACTCATTCACAACACAAGGCATGCTTGAGAGGCGAGGAGGAAACAGAGATGCTACTCGCCAGTGAGATTGTAAACAATACAAATATAGCATCCCTACTTCACAGATTTTCACTTATTGCGGATGGTCCTGGAACATAACCCCCGCGATAAGTGAGAGAACACTGTATTGTGAAAGGGAAAGAAAATCTTCCTGCCATCCCAGTGCTTAAGTCTATGAATTTATATCAGGTTGTCCTTGCATTATCTGATGCCTTAGTAGAGAGACATATTGGGAGCAATCTTTTTGCAGCTCAGAACTGTTTCCTCCAGAAGAGAGGGTTGGGTCCTACCTCCCCACTCATGTCTCATGATGGCAATTGCAAACACAGTTCTCAGCCCCATGTAATTTATCCTTCAGTTGCATTTTTGGCTGGACACTGACATGCTGCACACTTGTGGTTGTAACGAGACATGTTGTTCTGGAATTCCCTGAAGAAGCTTGGACTGGAAATGTTCTGAAGCATCTTTCTTTTTGAATAGCCCAATAGTGTTGGTTTCAAAATTATCGACAAGCTGGAGGCAATGTGCATTTCCTTTTCCTAAGGAGTTTTTAACTGGATTAAGCTTTCTTCTGACTGAGTTTCTGGTAGAACACAAGAAGCAAAAAAGCTGGGAACCTAGAATAACCTTTCTCCACTACTGGAGGCTGGAGTGTATTTGGGCATAAACTACTAAAAGCTATAGTTTATTTGGACATTCCTTACATTCATCAAGAATGAAGTGCTGAAATGAATCTCTGTTGAGTGGCTGTTGGGATTTACTCATTTATTTTCACAGCTCTACTACAGATAAAGAAAATACAACTTTCTAGATAACTGATAACAGGGGCCTGCAAAATGTCTAGACCATCAACCCAGATTCCTGAAACCTGCAGCTTGCCTGTGTTAATTTATCAGGGTCCACTCCTTCAGTCATATTTAGCACTCATGATTGCTCTTCGGCAATGAATTTGGAGCAGGAGGTAGCTAGATGTCAAAGGAAAAAAGTTTAAACATATTTCATGTACCTGCCAGACTTCTGCTGTGATCAGTGCCAGAAAGGAGCCTCAACACCCCTGATTGTATCTTATCTACAAGACTGCTGGAAAAACTCCGCTGGAATACCATACTCCTTCCCTCCAGCAATTTTGCTTGTTTTTTAAAAAAAAACATTTGAGGGTTCCAGTTAAGAGTTTTAATATGGGTGCGGGATGGGGTTTTAATCCTCTTAATTGCAACCTCAATGCAACCAACAGTAAGGAGATAGCTTTCAACTATACTGACATATCCCTGAATATGGCCAATTGCAGCCATTTTCAGCAGAGCTGTGGCACAAAAAAAAGGGACTGAATTCATATGCAGTATGGTTCCTATCCTCCCCAACAACACCAATATGTAAAATGATATTGAAGTGAAATAGTATGAAGATTTTTATAATGCAGTAGGGCCCTAACATCCACTAGGGTTTGGTTCCAGGTTCCCCCATGGATACCAAAATCCAATGAATACTCAAGTTTCATTATATACTGTGGTGTCCCCTATATAGAATAGCAAAATCGAGATTTGCTTTTTGGAATTTAAAAATAAAAGCTGGATTTGTGTATGCAGATTTAGTGTGTATGGACAGCAAGCCATAGTAACTTGTGTTGATGCCAAGAATTATTAGGGGGTATGGAGAAATTTGCAGGATGGACTTGCATTCAAAAGAAGACTGGATAAAAGAAGGAGAGTAGTGTGAGACTGGAGTAAGCACATTGGAGGAGGAGAGTGGGATTTGGCTAAAAGCAAGAACAGGTGATAGCAGATAATGCATATGCCAGAACTATAAAATAGCATTGCTAAAAATTTTGTCCTTTTTATTTCTTTTGTTCACTAGTGCATAAGCCCAATGCTAAACTATGTGGAGCCTACTGAAATTGATGCTAAACAATTGTGTATTATAGAATCATAGAATCATAGAGTTGGAAGAGACCTTGATGGGCCATCCAATCCAACCCCCTGCCAAGAAGCAGGAAAATCTCATTCAAAGCACCTCCCACAGATGGCCATCCAGCCTCTGATTAAAAGCCTCCAAAGAAGGAGACTCTACCACACACTGGGGCAGAGAGTTCCACTGCTGAACAGCTCTCTCTCACAGTGAGGAAGTTCTTCCTACTGTTCAGATAGAATCTCCTTTCCTGTAGTTTGAAGTCATTGTTCTGCATCCTAGTCTCCAGGGCAGCAGAAAACAAGCCTACTTCCTCATCCCTATGACTTCCCCTCACATATTTATACATGGCTATTGCAGGATTGAAGATGTTTTTAAAATACATTAACATGTGAAGTTAAAAATTCTTTTGAAATATTCCTATGACTACCCTACGTTCTCCTACAAATGGACCTTGAGCTTGTTTGGAGGTTCTAACAGGGGAGCGCAGCTATCGTATACCCGGGACCGAAGACTGGAGACCTCGGTACACTCCTTTTTTTTGCAAGTACTTTTTATTGAGATTTCTTTCAACACGAGGTACACAGACAAACAAGAATTAACTATAGGGGTAGGGGTGGGGTTTGTGGTGACACATACACAGATTGGGGTAAGGGTGCAATCAGGAAAAAAAGGGGGGGGGATGTGGGACATTAAAAAAAAAAAAAGGGGGGGGTAGGGGGGTTGGGCAGAGGGGGGATGGGGAGGTGATATTTCGACTTCCAATTATGCTCACTAAGTCCATTACTTCAGTCCTTAATTCTTTTGTAGTTTTCTCTTTAAGTATTCCTCAAAATTAGACCAGTCAGTAGCCTTTAGTGGGGTGCCATTATTTCTTTTGATCCAGAAGGATAGTTGGTCCATATTCTTGATTTCCATCACTTTTTCCAGCCACTGTTCTTTTGACGGTACTTGCGTTGACTTCCAGAGTCTTGCAATCAGGAGCCTTGCTGCGGTGATGAAAAAGGTGAAAAGTTTGTCGGTATTAGTGTCGATTCTGTCCTCGGGGTCATATAAACCTAGCAAAAGTAGTTCCGGCCTTTTCACAAATTTCGTCTTTAATATGTCATTACTCTCTTCCAGGATTGTAGTCCAAAAATTATCTAGTTTCCTACACTTCCACCACATGTGGAAATAGGATCCTATTTGGGCTTTACACCTCCAGCATTTATTATTTGCGTCCTTATACATATGCCCTATTTTCTTAGGTGTTAAGTACCATCTATGAATAAGCTTAAGCCAATTTTCTTTCATATCTACTGAGTACGTATATTTTATTTTTTTATTCCAAATCGACTCCCATTCGCACAATTGAATGGGTCTGTTTATGTTCCTGGCCCATAATATCATAGAATTAGTTATTAAATCTGTTTCAATTTCCCAGGACAGTAGTTTATTATACAGTATGGATATATTCTTCCTCTCCACGTGGATAAGTTTATCCCAAAAACCTTGTTCTTGATCAAATCCGACTATTTTGTCTCTTTTATATGCCTCATTAATTTGGAAAAATTGGTACCAGGACACATTTTTGTTCAGTTTTTGTATTTCAGCTAATTCTTTTACTTTGGGGGGGTTGGATTTATCCTTTGCCATAATTAACAATTGGCTATAGGTCGGCCAAGTCCGCCAACCTAATAGCCTTCTATGATCAGCTTCAATCGGGGATAGCCATAGTGGTGTTTTAGTGTAGAAGCGGGGTTTATATTTTTCCCATGTTCTCAATAAAACAGATCTAATAAAGTGGTTGCCAAATTGTTTGTCAATTTTCATTTTACCATACCATAAATATCCATGCCAACCTTTCTTTAATTCATGGCCTTCCAAATTCAAAATTTTATTTTTTCCCAATTTGATCCACTCTTTTATCCAAAGAAGAGCACTAGCATCATGGTAAAGTTTTAGATTCGGGAGGCCAAAACCTCCCTGCGTTTTCGGTGCAATCATTGTGCTAAATTTGATCCTGGGTTTTTTGCCTCTCCAAATAAATTTTGTAATGTCTTTTTGCCAATCTTTGAATATCTTGGGACTCCTTATAATTGGTAGGTTTTGGAATAGGTAAAGTAACTTTGGCAGGACATTCATCTTAATTATTGCTATTCTTCCCATTAGAGAGACATTTAGATTTTTCCATTTTTCCAGATCCCTTCGAATTTCTTTCCATTTCTCAATGTAATTTAAATCTAATAATTGATTATTTTTCGCTGATAGCCAGATCCCTAAGTATTTTAATTTGGACACTGTTTTTAACCCTGAGATATCGTATAGCTCTTTCTGTTTCTTTTTTGACATATTTTTGGTAAGGATCATTGTTTTCTTTGTGTTGATTCTAAGGCCGGCCACCTTTCCATAATCTTCAATTTTCGAAAGCCAATTTTTAATATTCTGGATTGGATTTTCTATAATGCATATCACGTCGTCTGCGAACGCCCGATACTTATAATCTTGTTTGTCAACTTTAGGGCCTTGCAAGTACACTCCTTCTATACCTGGGACGTCGTCCTCTTCCACCGAGCGCGTAGCTTTGGGAGGGATGCACATGGAGCGGTGAGGGAGGAAGGGGACACCCGCCTAGCCAGCCAGATCAGCCGAATCAACCCTGGCGATCAATGGGGTGACAGATGTCGCAGCCAGATCACCCTCACATCCAAAATATTCATATGTGTTCATTGCTCATTAGAATGAGAGTAAATCATTTGACTTCCAGTGATGCTGAACTGCAACTTCCAGCATTCTTTACTTTAACAATGCTGACTGGCCTACCAATGTCTAAAAGGCTAGATGTTTCCTACTACAATATGAGAAGACAAATAGATATAGAGATATATTTTAAAGAGCCTAGTGAATTTATCCAGGGTGTCTTGTATTCATGTGAGTAACTGAGGGCCCTTCTATACATGTCCTAAAATGCAAGGAAACCAGAATAAAAAGGGTGGGGGGTGGCTTAATGATATTTGCTGAAAATGCACACTGGATTGTTTTAACAGCTGAACAACACGTGTTAAAAAGGTGCATTTACAATCTGGTTTTAGTCCAAAAATGTGCATATTCACACCACTGTATATTCCTTCAGTCAAGGAAAATACGTGACAGTGACACAATGGATGCAGAATTGGAAAGCAGTTCCCATGAGAACTCTCTGCAACTATTCCTTTGTTCTCATATTTTTGACATTAAACAGAGCTTGAATTTACACAGTGGGCCCCAGCATGGCAGGCAAGTGACTCCAAAGAGAAACAGGTTTGCATATTTGTATATTTTAAATTATATGCTGATGTTTTTATATTGAGCCACTTTGAGTCTCCTGCAGGAGAGATAAAGTGGGGTATTATTATTATTATTATTATTATTATTATTATTATTATTATTATTATTATTTTTCATAATTACCTGCAGTGAGGCTGTCTTTTCTTTCTGCAATAATAGTGTAAGTAAATTACATTTCCAAAGGTAGTATGAGTGGGATGTAGTCATGCTATTAACATACCTAGTAACATTTTCCCAAGTACTTTTTAAAGTTATCTTTAAATGACTTTTTCATTTGGCTCTTTATTTTTTAATTTTTTAAATATATTTTTATTGAAGTTTTACCTTATAAGATAGAGTAAATTAGCATCGAAAGAGTGAGAACATTTGATTGCATAGAAAGTAGGAAAACTGAGATTTAAAAAGGATCAAAAAGAGAGAGAGAGAAAAAACCAAAAACCAAAAACAAAGCTAAAATGTCCATATTTATATAAAAAAGAAAAAAAATCTGAACAATTGGCGATATAAAAATGCAAAAGTACTTGGCAAAGAAACACACCAAAAAGCAAAAGCAAAAAGCATTAGCACTGGCATTAAACACTTCGAATAAAATCGCTAGGTTAGAGGCAGCTGACATTGGTAATGTTCTAACAAAGAATTGCCAAAAACTGTTATAGTTAAACTAAACAATCATTGTTGTTCCAGTACAACAGTTGGAAAATAAAATAATAATAATAATAGTACGGTAGTAGAAATACTAATAGTCAGGATTTCCAAGCAGTATGTCATCATTTGGTTAGCAGAGAGATATAGAAGAATAATATAATGTGCATTTATGATAAGTCTATATTTCATTAAGGCTAGTAATAAATCATGTTCTTACTCCTAGAATAGTATATTTTTGCTTTTTAGTACATTAAGAATATTTTTAATGTATTTCCTTAGATGGTAGAATATAAATGTCTGCATTTCAGGCAGAATTATCCTATGGTCTGTTGTATCACTTTTTTATTTTAGGAATGTTCTTTTATTAAATAAAATAAAGCATAATAAATTATAATATGCAGGCAGTGAGTCAGAGCATTTCTACAATTAAATAGACTAGGATGTCTTAATGAAAATACCAGTGTTGAGTCCATCCTGTTCTAATTATACTATCTATTGTTCCAGAGGTCATCAATTTAAACAGTCTAGCTCCCTGCTTTTCCAGTAAAGCACTCCAGTAAGATATCCCAGAGATCTCCATGCTTATTCAGATATTCCCAGGAATATAACAATTTCTCCATAAATATGTTCAGTTTTCTATTTTGAACAACGTCCAGAATCCCTTGAAATACACCTGAATTATCTGCTTATTTTCACTGTTTCACAACCTGTTCACAAGCCACCAGCAATTGTGAACTGTAGTTCTTTTTTTTTTTCTTCATCATGACTTTTTTTTACAGAAGGAAGTTAAAAAAGTGGTGAAAATTAAAATTTATAATAGTCAAATTGAAACCCTCACGTTGAAATAGTCTTTCCTTCTAAAAATCTTTTGAAGGCCTGATCCTTGCAGCCCAGGAGCAAGCCATCAGAAAAAAAGGCAATTAAGGCCAAGATTGAAAAAACAGCTGATGACCCAAAATGCAGACTGTGCAAGGAAGCTGATTGATCATATCCTCAGCTGCTGTAAGAAAATCGCACAGACAGACTACAAACAGAGGCACAACTCTGTGGCTCAAATGATTCATTGGAACTTATGCCTCAAGTACCACCTCCCAGCAGTAAAGAACTGGTGGGATCACAAACCTGCAAAGGTCGTGGAAAATGAACACGCAAAGATATTGTGGGACTTCCGGATCCAAACTGACAAAGTTCTGGAAAACAACACACCAGACATCACAGTTGTGGAAAAGAAAAAGGTTTGGATCATTGATGTTGCCATCCCAGGTGACAGTCGCATTGACGAAAAACAACAGGAAAAACTCAAGCCGCTATCAGGACCTCAAGATCGAACTTCAAAGACTCTGGCAGAAACCAGTACAGGTGGTCCCGGTGGTGATAGGTACATTGGGTGCCGTGCCAAAAGATCTCAGCCCGCATTTGGAAATAATAGACATTGACAAAATTATGATCTGCCAACTGCAAAAGGCCACTTTATTGGTATCTGCGTGCATCATCCGAAAATACATCACACAGTCCTAAACACTTGGGAAATGTTCAACTTGTGATTTTGTGATACGAAATCCAGCATATCTATCTTGTTTGGTGTGTCATACAATGTCGTTGTGTCAATAATAATAATATTCAAGAGGAAAAAAGTAAAACAGGAGGGTGAAGAGAGATAATGGCAAGAAATTTACATATATGCTCATTCAGATATCCACATCAGTGCTTATGAGGTCCAGCACATCTCAGAGCGTCAATTAAAAAAATTAAAAATAAACTTCCAGTGGATGTCCCCCATAAATCTTGCAGATTTCTAAAATCCGCTACAAACATATGTGCCGGGGGGTCATTTATTGGGACTGACAACTCAGTGTTTCGACTTTCTGTCAGGTATCGTAATTTTTTGCCCCACTTATTTGTCCCAGATTATAAGGCTGTCTGGAAGCTCCCTGAGAAACAATCCTGATGGAGTGTGTGTGCTTTCAAATTGCTTGTACATTTATGGTGACCCTATCAATTGCCAGATGAATTATGGGATTGCCAAAGGTCAGCAGGTTACTTGAAGACACATAATACACATATCCTAGCTATCAATTTCTGTCTGCATATGCTTGTTGTGCTCACCCATGGGCACTTTATATCTACTGATCCCGTTAAAATGTAACCATTATGATCTAAACTAAGTTCATTTACTGATGCCTACCTCTCTATACTCTGCCTCTGCCTCTTTTGCATCTAGCTTCATTAAATTACTCCATCCACTCATCCATATGTTTCATTGAATTTCATTCACTGTTTGAGTGGCTTCTAACACATTATAGACTCTTTGTATCCCATTGTGACTGTTGTTGCCATCATTCATATGATATAAAGGCCATGAGAAAACCGATCTGCAGTGGCTATTTCAACCAACACAGGATGTACAGTAATTATCACTTGAGAAACATGTCCTTTCAATATTTTTGTATTTACAGCTCATGTGTCTGTATCCCACCTGCAAATAGGATGAATGAACATTGTATACCATGTTTCTGGGGAATTGCAGCCAATCATAAAAGAAAATGTGGGTTGAGGGACACTGACTACTTTTTTGTTGCATTGTAGTAGAAGTGCTGGAGGTGTGTTTTATGAGTAATATAGGAAGGAATGGGGTGGAGGAGGACGCTGGCTCTATGGAATTTTGCAGAGACCAACACAACTCCTTGACTCCCTTAAGTTCCCCACCTTTTTTTATAATCTTTGTATGCTAAGAATATTCATGAATTTTCTGTTGTCTATAGTTATCTAATGAAGCAGTTATGATATGGGGTCATATGTTTCTGTACAACAGCATATCCAAAACCCATTCTAGACAATCATTTGAGCATCTCAATGCTAGCAGAGATTTATAGAAAAAACAAAGTGTTTAAAAATGAAAATAACAATCTGTGTCACTGAAGATTAAGTTCTTATGTTCTGGGTATGATGCATCTTTCATGTTAATAGACCAGCCAGAAAGGCTACATTTAAAAAGTATGACTAACTAACTTGTGAAGGTAATATCACACCAGAGCCTAGTAATTAGGCATAGCGATAGTGTTATATCACTGATCCCGGGGATTTAATAAATAGTTCTTTTTATAGCTTTGAGAACCATCAAGGTCAGATCAGGGGGGTTTACTTTACCTGTTTTGATGAAGAAACATGATTTCATATGGGCGGAATTGAATTACGTATGTTTTTATTACAAATGAAACTTGTGACCTCATCAGATGGGCAAAATTGCTTGTCCTATGACACTTCGACTTCACTTAAGGCCCAGAGCCCACCGGCTCCCATCACACAACGTCAATCTATTTCCGGCGAGGCTCCATGCGTTAAGTGAAGTCGAAGTGTTGTGGATATCAAAATCCATGGACACTCAACTCCCATCATGTACAATGGCATAGAAAAATTATATCTCTTACATAAAATAGCAAAAAAGTTTTATTTTTGGATTCTTTAAAAATATTTTTTAAACCATGGATGGTTGAATTTGTGAATTCAGAATGCAGAGAACTGACTGTAATTTCTTCAGTTTACATTGGGGGTTTCTTTCTTTGTAAAGGCTATATTAATGTTTATACTCTTCTCTTCCAGTATCGAATACAGTCTTTCTACAAAATGTTTCATTGAGATATAGGCAATTGTTATGTCCAGTGAATAATCTGAACTGGATAGACTTTCAGAATCAACTGCTAAATGGTGAGACAACACACATGCAAATCCCATTATAGCATTGAAACTAATTGAGCAATTGGTCTTTCTATACAATTTTGCATTTAGCTATAAGCATTTGTTACATCCCAGGTCCAATTCTAATTAAGGCAGACTCTGAATCAACTGCTCAATGCTAAATCAATACTTATGTAATTCCCATTGCAGCATTGGGGCTACTCTAGTTGAATAGCTCCAATTGGGTTTAAGGTTGAAAGCACTGTGATTTTACATTTCTGTTTGATAAAAAGAGGGTAGATCTGAATGATCCACAGGGTTCCCATTTAGGAAAGAATGTACAGAAGAGAAAGCGGTTTCTCAATCTGCTAAAGAAAATTAGAAAAGCAGAGATTTATGAGCAAAGAAATTTATTTATGAGGACTCTGATAAGACATTCCTATCACATTGCCTAATACAAACCAGTTAGGAAAAGACTTTGTCATAGCCAATCGACAGAGCATTTATGTAAATACTCAAGGTTATAAATTCCTGTTCATATTCCTGTATTTTAGAAGAAAAAAAACACAATTTAGAGACTTTTTTCCCCAAGGGCTTCTTTTCTCCATTCTGCAAAATGCTAAGAATTAAAGGCTGATTGATTTCCCATATTTGGAAGTGGTTTCTTTAATTCAAAAATTCTCTGTGAGGTCATTGTTAAGAGAGGAAGACTCAGAATTTACAGCCAACTTCTAAATGTTGACAGTGTTATCTTACTCTCATAGAATCATAGAATCGTAGAGTTGGAAGAGACCTCGTGGGCCATCCATTCCAACCCCTTGCAAGAAGCAGGAAAATCTCATTCAAAGCACCCCCGACAGGTGGCCATCCAGCCTCTGCTTAAAAGCCTCCACCATAGTCCTGGGCAGAGAGTTCCACTGCCAAACAGCTCTCACAGTGAGGAAGTTCTTCCTGATGTTCAGGTGGGATCTCCTTTCCTGTAGTTTGAAGCCATTGTTCCGCGTCCTAGTCTGCAGGGCAGCAGAAAACAAGCTTGCTCCCTCCTCCCTATGACTTCCCCTCCCATACCCTGCTGCTAATTTTATGCCTGGAATTAATACTTTGCCTGGTGTTGAAGTCATGATAGTAAGAGAAATTCTAGCAGAAGTCCCAGAAGACACCTTCCGAAATGAGGGAAGTAATCCATACTGGTCCAATAATTTCCTCCCAGTTCTTCCACTTAAACTTCTGTTCTTTTTCCGGCATACATGGCTTTCAGACTGTATAGCTGATCTTCCACATTTGTAGGTTCAGTGTTTGTGGTGAAGATTATTTAAGGATTTGATATGATCTCTCCAGTAACACTAGATCTTCCAGCATGGCTCTGTGGTCAACATCTTCTAGAAGTTGATCATAGAAATGGATGGGAAAACCTAGAGATTCCTAGAAAAGTGTTCTTCAGGTTAAAAAAGTATTGACTTCTTATTCAAGGTTTTCTCGGATTCATAGGTTGTCCTGTGCCCCTAATCTCTGTGAAAGTGTGTGTGTAGGGAGGGCTACTGTAGTTTGAAAATCAGATCCCATACTGATAAAGCATAGACAACAACATGAAATATCATAAAAGTCAGAATGAATTTGAATGTTTCTCCTCAGGAAAAAGGTAGGGTTTTGCAAAGTTTCAATAAGATGAGGTTTCACTTCACATAGCCCCAACTCTCACCAGATACACTTCAGAAGAAATTCCTTCATCTTGGCTTTTATTTTATTTTTTTAATTTATTTTTTTAAAAAAGGTGTTCTATAATGTTTCCTTTGTAAAGGCCAGGGGAAATGAAATATTTGAAACAATCCTATACAGTAAGTCTCTTGAATAGAAAAAATCCATATGTAAAATGGAGAATGAATGAACTTGCACTCCTTCCATTGAATAGAGTGGTGCAAGAAAAGCTTTGGGAAAATCAAGCACATATATGTTGTTTGCACTCTTGCAGCCTATTTTGAATAGGCCAAGTCCCATTTTTCAAGGGTGCCCCCTTAGGGCAGTTTTCTCTCATTCATCAGGTACTTGTTAACACACTACACTATTCATTTTTTGATGAATTTGCAGTGTACTGGATGGGAGCCAGTAGTTGAGCTGGGGGAAAAATATTTATATCTACACACAATAATTCACATCTGCCCCCCAAAATCTGGACTTTCCCCCCTAATCCACATGGCATTTCAAAACATTTGCAGTTCCCTTGACTGATTAACATTGGCTTTCCTTGGCTCCGTTTTTTTCACAAGAAACGTAAGAGACTGAAAATAGCTGAATGCTTTAATTCAGGGATGGGGAGAGAAGTTCCTTTGCTGACTGTTCTGCCAGTTCATAATTCAAGGATCCTTCTTGTACTACACAGAACCATGTATTAACTCTGCTCCCTCCCCTCCCAATGCTGAATATGTAGCACTTGATTTTAGAGTGTTTCTGGCACATGCAAAAGGGTTTCTTGTCACTTTCCAAATTTCCATATTACAGGGATGATCTCTAAATTAGCATACCTAGTAGGCTTGTGCATGAATTTGGTTTGGTCAGTTCTCTTCGGCCAATCCGGCCTGTTTGGCTGGCTGTAATAGTAAGGGCTCAGTCATCATGCTTTTTTTGGCTGAAATGGGCCAAGTGGCAGCCAGTCATGGCTTCTCCTCTCCTATTCAGCATCCTGCGGTGCGTGAAGGGGCTGCTGTGTGCTCGCACAGAGTTTCCCTGTGAGCCCTGTCTGTTGGACCAATCAGAATAGAAGAACAGCAAGCTGTGTCTATTAATCAGGCGAGCGTTTCCATTGCTCTCAGTTGCATCCTGCCTCTATAAAGGTGTTTCAGTCCTATTGCCTTGCCGCTCACTATAAGTTTTATTTTTTTGGCTTGGCTTGGCTTGGCCTCTCTCTGGCATTGAATCTTTTTGATTTTCCTTTATTTTTTTATTTTCTTGATTCTTTTTATTTAGTGGGACTGGGAGTTGGGAAAGTGCAAACAAGAAATGTAAAAGTTTTGGAAGAAGTTGCTTGCTATTGTTTTTTTATTAGTAAAGAAGAAAGTGTAATAGTGGGCCACTGGGCTGTGTGATGTGGAAATGCATCTTTGACATTTGGCAGGAAGGAATGGTGCCCTGCTGCAGCTTCAGGAGAAGTTGCAGAATGGGGCCAACGGGAGATGGGGGGGGGATACCTTTTCTGAATTTTTAAAGGTAATTTTATATTTTAAAAGAAAAGAAATTCCTAAAAATCAGGGAATGACCCAAACGTTATGAAACTTGGTAGACTAACAATGGTTGATGTGTCCCCCAAGTGTAGTTATTTTCATCCTGATATCCCTAAAAATGTCAGGAAGGGGAACTAAAGAACCCTAGCCCCCGTTGTCACCAATGGGCCGGATCTAGCAACATTTTTCTGCTGCAGACCAAAAATGGCTATTTTTCTATCCTCTTGTTTTCTGGAGGCGAGGAAAAACTGATCCTGGGAGTTTCCCAAAATTTGGTCAGCAGAAACGAATCGAAGTTCAGCCAGAATGCACAAGCCTAATACCAAGATGTTTCCCCTGCCCGCCTACCCCGCCTCTTGCCTGCCATCTTTGGGCCCAGCACAGTCCGTCACCAGCAGCTCAAAAGCAATTTTGACAGGAGGACAAATAATTTGTGGCTGTCATTCCTTTGAACTCCCCAGTAGAGAGGATTCTGCCAAACGTTGTCCTCTACCATCCTCAAAAAACTGTAGTCTCCTCTGCAAAATTCTCTACAGCTATATGTCTTGGGTTTAGACATTAGCATACCACAAATAGTTTTTTCTTTTATATTTCTGCAACAGCGCAATCTCATGCAATGTTATTAGAAGTGTATGTTCCACTGTATCCAAAGGGAGCCTAAGGAAATATGTACAGTCATAACAGTGAATTTTTCTTCAACTGTTCTTCCACACTACGTATGTTGATTGAAATCCTGCAACAGCTAGAGCAGTGGTTCCCAAACTAATTTGGCCTACCACCCCCTTTCCAGAAAAAATATTACTCAGCGCCCTGGAAATTCTTAATTTTAATTTTTTTTTAATAGCAAACAGAAAAATATATGTACCTGTGGCCATCACCGCTCCCCTGGATTGCTGCAGCACCCACCAGGGGGTGGTAGCGCCCACTTTGGGAATCACTGAGCTAGAGGAATACACATTTTCCATCTCAATAAATAGAGATACAGTCTATAGCAGGGGTCCTCAAACTAAGGCCCGGGGGCCAGATGCAGCCCTCCAAGGCCCCTGTCCTAAACTTTAGACTTAGGTTTGACCTATGTCTACCTGGTCTTTGGAGGTCTCTTTGCTTACTTATAGCCTTATGAGATCATCTAGATCAGGGGTCCCCAAACTAAGGCCCGGGGGCCGGATGCGGCCCTCCAAGGTCATTTACCTGGCCCCCGCCCTCAGTTTTATAATATAATATGTTTATATCAGTTTCAATAATATATATTGTATATACATATAATATTGATAATAATATTATGCTATATAATATAATATAACATATGGTATAATAGTAATACCATATAATAATATTAATTATATGTTATATATTACATATTATATAATAGTATAGTGGTATAGTTCAATATAGTAATATATAATGCTAATATTGTGTTATGCTAATAATATAATATATTGTATGTACATACAGCTGCTCTGAGTCCCCTTCAGGGTATAAATGTAGGAAATGTAGGGTGGGATATAAATGTAGTAACTAAATGCAGTAAATAAATAATTAATTTTAGACTTAGGCTCAGCCAAAGTATGAAATGACTTGAAGGCACACAACAACAACAATCCTAATTAACTTGACTATCTCATTGGCCAGTAGCAGGACCACACTTTCCATTGAAATCCTGATAGGTTTATGTTGGTTAAAATTGTTTTCATTTTAAAATATTGTATTTTTTTTCGTTGTTGTTGTTGCACTACAAATAAGACATGTGCAGTATGCATAGGAATTTGTTTTGTTTTTTTCAAATGATAACTCGGCCCCTCAACAGTCTGAAGGATTGTGGACCGGCCCTCTGCTTCAAAAGTTTGGGGACCCCTGATATAGATGGTCTTTGGGTGTCTCTTTGCTTAGCTACAGCCATCTAGATGGCTTTTGGAGGTCACTTTCATTACCTATGGTCATATGAGACTGTCTAGATGGCCTTTGAGGGTGCCTTTACTTACCTATGGTTTTATGAGATCATCTTGATGGCCTTTGGGGGTCCCTTTCCTTACCTATGGTCTTATGAAACCATCTAGATGGTCTTTGAGGATCCCTTTCCTTATCCATGGTCTTATGAGACTATCTAGATGGCTTTTGGAGGTCTCTTTGCTTACCTATGGTCTTATGAGATCGTCTAGATCAGGGGTCCCCAAACTAAGGCCCATGGGCCGGATGCGGCCCCCCAAGGTCATTGACCTGGCCTCTCTCCTAAACTTTAGACTTAGGGTTGACCTAAGTCTGAAACGACTTGAAGGCATTCAACAACAACAATCCTAATTTTGGACTATTTCATCATAGTCTGGCCCCCTAACAGTCTGAGGGACTGTGAATCGGCCTTTCACTTGAAAAGTTTGAGGACCCCTGGTCTATAGTCTTATGCACCAGATTATGCAATGTGTGTCCCTCCAGATCTAGTTGGAGTGCTACTCCTTACTATTGGCTAGGCCAGCCAGAAAATGACAGCTTCATCTGTCATGGCTGCATCCTGTGGCATCCTTCTGGGATTTATAGTATGGACAGAGATAGCAGAGGAGGTCCCTGGCTAAGGATTCTGAAGGCCCCTCCTTCTAAGACAGAACGATAGCAATTAGTGTAGAATTATCGTGCTATAATAGCATGGGGTATGCAAATGTCTAAACATAAGACATTTATTTATTTATTTATTTATTTATTTCCATCATTTCTATCCTGCCCTTCTCACTCGAAGGGACTCAGGACAGCTTACAAAACTGGCAGAATTCGATGCCAATATACAACAATACAAAAGAATAAAACATAAGCAATTAAAAACAGATTTAAAATAATACAAAATACTTGAGCCATTCATCCACAAAACCTTGTACATAAACCTTAGTCCAGACCGAGTCGAAGCCAACGAAACTTATTCTTTGAATGCTTGCTTGCATAGCCAGGTCTTCACTTTCTTTCTAAAATTCAAAAGGGATGGAGCCTGCCAGATGTCACTAGGGAGGGAGATCCACAGCCGAGGAGCCACCACTGAGAAAGCCCTGTCTCTCGTCCCCACCAGCCACACCTGTGAGGCTGGCGGGACCGAGAGCAGGGCCTCCCCTGAAGATCTTAAATTGCGTGGTAGGTCATAGTGGGAGACACGTTTGGATAAGTAAGCTGGGCCGGAACTGTTTAGGCTAAAGCCAGCACTTTGAATCATGCTTGGTAGCTAATCAGCAGCCAGTGGAGCTGACGTAACAGAGGAGTAGTGCACTCCCTGTACGCTGCTCCGGCTAACAAACTGGCTGCCTCCCGTTGGACTAATTGAAGCTTCCAGTAAGAGGGCAACAGAGAGATAATCAGTCTAGCCTTTCATACAAATAAATTCTGCAGCTTGGGGCAGTCACCAAGAAGTTTCCCTTCTCACTACAGCTGGTGATGGTAGTGGAACTGAGAGAAAAACCATCCTCAAGGATCCCAGGATCCCTATCAGGACTATATACTGGCAGTCCTCGAGTTACAAACATCTGACTTACAAACAACCCATAATTAAGAACAGGTGTAAGACAATAGGAAGTGAGAGAAATCTAACCATAGGAAGGGAAATTCACTCCAGAAAGAATTATCATGGGGAAAAGGCATCTCCACTGAAGCTTTATCACCAATACTTGTTTCTACAAAAAGCCACATTTTACCTTGGACACTAGGATGTGGAACAATGACTTTGAACTATAGGAAAGGAGATTCTACCTGAATATTAGGAAGAACTTCCTCACTGTGTGAGAGAGCTGTTCAGCAGTGGAACTCTCTGCCCATGTGTGGTAGAGTCTCCTTCTTTGGACGCTTTTAAGCAGAGGCTGGATAGCCATCTGTTGGGGGTGCTTTGAATGTGATTTTCCTACTTCTTGGCAGGGGGTTGGACTGGATGGCCCACAAGGTCTCTTCCAACTCTATGATTCTGTGATTCTATGATTTTCAAAATACAATTATCATCGGGACAGAAAATGCGGTGAAATCTTCTGAACAGGGGGACAGACAGCAAAACAAACACCACAGGGATATTAACCTTTCCCTGTGCTATCCAAAGCTTGCAGAGAGAGAGGAGAGGGGGGGGGGATACAAATAAATTCAACTTAAGAACAAACCTACAGAACCTGACTTGTGGACTGCCTGTAGAGGAATAATGCTCTTTCAGGTGGCCTGGACCGAAAACGAGTAGACATGTGTAGGATGATGCTCTCAGAGATCAAAGTCCATCACCGACAAATTTAGTTTCCTGCCAAGTCTAAACTGAAAATAAAATGATTTTATATGCTGACAGTGGCTAGCATTTTTCTCTCTCAGATCTTCAGAATTTCTTACAGCTACCAATATTTTCTTCCACAGAGATACCCATAACAGAATCCAAACAGAATAAAAATGACAAATCCTCCAATAAAGCCAAAAAGAAGAATACAGTATTTGTGTCTGCCATTCTTCTCTTCCTATGGCTTGTACAGCCCAGTTAAAGGTTATTGATCCCTCAGTTGGGAGCAGCTGCTGTAAAAGTGAATTAAAGCCAATACCTGTTGTTAGAAATATAGGAATACATCATCTATAAAAGGTAGCTGCAGGATTCTTTTAGTCAGTAGGGAAACACACACATACACAAATTATTCATTTGTATACCCCACACAGAGATTAAAATTGACTACAGTCGGCCCTTTATATCCACAGGCTCTACATCTGCATATATAACAGGACTTGAGCATCCATGTATTTTGGTATCCATGAGGGATCCTAGAACCAAACCTCAGCACATACCATGGGCCACTGTAGCTCAAAACAAAAATTACAACCCAATACTAATTTACATTTGAATACATTTGTTTATGAAGGTATCAAGAACAGAAACAAATTGACAAGAACTTATTAATACCATTGTAAGATACTATTAAAATATCAAAATACAATGAAACTTAGATTTAATGAACACAGTATAAAGCAATGATAAAACAATCTGGTTTTAATAATCAATAATAAACACAAAACCAGATCAGGTGTCATGTGGGTAGGACACAAAGTGAATGGCAGTTTACTCCATAGCTTCCAGGAAGTTTGGGGGTGATCCTGGTGCTTTTGAAGTGTCTATAGTTGGATTGGGCTAGCTCCAAGGTGATCCAGTGTACATACTGCAAAAACACTTACTGCTGTTTTGCCGACCAAAAGAAGCTCCAAACAGCTCCCTGGCAGAGACTTGCTTCCAATGCTGCTTCTGGAAATCACATGAGACTTCACCAGAAGCGATACTCTGTCAAGACTCTGCCGGGGAGCAGCTTGGAGCTTCTGTAGACCGATGAAACAGTAGTGGAAGTGGCAGTTCCCAAGACGACAGGGCACTGGTGCTCATGCGCTGTCAGTTCAGCCAGTTGTCTGCACTCTTAAAGGGTTTGGGGGTAGTTCCAACTTCCACGACAGTGTGAACTCCCTGTGCTGTTTCCAGGGCAGCTCCAGAGCAGCTTATTCTAGAGCAATGGTTCTCAACCTGTGGGTCCCCAGATGTTTTAGCCTTCAACTCTCAGAAATCCTAACAGCTGGCAAACTGGTGGCTATGATTTCTGGGAGTTGTAGGCCAAAACACCTGGGGACCCACAGGTTGAGAACCACTGTTCTAGAGTGTTTCAGCAGGTGTAGATACAACATCAAATAGACTTAACTCTGCTTCCTGTATCAAATCCCATTAGTAGCAGGGCTGGCATCTTATCAGGACTGAGCATTCACTTAAGATTAAGTGACAACACTGTATGGACCATTGTATTTTTGAATGGTTAGCCGAAGTTTTAGATTGCTGCAATGCTAGAAATTTGGTAACTGAAGGAAAATTTCATTGGAAAAAGGCAAAATTCTTAGGAGAGAGGCAATACTTCATCCCCCCTCAATTACAACCCTTTTTTCTTTCATTTTCACTCACAAAAAAAGAAGAGGTCTGGAATAGTTTTAGATCAGAAAAAAAGCTCTCCTGTGGAGGAAAAGCATTCTTATTTAATGTCTTATCTTCTATTCACATATATTATAGCTGGAGTACTTTCTAAAATATTATTAGAGTTTGAAAACATAGGAGTATTCTCCATGCTAGGTCAGATTAGTACCCCACCTTATTGAGTAGGATTATATGTTCTGGCTGGCATCAAAACTGGCATACCATGCCATCAGCCACCTGGTTGTTTTAAGAACCAAAATTGAAGTAGAGTTGCTGGATGTAGAACAGCACATACTGAGTCTTTTTGTATGCAAAGCATATGCCTAGCTGTTGGACTGTGTTCCCCGTGAATTATTGTTTGAAGCACTGCAAGATGAAGTAGATCAGGTGTTTTTGAACCATTTAATTTATAAGTATATTGACATTTCTACCTCTTGCATAGGATGTTTCTTCTTGCATTCAATCGTTTTCCTGTTGCCACTTTTAAAACTGCTGGGTACCAATTCCTTAGATGGTTTCTTGCATGAGATCCACTAAAATAAACAGGAATTGCCCCCTCCTCATTTATGAAAGCCAATTAAATTCTCAGTTGATTGTATTCTTTTTAAAAGCCTTTACTTGGAGGCAAGATCCCCTCCTTCACCCCCTCCCATTAAAACAGAAAGTCTGAGTTAATGGGTGAGCTCTTATTTTTGTCTCCTCTGCCTTTTGCTTCTGAAACAGTCCAACAAACCATTCAGCTCAATCAGAAAGGAATCCATCCTACTGTTTAATTAAAAGTTTCCATGTGCTTCTGCTCAGTGGCCTCTGAGTTGGGAAAATAAATGTAAAAGAACAGTGAAAGGCTTTCATATGGTTTTATGGGAGAAGGCTTTGCTGCCATTTATAACATACAGAGCCTACTATAACCTACCCAAAAAACAAGGGGGCCAACCCAGATGCACAAAGCAGCTTTCTATCAAACCGGCTGCAAGGCTCCTGCTCAGGGCTGTCATGACAAAACATAACATTACATGAGTCACAAGAACTGTGGTTCGCACTGATGCCATTATTTATACCTGGAGATCTGGTGAGCCAAAGTATGCTTATTCAAGTTAGGGAAAACATGGTCATGAATTCACAGCAACTTTCCAGAAAGAAGAGTTGTGTCTTTTTGATACCAGCTCTTTCAAGAACAGGGATCCCACTCAGAATCCTGCCCAACTATGAACCCACATTAACTGAAGCCTAACTTGTGATGACTCATTTCCCTACCTACAATTTTTGGCTAGATTCTTTTTCAAACTGGGCAAGGGCTGACCATGAATAGAATGCCTCTCTCTCTCTTTTCTAAGAGAACCAATGACTTTTCTACGGCTGGAGGAAAAACTCCATGCTCACATTATTATTATCAGTTGTCAAAATAGAGTCCATGCAAATAGATGTTAATAAGGACAAATAGCAGTATCAAAATAGTTCCAGTGCCTGTCCTTCCCTGGTACCCTAGAACTGATTACCACAAAGAATATTATAAGAGAGTATTATTATTAAGAGTATTACTAGGGGATGAGTAGTAACTTTCATGTTACTGTGCTATATTTCATATTATTGACATTGTTAGGTTATTTTTTGCCCCAATATGTTATTCTACATTGATATATGCAATATTCTTCTTGTCCAGATGGTTTACATTGTAAACCATCAGTAGATTATTTACAGACATTTCTGCCCAAGGCAGGGGAGTACATAGGGTGACATTTTCAATCTATCTGTTAAAATATTGCTAAAGCATTGTTTCCTGAGAGGTTAAGACTATATAGATAAGGTTGTTTTCCATTAGTATTTCTCATGACTCTCAGAATATGTTAAAAAAGGTTTAAAATTTCTTGAGGGAACAAGAATAATTGGTGCCATCTCTGGAGCATTGGACCACTTCTATGTATCTAATTATCCTCTTGGGAATGCATGGATGTGGCAGTTTAACTGCTTAGCTGTGATATATAGTTGTTTGAATTCAGTGACACTTTTGACTTGTCCTACCACTCTTTATTCCCTTAAATGATACATAAAATTCTGCAACTGACTTCTTCCTTTCACCTCATTCCATTTTATATCCTAATAGTGGCTAGGCTGTTACATTCCCATCTTACTGTTAGTGTTTGGAGAACACGTAATTGAAATTTTAGGTGGGCTTCAGGCACTAATGGGATAAGTGGCTATTGTACTTCTATTTGGATAGGGTTGAGGAATCTATAATAACTTATCAATGATAGAGTAATACTGAGAAAGAGAGAGGGGCTCTAGTTGATGTGGATTAATTATCAATATTAACAGAGCGCCAGCATAGTGTGGTGGTTTAAGTGTTGGACTATGAATCTTGAAGGGTCTGATGCTGGGAATGTTGAAGGCTCTGGCGAGGAAACAGGAAACAATGATAAGGGTGACCTTTCACTAGATTCACAACAAACTCCAGGTGTTTTGGGCAGCTAGTCTGAGGAAACTTCCTTAGACTGAGATACAAGGTTGAGATTGAAAGTTCATCGGCCCAGGCGTTCCCTCAGAATAGCTAATAAACGCATGGGAAGCCAAGGGCAGAGAAATGACTTTCTTGCTTGTAAACATGGCTAAATACAAGAGAAACAGAGATTTCAGACAGAGCAATGTTGATCTTGGGAAGCACATCTCCTGCCTTGTTTTAAGCTCATGAAAAAGGTCTTTTGTTCGTGTTCATGCCTGGAAACTGTGTTTTGTTTTTTGCTCTGAAATTCAGGGTGCCTTGTTTTCAGGACTAATTTCCTGTATCTGAGACTTGGATTTATATTCTGCCAATTGTTTTTACTACTGCATTATATGGTTTTTATTGAGTGCAAGGTGAACCAGCACTGAGGTGCAACATTGTGGTCCTGAAGTTGGGGAACAGTGGGATCATTAGTTGGGCAATGCGGTAAATCTGGTGGGCAGCATGGGAACCCATCGCCCCATGCCCCACATTGCCACCTTCCCCATCCCACAGGGTGAACCATTGCCAACCGACTTCCCCCCACATTTTCTCTATTCTACCTTATGAGAACACAGAAAGCCTTCCATGTTCTCAGGACTCTGTCGTAGGATGCTTCTAACACGAAGCCAAGACGAAGCCCCACCAGAAGTAGCCCTACATCATGTGATGTGCTCTGTCTGGTTCCATCCTGGCTCCCTGTGTAAAGTATCCTATGACAGAGCTCAAACGTCCTGTGATGAGGTTGTTAGACTCTGGAGACCAGGGTTCAAATTTCTGCTTAGCAACCGAAACTCACTGGGTGACTCTCAACCCCAGGAAACCAAAGATAAGTCTACCTTAGATCACTATAAACTGGAAATAACTTGAAGGCATACAACCACTACAAAAATAATGGTCTTCTTAATGGTCTGCAAAATTCAACTGAAGACTATTATTTACTTTATTTCTCATGTAGAAATGGACCCAATGCTGCTCTATACTATTTTTAAAGACTTTCTTAAAGCTCCTGAAAACCTCCCTTTTCTACACTTGGTGGACATGCCAGGGATGGAATTTCTATTGCTTTCAATAGAAGCCCCCCAGCAAAAAGCACCTTTTGAAGGATACATTTTAAAGAGATTACAGAAGAGAGGAAAAGGTAAATCGTCTTTCCCTGCTTTCTTCTGATAAGACTGCCAATAACTTCTAAAAAGAGAGCACATCGTCTTCTAGTTTTCCAGGAGTATTGAACACAGTGATAGCCAGAATGGGGTAATGGCTAGAAAGCAGTAAAATAAGGAATGCAAGAAGTAAGTTTTCCAAAAATAATGCCATGGATGCATTATGGATGGAGCCCGAATACTGCCTTTTGGAATCAATATCCCTGCAGTTCAGCAGTCAAGGTTCAGGGGAATTAGTCAGAAAAATTATTCTGAAACCTTCTTATATCACATCAGAGTTTAAGGCTGGCATATGAGGACATATAAGGCTAAAGAAGTTATGCTGAGCAGGAGATTGTATGAGATTTAAACATGCATAGAAACAGTGTAGGGGAGGGCTTTGAGCATAGATCTTTGATCAAATCATAAGTATCCTTAAAGGATTAAAATGCCTTTTGGGATTAAAATAAGAGGGAATATTTCATGCAAGGTGGGTAAGGCAACTAAAAATGTCAGTCAGTCTGCCTTGAAGGAGCAGGACATTTCAGCACCATATAGCCCAAGAGGCTTTCAGGAAAACAGTAACAGTGGGGCTTGGGGAAAGACAAAATACTAGGAAAAACAGTATGATTCCTAGTGAGAGTTCAAATACTTCAGGGTGATTTTCTATCAACATAGAAGGAATTTGAAGCTCATTAGGAACACGATTTCTTAAGATCCATCAGAGTAGACCATGACTATTGTGGTGAAAGATGCAATACTGAGCCAATAGGGCTGTGCAAAATTATTGTTAGTTTTCATAAGTCGGATAAAATTCATTAAATTTGTACTTATGACACAATATCAGACACGTAGGCACAGCCTGCCCCAAAAAATTTAAGAATACTTTTTTTGTTTGCATTTTGTAAATCTCAGAAGCCTCCCAAAATCAGTTTCATTTTTAGTGAAAGCAAAGCAAAGCCAAAAAGATTGCCATTCCTCTTTAAATTAATGTTCTCTCACCATTAGGAGAGGGAATCAGCAGGGAGAAAGCAGAGTTCACTGGCAAAGAGACTGAGAAAGCACAGAATTCTGAGAAATGTAGTTTGGGAAGGCGAGGAGCCCTATGCCAGATAATTCAAAAGGCCCTGCCCCAAACTACATTTCCCATAAATCTGCTCAGCATCAGAAAACTCCAATCAGGATAGGGGAGAGATTTGTCCCTCAGTAGCAGCAGCCAGTCAGAGTTCTAATAAATAGTTGAATCTGCAAAGAGAAAGACTGGTTGATACTTCTAGTAAGTAAATATCTAGGCTGGGCAGGGAACAAAATCCCTAAATGGAGGTGCTATTGGTTAATATGAGAGACATTCAATGAGATAGCCGTTTTGTTAAAACTTTAAAAAATTCCCTAAAATTGGTAGATGTATGAATATATCTGAATGTTGAGGAATGATCCCCTGTTATCTTGTGTCATTGTATAGAAAATTGAAGAAAATAGCTTTTGCAGGTTTTTAAAAATGTTGTTTATAATAACTTTGACAATTCCCCAAAAATCCATGGATAAGTGAAACGTTCCAAAACTTGATGAGCTAACATCTGAAATTTCCCCACTTGCACAATTGCTATAATGAAAAAATAACGAAATTGTGTTACTTATGTTATGGCAATGATATTTTCACTAACAATACTTCAGAAACGCTTTAGAAACAAAATGTTAGCACCCCCTAATTTTGTAATGAGTTTTGAAACATTTTTTCATTGATCTCACAGCCCTATGAGTCAAAGGGTCTGAGAGGCCCCTTGTAAGTTATAGCAGGGGCAGTGAGAACGGTGGGCAAGAGTACCATAGGCAGATGGGCATCAGATGAATCCATTTAGTTTGTACAGTAAGTCCTGCAGTGACCCTACATAGGAGGCCCGGAAGGAAATTAAGATAGATTTGCCCGGTCTCTATCTACCGATTCCTACCTGTAAGGGGGGGGGGGTGAAATAAAATGGGAAAGGACACAGGAGGTACTAATGGCAGACCCTGATAAGGGCCTGGAGTCATGCTTTCCAGAATATCTATTGCTGCAGTTGTACAATACCAAGGCATGGGGATGCCTCCTTTCCTCCCTTCCACATGCTGCATAGGATCAAGGTAAAAAGAAACAGAAGAGAAAGCCCAATATATAAAAAGGTATTTTAGACCAATTTCTGGCGTTATTTGGGGCTCTGATTCAGAAAATGCATCGGATAGACTGTATCAGGTCTAGTTTCTTAGCTATGGTTATCCAGAGTTTCTGTCAGCAGATGAACACTGGTACATAGTATCTGTTCTGTATTTAAAAAAACTAAAGCTGATAGGGGAAAACGGATGTCTTTTTTGTAATCAGCCGGTCAAATATACCCAGAACAGGTCTAGCATTTGAGGCACCAAAATGTGTTTTGGCCAGTATAATATGTTGCTCTTGGGATTTGGATGCAATCATTCATTCATCTATACAGCATACCATCTCTTAACCCAACCTACCTCATGGCTCTGTTGTGAAGATTCATGAGCACTCTAAAGTCCATTGTGAATGGCACTGGGATGGTTGTGGCAATGTTATTGGTCTGTACATTAGTCCTTTTTCTTTAATACTGTACCTGCAACCAAATATCTAAGATTATTGACTGATGTCAACTCATTAGCCTGACACTGGATGTCTAAAATAGTTTTATCATTGCTTTAGAGAAAACAGGTTATTTTTATTGCTGCTGAAAACTAGAGAGATAACTGCAAATACTGTCGTGATGTTTTTTTTTTTAAAACCAATTCTCTCAATAATTCACCCATTATTTTAGTCTAATATAACAATCTGACATTAATATAAGTTTCTAGTTTTACTACATTGTCAACTTCTATCTGAAAAGCTACTTATATCTGAAGAGCTGCTTTATTATTGCTGCTTTCATCTGCAGTCAAAGAAGTGAAATAAATCGCCCACTGAATGACTGCACTGCTATATGCTTTCAGAACTCCTTTATTCCCTTTTGGGGAGCTGTTGATTACAACTTGCCCCCACCCCCAGGCTTTGGAATGGTTTCAGGCAGCTTGAGACATAATTGAGAATTATATTCTGGGTCTAGGATGTCAGCTGGAAGAGGTCTACAGGGTGATGTGATGCTGAGGTCAGTTTTGAAACTGGTCCATAAAGGAGGTGAGGTGCCATGATGTCTACAGATGGGCATGAGGTCGTCTGCTTCCCCCCCCCCCCCCACACACACACTTTTCCTTTTCATTTTTTAAGTTGTAAAGTACTACTGTTTCTCTGTATTACTAACAGCTGGGTGGTTCCCTTGTAATTTTCTTGAGCATTGAATCTGTTTTGAACGGTCACTCTAAATCTTCTGTGCTATCCATGTATGCCATAAGACTTTCTGTGACAATTTAGAGATAGCTTTGATTTTTTTTAAAAAGAAACTATATTTCTTTTACTTCTTGTAAACTGCCTTGAGTCCCAGACTGGGAAAAAGGTAGAACAACCATAACAACAACATCTTTGAGAACACAAATGCAGAAGTCTATAGCTCATGAGAAAAACTGCAAAACTCCACTGAAGAATTCAAACAAATTAACAGGCAGGCAGGCAAGCAAGCAAGACATGGTGCAAAACATACAAAGGTATTCATGTCTACTGCACACACATCAAATATAAACTGATAGAAGTAGTGAGGTTGGGCTATTATGCTTTTTTTACAGCCATTTCACCCTTTTGCCACTATTTACAAAGGCAAGAAAATAATTTTAGCACATTTCTTTGCAAACTATGACATCACATTCAGAAGTGCTATAATAATTTACAGTCTATGACTTGGGAGGGTAGGTCCAGTGGTGTGCCGCACGTAAATGTTAGTCCACAGCGAAGGCAGGGTAGAGATGATAGAACAAGGAAAAATTTTCTTCTCAAGTAGGGAAAATATTTGGCTCCTAAGATTATGGCATGATTGTCTCCTTTCCTGGGATTGCTCTTCTGTGTCTACAATAGCTGATCTTTTAGGTAATAAAGCAGCTGATACAATCTACCACCATATACCAATAAGTGTTCATAAACTTCATGAATGGGACAGGCTTAAAGGGAACATTTCCTTGTTTCATTTTATACTTATATTTCTATCTGTTCACCACAAAGTTTTTTCACAGTGTAATGTAAGCATAGAATTATTGTTGTTCAGGATTATGAGTATAACATGTATGTTCTAGTATAATCTCTAGTCAAACAGAACTTGTACCTTTTTAACCCCTACAAATCATGTCTATAGAGATAACACAATTGAATGTGTATGTGCAGGGAGGGGGAGCACCCCTTTCACTAAGCTGTTGATTTTAGCTAATTATTTCAGGAAATACTGCAGTATTAGTATGACTTTACTTGGGTCACACTAATGGGCCTAAAGATACATTTTAGGGTTAAATCATAAGGCAGGGTTAAATCATGTCATAGCTCTAGAAAGTAAGAAGACTCATTGCTCCAGAGAAAGATGTATACATCAAATCAATTGTTTGAAAATGATGCCTGTAACATTACTATGTGTTGAATCATTCCTCTTTGTGATTGGATCAGGCAATGCGGAGTAGTGGTTTAAGCATCTTATTTTTCTACAGTTACACCTTGCAGAGCCTTTTGACCAGTGGTTCTCAACCTGTGGGTCCCCAGATGTTTTGGTCTTCTTCTCCCAGAAACCCCAACAGCTGGAAAACTGGCTGGGATTTCTGGGCCAAAACACCTGGGGACCCACAGGTTGAGAAACACTGCTCTAGACAATGTTTTACTTTTAGATCTGAAATACCATATATAAAAATGTATAAGTCAGGGGAAACCTTTACCTTTTTACCTTCTTCATGCATAAGTTAAGGGCAGCTTTTGGGGAAATTGAGAAACTCCTCAGCCCTGATTACCAGCAGAGAGTTAACCAACAGAGCAGCCAAATGTCCATTCCAAGGTCAAGAGCTGAATATATGAGAGTTCAGAGTCCATGGTTAAATCCGAAAGCCAAAGTCCAAGGATAAGTCCAGAGATCACGAATACCAAATAGCAAGAGTCCGAAATCGTAGTTCCAGGTACTAACGTTGCAGCCAGGAACAAGTTAACTGCTAAATTCCCAGGTGTTCCCTATTGCTGGCTTGTTTCTCAGCTAATCTCGAGGACCTCTGAAGTTGAGCCTTCTCTCTTCTTAGGTCTGCCTAACCCTTCCTCAGCCTGCTCAGAGGAGCTTGCTTGCCCTTGCTCTGTGGGCTGAAAAATGTTAGCTACTTCCATGAGTCCCACTTCTACACTTGCCTGAGGGAACTGCTGGGCCCTGCTGGGCTCCAACTCCAATGCTGGCCCTTCAACCAGCATCTCTGTTACCACCATTTTCCTGGCCAGACATTCAAAAAGGCCAGAAGTAGTACCACTTTGGAGAGAGGAGGGGGGTTAGTGTTTGTTTTAGGTTCTCCTGGGACAGACTAAGCTCTCATCTTTTACCACTCAGAGGTCTTTTTTTTTTAAGTAAGAGTTAAGGTGCAATACTTACACTGGCCTATGGATCAGTTGACCCAGGTTTTTTTTGGGATCTTTTTTTAATTAAAATTTCTAGACTTATAGATGATTATATACAGTATTTACAAGTGTACCACCTATGCTAAGAAGAAGACCCTTCAGTGAAGCCTGAAATCTGAGTGAAAAGAAAAATGTTTTATTTTTAGAACTATTAGGTTTTTCTTGGGAGTAATGGTTTAAGTTTTGGACTGTGACTGGTGATTACTTGGAATCCCCAGTTGGCAATGGAAACCCGCTAGGTCAGGCGTCCCCAAACTTTTTAAGCAGAGGGCCGGTCCACAATCCTTCAGACTGTTGAGGGGCCGAATTATCATTTGAAAAAAAATACAAACAAATTCCTATGCATACTGCACATGTCTTATTTGTAGTGCAACAACAACAATGAAAGAACAATACAATACTTAAAAATGAAAACAATTTTAACCAACATAAACCTATTAGGCTTTCATTGGAAAGTGTGGGCCTGCTACTGGCCAATGAGATAGTCAATTTAATAATATATTATTAAAACTGATATAAAAATATTATATTATAAAACTGAGGGCAGGGGCCAGGTTAATGACCTTGGAGGGCCGCATCCGGCCCCCGGGCCTTAGTTTGGGGACCCCTGCACTAGGTGCTCTTTGGCAAATCTCTCTCTCTTTCAGAGGAAAGCAAAGGTAAACCACCTCTGAACAAAGCTTGCCAAGAAATTCCATAATAGGGTGGGCTCAGTGTCACCATAAAACAGAAACAAAGGCACACAATAATTAATAATAGCAATCATTATAATAATATATGCTGGGTAATAATATTTCCCTTTCCCAAGAGAATGTCAGAAGAGTCATATATAGAGATAATGTCCTTTCCTTCCTGTAGTACAACTCTTAAGTGGCAAAGAACTGCAGAGGCTGAAAGAGCCTATTATGGAAAGCAAAGGATGTTGGCCACATCTGACAAGCTTCAACAATTAGCAACAAATCACAGAGAACAGGAGTGGCTGCAGCAACACAAACTCAGATACTCAGGAGGGCATTAGGAGAGATGAGAAGATGGTTGGCAAAGAGGCAACAGATGTTCTCTCCCAAGGACAATGCTATAGGAGTAATTACCAGCTAATATGGCATCCTAGTGTTTGTGTATGTGCATGTTTTTTCAATGACTGAATCTGAAATATTTTGGCATGAGATTTTGTAAGCAATTTCCTCCCCATGCTTGCTTTATGACAGTCCATTTGCTGTTTGTGAACAGCTGTTAATGGGCCCTCTGATACAGGAGAGACTGGTATATGGCTCTAGATATACCTTCATAGTGGGGCCTTGCATGAAGGAAACAGAGAGAAAGGGGGGGAGGCAGCTTTCAAATTAGTCATGCTGAAGAAATATATTCGAATATGAAAAGTTCATGAGTAATGGCCTGAAAGACTGTCAGACTGCAAATGAATAAGTACAGATATGGTGGGTGTGAAGATAAGCAACTTCAGTCCTTGCCAGCATGTAAGAATCACACATGCTGACTTGTGTCCAGTCTTAAAATATAAGGTCAGATGTATCAAAATATCAAAAATAAATATGTGAGCTTAGGTACAACCAGTGAGTAGAGATGAGATTTGGGATGGTAGCCAATCCTGCCTCTCACTCCCTTGCTCTGCCTTAGCACATGAATCAGAACTTTTGTGAAGACCCATAGATTCTTTCATTAAATCTGTCCTCTTCATTTTGAGGGCACAGTGCACATGGATCAAAACTGCTCACAGACAGCTGTGTGCATATAGGCTTTGCTGGCAAGGTCAGTTCAATGTATGAAAGTAGGATGAACGTGAAACCAATTGCACAATGTGATCCTCATACACAAAGGTGGTTCAACCGTTAGGCAAACTACGCGGTTGCTGAAGGCGCCATGAGTCGGAAGGGCGCAGCCTGCCTCCCTCCCCCTCCCTGGCTCCCCCGCCCTATTTGCGCCCTCTGACATCCTTCCCCTCCCTGAAGTCACTGCTGCCGAGAGGAGGAGGAAGCGGAATAGGCAGAGGCGGCGGGGACAACGCAGCGGAAGGAGAGGAAGGCCGTGCCTGGGCCTCCCTCCTGGTCCTCTGCCCGCAGGACCCTCCGCCGAGGCATGGCCTTCCTCTCCTTCCTCGGACGTGGCCTGGCCTGCCTTCGTCGGTGCGGCCTGGCCCACCTCGCGGTCGCGGCCTGGTCTTTGCCTTTGAAGCCGCGGCCTGGTCTTCGACTTTGAGGCCAGGTGTCCGGGCTGCCTGGCCATGTTCCAGAAGCTTTCTCTCCTGACAATTAACCCACACCTATGGCAGGCATCCTCAGAGGTTGTGAGGTCTGTTGGAAGCTAGATAAGTGGGGTGGGAGAAAGAGCTCTTGTCTGTTTGAGGCTAGTGTGAATGTTGCAATTGGCCAGCTTGATTAGCATTTAATGGCCTTGCAGATTCAAAGCCTGGCTGCTTCCTCCCTGGGGCATCCTTGGTTGGGAGGTGTTAGCTGGCCCTGATTGTTTCCTGTCTGGATTTCCCCTGTTTTCACAGTGTTGTTCTGCTTTTTCTGATGATTTGTTGTAAAATGTGATGTTTTGGTGCTTAATTTGTAAAATAATAATGTAATTTGATGTTTAATAGGCTTTTCTTTAATCCCTCCTTATTATCCAACATTTTCACTTATCCAATGCTTTTATTTTTCAGTAATTGGTTTGGGGGGGGGGCAAAATTCTTTTCGCTTACACTTGAAAATTACCTAGGGTCGGCCCTGCCCATACATCCATTAAGGCTCATTGTAGACTCTTTACATTGAACTAATCAGTCAGGGGTTCAAAAGGAAAGCTTTGTCACACCTTCATGAAAAAATTCCTAGAGACCCACCCAAACAAGTACAGGGCCTTTGGTATTTACTGGAGTTTGGTTATAGGACCCTCCACTTCACCCTGAATAACAAAATCTGTGGATGGCATCCCTTATATAAATGGCATCTCTTATATAAAATTGCAAACTAATTTTTTTAATTTATTTTGGATTTAAAAAAATATTTTCAAGCCATGCATGGTTGAAATCATGGCTGCAGAATCCTTGGATATGGATTACTGTATTCTGTTCCTGGGTGGATATAAATGACATGCTGTGTACATCATGCATCTACTTTCACATTGGTAACAATTCTCGTAAGTATTTTGTATGAGGCTTATTTTGCTAAGCATTGCTTTAAGTGCTCAGTGTGCAGAAGGGATGATCTAAACGTTATCAAAAGTGGACCCCAAGGAGTGAACCCTAGAACCTGCAGTTCTATCAGAAACAATTGAAAGACCATGGTAACATTTCCCTTAGTTTCAAGCTACCCTTTATTGAACCCATCTAGAATGTTGCATAAGTACTACATGCACCCCACTCCTCAGGGAATGTCCAAATACTAATTAACGTAATCCTTTCACAATGTCCTGAGAAGACACCTAGAACACATAAATAGGCTTAGGAAGAGGGTTGCTAGATCAGATCCCTGCCCTCTAGTCTCCACTGAATGTGCCAACACCCTGACCATCGTTTTTTCTACCTAGATGGCACTCACTGTATTGACCAAAACAGAGACATAAAAACCTATCAGTTCCAGGACTTATCAGAGAGCAGATCCTAGCTGGCACCATTTTGGACCAATCAGAAGCCAGTACAGCAGAGTCCCTTTGTTCTGAATAACTGACAAAGTGCTATACATAAATCTGTATGTTCACAATGCAGCTTATGTCAGTCTTTGGAGTACTGACTCTGCCGATACCCCCTTTGGCCAAGGTGAAATAAATGCCTCTGATTTTTGCCATCAACCAGTCTGTGTCTCATCAATTCTTTAGGAGTTAACACAGCCAGACCGCAAACCCGAGATTCTTGCAGAAGCTGATATCACTCAACACAAGCACTTGCAAAATAAATCACAAGTCCACATGGTAAGGAAAGCTTAACTACCATACCACATTTCCCTGCGTTAGTGATATACACTGGAGATGTTGTATGGATGTTTGATGTGTGCAGGCATTTCAGACAATGGCTCAAGCTATAGTTGCTTGTACTGCCTGTTGAATCATCAGTATTCATACTGTAAAGGTATGCAAATCTGGATTTTGGAGAATATACATTTGCTATCAATTTTCTGTGTCCTATAATCACTACCTAGTCACCTCAGAATCACTTTAAGCATGAAATGGCATGTTTTCAATAGTCTACTATAACAGCTAATCTTATGTGTTATTTAAATTTTTCCAGTTCTGAAACTCAGCTATATATTATCATTACTATTACTTCCTGAAAGGAAGTTTCAAAATGTGATGGCTTAAGATACTTTATTTTAAACCTGCTGTGTGGTACCTTTATGGAGCACCCTTTCATTGTATCTAAAGCCAAAAGGATAACTAACTGTTCTCGGCTTGCTTTTTCTGATTATTTTCCCATAATTTTATATACATTGATCATGTCCCCTGCTGTTTCTTCTCATTGTTTATGGATGGTATTCGGTATCTCTGATTATTTTTTGTGTCATACACTGTATTTTTCCAGTATTACTCCATCCTTTCTGAGATGGGATTATCAAATCTGTGAACAGTATGTGAGCTGTGAATTCACCGTTTATTTACACACCATTTATCTTCTTAAAAAAATAGTTGCAGTTCATTGAGTAGGTGCTTTCAGAAAGTTATTGACAACAACTTCAAGGCCTCTTTTGACTGCGAGCCAATCTGGAGCCCAGCCTTTGGAAATCAGCCTCACAACACACAGTGGAACTTGTTTCCAAGTAAGCCCACACAAAATCAAGCTGTAAGTTCCTTCCAGGACTTGGAGAGGAGGTTTGGGATAGTAGCAAAGGTCCGGTCCCTCCACACTATGCCTGTGCATATGGATCAGATCTTGCACTCCAAGATGCTTTATTCAAGATGCAAATGTTTTTGACGTTTAGCATTTTGTCCATAAAATGAACAGAAACTCAAATAATACACACTCAGTGTATAGAATACAAAATGTATACTATGATCAAATGACTTTATAAACAGAACCCCCAGTATCATGGTGAGTTAAACCCTTAAGCTAGCAGGATGCTGACTTGAAGGTTGGGTTGCTGACCTGAAGGTTGCCGGTTCAAATCTAACCCAAAGAGAGCGCAGTTGAGCTTCCTCTATCAGCTCCAGCTCCATGTGGGGACATGAGAGAAGCCTCCCACAAGGATGGTAAAAACATCAAAACATTTTGGCATCTCCTGGGCAATGTCCTTGCAGACGGCCAATTCTCTCACATCAGAAGCGACTTTCAGTTTCTTAAATAACTCCTGACACACACAAAAAACTTTATATACAACTTTGCATTTAGGTGCGCAGGCCATTCAGAGTTCATGATTTAAAGTATGAGTAATGTGTGCTAAGACCGTGTAGCAGAGTATGAGAGTAGAGGTAAACCAAAAGATTTTCTGAAACTGGTTTGTTCTCGAAACAGTAAAGGAGAACATTCAAAAGAACTGGAACCCGATGTCACAACACTTCCAACCTTTTGACAACAATCATATAATGAGATTTGATTTTGTTTTGTGGAAATTTGGATGGTTTTTTGAAGCTAAATTCTCTGGCAGAATGTTTAGGTTGTGTTGATTCTTAGGACATAAATGGCTCTGACAAGAACTTAATAGTATTGATCTTAGTACGAATGAGTCTGAACAGATTTTGCATTCAAAATCTTAAAATATTGATAATGTTACCATCTCAAAGAACACACTGACATATTAAGAAACTCAAGTTCCAAAGAGAGGTGTACTACTAACTTACTCTTCAAGATTTGTTGGGTCAGGCTAACAAATGAATCATTTTATGTTGTCCTTGGGTGACTGGTTTTGGCATTTGGCCACCAATTCACTAAGCCACCTTGACCTCTACTTTCCATCTCATTTCGGATGAAACACATTTATTCTCAGCTCACCCATGGAGCCACAACTCTATTTATTTGTGAGATTCCTGGCTGGTTGGCCAGAAACCCTGGAAGGGAGAGTGTTTGTTGAAGGTTTGTTTTGGATTGGTGTGAGTTGCAATGGAGAGTCTGTTGCATCAGATTCCCTCTCTAAAGCAGTTCACTGTGTGGGGACTCACAAGAGCCATCTCTGTTTCAAGTAGATGAAAATCCCAGTGAAAGCCTGTAGAAACAGATCTAATAGCTATGTTAATAAACACCATGTACTTAATAAAAATAATAAAACAGAAGGAACTATTTGAACTAACATACGCTGGAGACAGAACCAGATTGAAAGGTAGGTGAAAATGAACTTTATTAATTAAATCCATGCCCACAATGAATGAGGCCTTTTAGAGCAGCACTGAACCCTGTTTCTTATCTGTTCTTCAAACATATCACCTTATTAGTAATGCTTTAACATTTTCAAGATCATAATTGATTTTTATTAAATCCACTCAAAGATGCAAGCCTATTTCCCTTCATTAAACATCTCTTGGTGGTTCTACTATGAAACAGCAACTTTCAGACTGCTATCTGATTATTAAAACACATAGGTCCCAGAACTAGGTAAAGTAAGCCATGAGAAACTGCTATTGAAAACAATAGTTGCTCTGAAGTCACAATGCAGTCCAACTTAGGTTCAACCCCAGAAACCCCAAAAGACTCACTAGCTCTTCACAAGCTGCCCTCCCATACAGCAACACAGATTTATCTTGCAGTATCCACAGGAAATAGTCCCTTTTCCTGCCTGCTGATTGTTATTGCTGTGTGAATTTAAGTAGTTTCTGACTTATGGTGACCCAAAGGCGAAGCTATCATGGGGTTTCTTTACAAGATTTATTCAGGGGAGGATTTGTTCAGAGGGAGAGTACATGAGAGGAAATAAAAAGATAATTCGTAATAATAATTGCCATCTAGCAAACATTGACTCACAATGACCCTATGAATGAGAGATCTCCAAGATCTCCGTCATCAATAGCCCTGCTAGAACTCACACACTCAGAGCAGCCGTAACTTCAGTCCTTCCACTCATGATGCAGTTTTCCTATTTTCCTACTGTTGTCTATCTTACCAAGCATTATTGTCTTTTCTAATGAGTCATGTCTTCTTATGTCCAAAATCTAACAATCTCAGTTTAGCTCTCTTGGCTTCTAGGGAGAGTTCAGGCTTGACTTGCTTATGGGTTGATTAATTTGTCTTGGCAGTCCACAGTATCCGTAGAACTCTCCTCCAGCACCACATTTCAAATCAGCTTTCTGCACTGTCCAGTTTTCAAAACTATACATAGAAATCTGCAATGTGATAGCATGGGCAATCCTGACTTTGCTGTTTAATCTTAACACTTGAAAAATAAAATGTTAGTTTCCAGGTAAAGCTGGAACTCTCTTTGAAGCCCAGTTTTCCATGTAATGGATCATCTCCATGTAATGGATCACCTTCTTGTCTCCCAAGCCCCTTTGAAGCAGACGGCAATACTTCTGTGCCAAGTTCCACCCTTCTCCACATTTAAGGATAAGTGGAATTTTAAAAATAATAATAGTAATAATAATAAATTATAAATCTTGATTTATATGCCACTTTTCTCCCACAAAGGGACCCAAAGCAGCTTCCAAAATGTTAAAAAGACAGTACAAAATTAGCAGCAATTGAACGCACAAATATAAAACATTATAAACCAGCATGATAAAGCATAACTACAAAACACAAAATCCATATGTGACAATATGCCAGTGTTTCTGAAAATCTTGTGCTAGTTATTAAATTTCCTATAAATGCCTTGTGTTAGTAGGATGGCTGCTCCAACACTACCTAATTTGGGCATTGCACAGGAGGGAAAGATGGATGAAACAAAGTTCCTCATGCCAAATGATCCAAAAGAGAAGGGATCCAAGGATGGAAAGTTCCTTAAATGCCAAAGTCATATGCTTAAAACTTTCAGTGGACTGTTGGAAAGGAAGCAAAATCTCTACATAGAGAATAAAATATATTCTGACAGGCAAAAGGCTAGGCTAGAAATTATCGGGACAGTTATTGTGTCAGTTAATGTAGAAAATATTCAGTCAAATTATTATTATTGTTATTTTTTTTACCCACCTCTCCCAATGGACTGAGGCAGGGATACCAACTTATTAAAATACAACATAGACAATCAGTTGGAATACACAACACAGTTAAAATACCAGTTTAAAAGAACATATGACTGCCTATGGCCTGGTGTAGTATAGTCCTTGCTCTTTTAAACTATATAATGATAGCACTGTTATTCCACTTTAACTGCCACTCTCGGATCCCAAGAACAGAGGCTAGCATAATAGAAAGTACCACTAGCATAGTAACACAAAGTGACTGAAGCTTGTGGCAGTTGCCATCAGAGAACATGACTTCTGCTTGTGCAGTGAAGGTCCTTGATGGCCCAGTTCATGAGCCCTCTCTTATGGGACTGATGTGACACAGTTATTCTGAAAAGGGGGCAAGTTTGTTTTCTGTTCAAGGAACTCCATTGGCTGCCGTTCATCTTCCGGGCCCAATTCAAGGTTCAGGTGATCACTTACAAAGCCCTGAACAGTTTTGGACCCGCCTACCTTCATGACCGTATCTCCTCCTGTGAACTTGCATGATCTCTTCGTTCATTGGGGAGGCTCTCCTCTCGTTTCCACCTCCGTCACAAGCGTGGTTGGTGGGGACGAGGGAGAGGGCCTTTTCCGTGGTAGCCCCTGACTCTGGAACTCGCTTCCCTGGGAGATTAGGCAAGCCCCCACCCTGGCAGTATTTAGGAAGATCCTAAAAACTTGGCTCTTCCAACAGGCTTTTGGAGAGTGAATTCCCCATCCCCATGATAGACCATCTACGACCATTTCCTCATCTGTTACACTTTATCTTGCCATATCTGTTTATTATAGTCACACGGTCCACCCTACCCCAAGTTGCTCTCCTATTAACAGTAGCACTTAATCAACTACCTTGTTTACAATATTCAGTCGTTGCACTTTACCCAGTTTGTCTTATCCTCTCTACGTGGGTGCCAAATCCATGTTTTTGCTATGATTATCATTTTATATTTTATCATGTTTAGAGTGTTAATTTAATTTTTGTGTCTGTATTTTCTGATGTCATTTTATTTTGGTTTGCTGTTTTACCTGGGCTTGGCCCCATGTAAGCCGCCCGAGTCCCTTCGGGGAGATGGAGATGGGATATATTATTATTATTATTATTATTATTATTATTATTATTATTATTATTATTATTATTATGATGCTCTAGAAACTAGGACACAATGGAGCAATGCATTCAAACAGCAGGAAAAGAGATTCCACCTAAACATTAGGAAGAACTTCCTGACAGTAAGAACTGTTTGGCAATGGAATCTGCTTCCTCAGAGTGTGGCGGAAACTCCTTCTCTGGAGGTTTTTAAACAGAGGCTGGATGGCCATCTATTGGGAACTGATGATGGGTTACTGAAGACAGTATGGGGTTGGACTGGATGGTCCTTGTGGATAACCCTTGTGGTCTCTTCCAACTCTATGATTTTTTGTTTCTATGAGAATCCTGGCCACAGATGTAAATGAGTTCTAAATGAGATCAAATTTGCCACATGTGCCATAAGACTTGCTGGGGAAGGCAAACTGATGTATGGTCTGTATTGCCCAAGGAACTACTTTCCAGTTGTTATATAGCAATTATTAATCCAGCACATTCTTTGGATTAGTTCCTTGCCTTGCAATTCCTGCCCTAATAACCTGTTTGGCTAATGCTTGAGCAACCCATACAATGGGTTCCCAAACTGGATTATGATTAGGTGGGAAAGACATATGATTGACTTTTGCCACGTATTGTTCCATGCAAATACACTGTTCCAATGATATTTGATGATGCTGTGGGAAATCTTTCCGTATATCTGAAGAGAGCCATTGTGAGTATGAATAAGATAAAGATTGCAAAGAATTGAGAACATCAAGTCTGCTGCTGCCAGCAAGTTTTCTTTAATATGTGCATACATTTCTGTTCTTTTTACAGAAGTCTTTAAAAATAGCTGCTGGTTCAAATGAACCTATTATTGCTATTGGCATTGTTATGTTCACTGTTGCTACAAACTCCAAGATGCCAAATGCAGTGAGTCATAGTGTGGATAACATTCCTGAAGAAGAGCCTTGGATGAGGGAAAATCCAAAGTTTTGTACATTGAATAGACAGTTTCTCACAATCTGTTCTAATACATTCAGTTGTCTTGATTGAAACTTACTGAGGTTATGTATGCTCAAATTTATAGGAAGTGCATGAAATTTGCTTTGAAAAAATGTGAGTTTGTGCTCCTCTAAAGCAGCAGCAGCAGCTTGAGCAATTAATATCATCATACAGCATCCCATCTTGTTTGGGTGATTAGAGACACCGAGTTGTTCATCATCATTAGTCAAAACATAGGAACAGGAATGAGCAGCCCCAGAGAATATATATCTAAAAAGTATTATTGTAAAAACTCTGGGTAGACTATAAGGTGGTAACAGAAGTGATTCTTGATACTAAAACTAGAACTTATTATCAGGTTGGGTTTACACTTTGCAAGCTAAGTTTCAATCTAACTATTTTTTGTTCTGTAAAATCAATGTCTATGAGGAAAATGGGATAGTGCATACAAACGTGTCTGAGAGAACTCTTAACTTCTACCAAAAAGCAGGAAACAACAATTTTGGAGATGTGTGTAACCATGCTTAATCTTTAATTGAGCTTTATAACTACCTTTTTTTTCATGTCAGGAGCAACTTGAGAAACTGTAAGTCACTTCTGGTGTGAGAGAATTGGCCGTCTGCTAGGATGTTGCCCAGGGGATGCCCCGATGTTTTGATGTTTTTACTATCCTTGTTGGAGGCTTCTCTCATGTCCCCACATGGAGCTGGAGCTGAAAGGGAGAGCTCATCTGCGCTCTCCCTGGGTGGGATTCGAACCTGGCAGCCTTCAGGTCAGCAACCCAACCTTCAAGTCACAAGGCTTTAACCCACTACGCCATCAGGGGCTCCTATAACTACCTTTAAAAATTAGGAAAAATGTTCTAATGGTAAGAGCTGTTTGATAGTGGAATATGCTATCTCAGAGACTGGTGGAGTCTTCTCTGGAGGTTTTTAAAGAGAGGCTGGATGCCCATTGGTTGAGAGTGCTTTGTTTTTGTTTATATGGCATAAAGGGGTTGGCACAGCGGGTTAAACTGTTGAGCTGCTGAACTTGCTGACCAAAAGGTCGGCAGTTAAAATCCAGGGAGCGGGCTGAGCTCCTGCTGTTAGTCCCAGTTTCTGCCAACCTAACAGTTTGAAAACATGCAAATGTGAGTAGATCAATAGGTACCACTCTGGCAGGAAGGTTAATGGCGCTCCATGCAGTCATGCTGGCCACATGACCTTGGAGATGTCTATGGACAACGCCCGCTCTTAGGCTTAGAAATGGAAATAAGCACCAACCCCCAGAGTCGGACACGACTAGACTAATGTCAGGGGAAAACCTTTACCTTTACTAATGGGGTTGGACTGGATGACCCTTGGGGTCTCTTCCAACTCTATGATTCAATGAGTCTATGATTATCCACTGCACTTGCTTCAAAGAAATCGTTCCTTCATCCCCACAGGGCTACTGCTTTTTCCATCTCAATATTAATCCAAGATCTAGAAAACAATTTCACAACTTGAACAACTATCTTGGCAATGTAATAGAGTGGGTATTAATTGATTACGACACTTTGTTGATGTCTGACACATCAACAAAGATTTTATTGTGTTTCAAATTACACTTATTTCTTTTCTACAAATGGATGTGAAATATTCACAGATTATGCAGATAGACTATCTTATAGTATTTCATTGTCCCATTTGTTTTTCATGACAGAGCTCATCATATGTAGACTTGGAGAAATGTTGTATATTAAATTTAGCCACTGACGCCCCCTTTCCTACCTGCTTCAGAGATAATTCTAATGATGTTGACTATAATTTAGGGTGTGAATGCTCTGGCAGCTCTTTCCTCCCAGATAGGCCTAGCTTGGTGCTTTCTATGAGCAAAGAGATGCAAGTGAATTATGGAAGGAGACAGAGAGGAAGTATAGTTAGTATTCATTCATTGCTCATGTTGTACAGGCTGTCAGAACTAATGAAATTTTATGACAGATGGGCACCGATCAGCTTCCTGGCGTTATTTATCTTTCTTGCTCCTGGCTCCATGCACCTGATGATTTTTCATTCATCTTCAGGGGGAAAAACCCGCCAAGAAGACGAAGCACAGACTTCACTTATCTGCACATAACTAGCAAATTCTATCAGGCTATAAATATAATTGGCTAGCATCTGATGAGAGCAATGGAAAAAAGGCATGAGGAATGTTTTATGTTGTAGATATTCTTCGGAAAGATTATACGGAATAGATTTTGGCCCTTCCTTCCACTCTAATATGACTTTCTAAAAACTTCTAAAACCATTTCATGACTGAGGGCTCTTCCACTCATTCCCACCCATTGTTTCCCCACTCAGTATAACAGATGTTTGCAAACACATTATTCAGATTAAGGAATCTGCTGCTTCCCATTTATGCCATTAATTACAAAAAGTGTCACCAGAAAATAACACACTCATTTGTAATGGCTTTGAAGTAGATGATCAAACTGATACAAAGCATATGAGTAAAACTAACACTAATCTTCACCTATTAATAAAAAGAATCCTGGGTGGCTTGGAAAGAGAATACATAGTATAAAAAGTGATTGTGAAGATTACTATTCTTCTAGAGTTCCTATTGCTATTCCTATAGTTGGTTTTTGAAACAATGAAATAAGTTGCTTGATATTCATCTAGTGTGTATGGGTGGGAAAATGTAAAAACAAAACTGAAGCTACATCACAGGGATACATCTTTGTTGTCTCTTCATTTGATCCACCTTGTACTTTGCAATACCAGATTGCCCTTTCTAAATTTTAGGATGGATGGCCACAGTAAAATGAATGATGGGACAGGTTTTCACAGCAATCTTAAGCTTTAGTTCTTAGAATATAGATACTTGCTTTAGATACTTGCAATAGATACTTGCTTTAGATACCTGAACAGAATATTTCAATACATGCCACGATTTTACGTTTGTTAGTCCAAATTTTAATTTTACATCCATGTTTTCAAAAGAAAGTAAACTTGATTAATTTCCTACTCAATTCAGTGTTCTATCTCACCATTTGTTCTTTTGGTTCCCTGTAATTCAGGATTTAATTCATAGTTTTTATATTTAAAATCTGTCACATGTGAGAGATCGTATTTAATGCTGTAAATTCACCCCAGCCAATATCAAAACTGATTGATCACTGTGATCAAAATAATATGGAAAAAAAAAGTTTCCCCCTCTGGTCCCTCATTCTGATTTGTTTTTAATTAATGTTCAATTATAGAAAATATACTTATTTTACTTTTGTATGCTTCCCCATATGTTTTAGGCACTATGCTAAATGGCAAGTGGCAATGCTGATGAATAATCCCAATAAACAGAGTTCTAATTTCAATGTGTATTAATCAGTGTGCTACTGTACGGAGTAAACACTCAGTGCCTGGTATACTGCCAATGATTTATTCAGGCTGAAGCCTATATTACACTTGTGCATGTCCTTTTTGTTTTGTTTTTGGTTCTTGTAGAGATTGGTATTCTCTTCTGCAACAACCAAGCCCTTTCCCCCAAACTCAGTGTTCAGCCCCTCCATGGACACTGTAACTAGTGAAGAGTGAGGTGGGGATCAAAAGAGAATCGGAGTATGTCTCTGTATTTAGACACAGAATGATATATCTAAGATGTCCAAGGGACCATGATGAATTTCAGCTGGTGATATAATCCTTATGTTACAGTAACATTACAAATGCATCTTTAATCTCCCTCACACCTCCTCCCAAACAAGAAAGGGCTGGAGAGGGTGGTGTTATGTCTAAATAGTGTGTCTGGGCTTAATTTGGAGAAACGATGGAGTTCTGCATGTGGAACTCTTACATGACACTGTGTGCTACAGAATCTCATCCAATATTTCTTATACATGACAACCTCATCTCCCTTGTAAGTGTTAGGTATTGCCATAGAGAGTCAAACATGCCAGTGACAAAACACTTTTCTAGTCTTTTTATTGTGGAACCGAACCTGGCTCTCATATTCCTTGCATAACCATTATTTACAAAGCTTTACCTCTTCTACTGCTTTGGGCCTAATTAGGAGTTTACACACAACATTGGCAAATTGCAGTTAATGCAATTTTTGCCTTGGATTTATCCCATGAGTTTGCTCCTTTACCCAACTTTCCTGGTGGGAGGTTATTGAAAGGTGTTTCTTTTACAAAAAGGGAGTAATACATGAGTCATTTGTGTTTGTAAAAACACTTTCCAGCGTGTTTGCATCAGGAGAGTGGTGGGAATTCAGTGATGCCATGTGATTAGTCCAAAGTAAAGATGCTATTTGCCTCATGCGATAAACTCCTTAGAATTAAAAAGTAAATGTAATGTCAAATTCACTCATGGCATCTCTGGGAAAAGAAAATGATCCATAATATTATAGATGCGGAAGATGCTTCGAAGACATGCAGTAATTCACACCTAAAGCATTTCTGAGAGGGGGCCCTTCCAACTTCTGTTTGAAAACCTCTAAGAAAGGAGAGTCCTCAGCAGCTATTTCACCAAAAAAAACCTCCTGTGTCAAGGGACAGATGGGCCAGCTTAGAGTATCTAGTTCAGCCCTACTTATCATAACCTCCAAGGCCATCTGTGGCTTAAATACCAGAATCGGGAAACCATTGCTTCAAAGACATCAGGAAAATTAGCCCTATGTATCATCCATTTTATTATTGAAAAGACTGGAGAGGTTCTCATAAATATCAATTAATATGAAAGGTGGGATTATTTATTTACCCAAAGTGATTATTTCTCTGATGAATGGGATACTAAACATGCCTCTATAGCACATGGAAAATATGCCCCTTAAGTGTCCCATAAGATCAGAGCCAGAAATTGGAACTAACATGTAGCTTTTTGTAACTCTTGCTCAGTAATTCAGTGGCATAGATATTTTAACAGAGTGAGGTAGAAATAAGTAATGCAGTTAGGAAGAATAACAAAATATGTATTTGTTTCAGATAGCAAAACAAAGGAAATGGGATATTCAAAAAGAAATTGATTGGAGCCATCAAGGACGTTTGCAAAGCCAGACGGTCAGATTTAGCCTGAGGGTGCATCTATACTATAAAATTGATGCAGTTTGACAACTTTATCACAGTGAGAAATGTCCCAGTCATAGGACACTCCAGCCTCTATTCAAACATGGAGCAGCACTGAGCTCATCACATGAGTTAAATTACTTTTGGCTGCCATGCATTTGTTTATTTATTTATTTATTTATTTATTTATTTACAGTATTTATATTCCGCCCTTCTCACCCCGAAGGGGACTCAGGGCAGATTACAATGAACACATATATGGCAAACATTCAATGCCAACAGACAAACAACATACATTAAGCAGACTCCGAGGCATTTTTAACATTTTTTCCAGCTTCACGATTCCGGCCACAGGGGGAGCTGTTGCTTCACCATCCAGAAGTAGCTGTACTTCCTCATTCCTTTCCTCGTGTTTTGCTGGCAGTTTAGGGTTTTGCTGGCAGTTTAGCCCTCCCTGGTGGAAAAGAGGCAGAAGTATTCTGAAAGGAAGAAAGTCTGGTAATCTGACCTCATCACATTGAGAAATTTCCCCCTCGCATGACTCTTCAGCCTCTTTTCCAGTATGGAGAGGCATGGAGCTCATCACATGTTACAGGGTTGAAAAGACACTGAAATGTCTTGAAAGGAGGGAACTCTGAACATGGGCCAGCAATCATGTTCAGAGCTTTTATCACACTTTACTCACATCTTCACAACTGAAAAACAGGTGAGATGGCAACCATCAAAGTTTCCCGTCTTGTTTGATTGCCCAACCGTCAGCAGTCTCTTGTATCTTATGGGGTTCGATGCAGAACCATAGGATCCTGTGGAAAACAATGGTTTTAATCTGGAGCACTGTCTCTTGTATACTATGAGGTTTGGGGCAGAACAACAGGATCCTATGGAAAGCGGTGCTTTTAAACTGGTGTCAGTATCCTTTAAAGTAAGGGGCTTTGGACGGGGCAAGGGATCTCATGGTTTTTGGATATTGTTGTTTCTTCTGATTAAAACCAAAAAACCAATACTGACCTTGTGATGCATATAAGATGAATGTGTTGCCATCTCTTAAGTTTCCATGTATGAGTGTGATGAGGAGGTAGAATGTCAAACGGGACTGCTGACAACAAAAGAAGAGTGATTCTCTACTCTTGAAAGAATGGTCACCCATGCTTTCCCATCTCAATGTAATCAGGTTATGAGACTACTTAAATGCCATGGCTGATGGTGATGGAATCATGGGAATTGTAGTTTTACAAGGTCTTTAGCTTTCACTACCAAAGAATATTGGTGCCTCACCAAACTATAAATCCCATGATTCCATAGCATTAAGACATGGCAGTTAAAGTGATGAGAAATTGCATTAATTCCATGGTGTAGATTCATCCTTAGTCATGTTTTCTGTAGGTACTCTCTTATCTTAACTTGCTACTAACCCAAGTCCCATTGATCTGAATGTAAGTTAATAGTTTTCCTTTAAGCACAAATAAGAGTGTATCTACACTGTAGAAGTAATGCAGTTTGACATCACTTTTACTGCCATAGCCTAATGCTATGGAATCATGGCATTGAGCCATTGTGAGGCTCCAGCACTCTTTAGCAGAAAACAGGCCAAGACGTTTTTAAACTGCAGCTTCAATGAAACCACAGCATTGAGCCATGGCAGTTAAAGTGGTGTCAAAGTGTATTAATTCTGTAGTGTAGATAAATCCTGAGTAAGGAGCATGGTTTCTAATTCCAAAGTTATTATTCTAAATCTGAAGGGAAGACTGCCAATCTCTGTCAAAATACCAAAGACAGACTTTAAATATCTTCAGGGCTTTAATTTGGACATAGGTATAGACTGAGTCACTCTTTCCTAGGCTATAATAATTTCATATTATCCTTAAGCCTTGTGGAATGCTACTCTCTGAATACAGTTTTGTTCCTGTGCTAAAAGAAGATTTAGCATTTATCCCTGCATAACATTGGTGGTCCTTAAAAGGGAATAGAAAGATAGCATACAAGCCCCATTTCCATTGCCCAGGGGTATGAAGAGCAGCCTCAAAATCAACATCTCCTACACCTTACCTCACTCCAGAGCATCCTAATAAAAATGAATAATTTCCATTGACCCTTTAGCAAGATAAAAAAATATGCTTATTAATTTTGGAGAAAGAGGAGGCTTTCATTCTTATCTTTGAAAAAAAAATGCAGATTAAGTTTCCTGGAATGGGAGTGAACAGAAGCAAGAATAGAATGGATGGATTGATATGCAGATATATTGAATAGTTGGATTTAATTGCTTCTAAGTCCTGTGCTATCATTCCTGACTGCCAACTTCTACAAGGTTTAATTCCCTAATTGACATTTCATGGAAAGGCTTCACCTTTCCTTCTAGTCGGCTTCAGAGTGAACATTCTCTCATAACATAGACATCTGCCCTCTGGACTAACCTTTCCTGAAGCTGCATCAACTGAGTAATGCTAATAAAAATATCCATCTGTGCTTCAAGATAAACAAAGCATTAATACACCAAACTGTGGCTTAGATTATATTAGAGCCAGCTTTAATGATATTACACATCTGTTAGGGTGTACTTCCCGTCCAGGCATGCTTGTTGCTCAGTCTGTCTCTCCTCTCTGATATCTTTATATGGAGAGAAAAAAGAGACCATGTTCCCCTTGGCCGATTAAGCTTCTGTTACAGAAGCAACAGGTCTTGTTCATAAATAGCATTCCTGCCAACAGCATCCCATTCTGAGAATAGGTCTTCAGGATTAAAAGCAGCGAACAAAATGTTGTGATTGTGTACCTTCAAGGCATTTCTGAATTATAGAACCCCTAAGGTGAACCTTTTAGAGAGTTTTCTTGATAACATTTGTTTATAGGGGATTGCCATGGAATTTCCATGGCTGGGCAGGAATTTGAACCCAGGTGTCCAGAGGTTCACATTTTATCATCTATGGATCTCTTCCTTTATGGATCAATTAGCATGAGGAGGCAAGTTTCATACCTCTTTCCCTCATACCTAATGTTCAGATTGGGTAATCCTGGAACAGCCATTTTCTGTCCTTCTAACACAGTATAATTCCATATAATTTAATAAGTAAAATGAAGTTTACAGTTGTCACATCTCAATTTCTAAAATCCCACTCACCTTTGTATGTGGAGATGGGCAGAGCCAGGGTAGAACCTGACAAGTCTGAGGTGAAGCATGGAGGAATGGGGATGATTGATGTGGTAAATGTTTATTGTACCTGGATTAATCTCACATAATGTTTTTTAAAAAAAAAAAAAAAAACTGGGAAAGGCCTCCAGGACTTCATTGGATAGTGCATCTTGCCCTTGACACTATGGTGCAGTTCTAAAAGAGCTGACCTACTATAATGTGAGTTTCATGCATCAGATGGGTCATGTGGATAATTCAAAGTTCGTTTCCTAACAGGACTTAAACCTACGATGAAACATTGTGGGTTTAAGTCCCCACACACAAAGAAAAACCCAGGCTTTCCTGGGAGGAGGGGTGTCCTCATTCCAGCATGGTAACTACCATGCTGGGATGGGACCATGCCCCAAAGCCTAATTTTTTTTAAAAAACCTTGCTGGGTTGCCATGAAGCTGCTCCGGCAGCCCTCCTGGCAAGTAAAAATGGTACACCAAGAAGTGCGCCGGGGGGGGGGGGGGGTGCAGGAGCAATCCCTCCCCTTGCCTCCTGGCACATCATTTCTACATGTCAGGGAAGGGGGTGGGAGGCATCTCGTATCTTTGGGTTCCAGGAGCCCAAAAGGTGTGAAATAGGTGTGAAGACCAACCTCCAGAAGTACCTGAGGTCAGTCCCCACAAGGCCCATGCTGCATTAGACCTGGGTGTTTCAGGAAGACCTGGGTCTAATGGGGTACCAAATTAATTCAGGACAAAACTGGGTTTTCCTGCTTTCTCCCAAATTAATCCTCTTTTACCTGAGGTAAAAAAAAGTCTCAGGTAAAAGAGGCTTTTTACCCCCTCAGCGACAGGGACTACATTTTGGGCTCTGTCTGGAAGGACCCAAAGTCATATCCTAATAGACGATCAATGACTAATATTTGGCCAGTTGCCTTTCTGCCATCACATGCATTGCAAAGAACCTTGGCCACTGCAGACACATGGCAACCAAGCTACCAAAACAATGTTGAATTTGGAAGACTGGATATCACTTCTCCCTGCTACTTCTCCTTCTCTAAGTGATTGCATTAAATCTCTATACCATGGAGGAATTGGTACATCCATTGTTACATGTTTTGTCATTGATTAGAAGTTTTAAGAACTGTCCATCCTTCATATTAGACCGTTGGGAAGCCTCCTACTTCTGCCTTTCCTGCCTTTCCTTTCTTTCCCAGTTCTCCTCTGCCAAAATAATAATTAATCCAAGTCAATGCCTTTGTACTACTTTGTGGGCTGATAAAGCAGCTATCGAAGATAAGCAGCTCCTACTTTTCTGTTTGGAACACTAAAAAATTCATTACATTGAGGATTCCATCACACATGCACCATGTGGTATCATTGTACAAATTGTGGAGCATAATGAATTAATGTTCCTGCACCCAGCCAAGATGGGGAGAGTCACCCGCTGCTGTCTTGAAAGGCTGCCACAAATTCTTCAGTCTCAAATGCCTAAGCAGGGTAGAAAATAAACTTTGCTAAATGCGTTGACAAGGGAGTTAACCTATTCTTCATGGTCATGCTGGAGATAAAACAGCAAGGCTGTTGCTCGCTAGATCAGTGTGACTGAGGGTGGGTAATTCATTCATAAAAATATAATAGCAAGTTAACTTCATGCTATTGAAACTTGCAGAAGACTAGTATATGCTTCTTCTTCAAAGAAGTGGTCATAGCCAAAGGGAAGTGTTGTGTAGCTCCAGTTGCTCCCAAAGCAGGATTTCAGTTTCTGACAGAAATCTAACTAAAAATATCTATTCACCCTACAGTGTGACAGGGCCCACCTTGGCTTCTTGGGGGTAGTATCCAGAGGATCCTAAGCTGTGGGCGACCACCACTTACTGGCCGCCAATGTCCTTCCTCTCATATCGTGGGAGCACATCATGTTTTCAGTATATACCACCCCCTTGTAGTCTTCAGTTTTTTGGAGCAGTATCTCAATATATTCACCCTGACTCCCACATCTATGTTCTTAAGGATCTTTGCATAATATAGAGGTGCACTGGTCATGTATAATAGCTATGCACATGCATACATGTCCAGAACATCTAAAGCTACATCCCCATGAAGCCTGACCCACTCAAAAGAAATATACTATTTCACTATCTTCCCAAGTAATTCCTATACATCTGATGCATGACACCCCATCCTTCCCTAACAACCTTCTTTTACTGAAGCTCTTACAAAGCACTTTCAGAGACAAAGAAACAGAGTGAGATGACTAAAATGTGACATGTGGCCTCTTGGTCTCAAAATAGCTATCTCAGGAATGAGGAAGTGGAAGAATCTCTCCCTTTTTTAGGATTAAAAATACACAGTTGGTTTTGGCTAGCTCATTGTTCATACCAGTAATCTTAGTGGAAAAAATATCATTCTCTGCAAAGGTCTGCAGTGTTGGCTGGACAGAGTGACAGCTGTCTGTCTGGGAGGCAGGAAGGTTATGTTTTCTATGGCCTCTTCTCAGGACAAGTGCAATGAAATGAAACTGTTGGGATCAAAGACATAAGAGGATTGGCTGCCCACAGGCTATAAACAGCAATGGCATTGATCCAGATGGAATCACAAATAATTCTTAGCTGCTACCTTCTGATAGTATTTAATCTGCCCTCCAGAAAACAATGCAGTGGCATCTGGACCACCAAATCCCCAAGGTTTACTCACTGTTGTCCTCTGGAGAAAAAGAAAGCAAATTGCAACAATGGTGTCTTGTAATGCTCATTCGCTCACACAAGTGATATGTGAGACTGGTTTGTGTCCTTGTAATGGGTGGTGGCATTTTAAGTAGGAACGGAGAATGCTTGATGGGCCGTACGTTTCTTGCTGCCTACATGGGTGCTGAAGGCCCAAGGGTCCCTTCACAGTAACAAGTGTCCGAGTAACAAGCTTTGAGTTCATTAGGCTGTGTGCATGTTGTTCAGCACTGTTACATCTTTCAAATCAGACAACAGAGTAATAAATGTGGCTGCAGACAACAGAGTGGTAAATGTGGCTTAAATGAGATATGAAAAGGGCCATTCATAAAGTATATCTCACATCAAGAGGAGAAACAGATACCAAAGATCTGCAGAGGAAAAGCAGTAGTATTGGCTGACAGGTGATGCCATATTGAAGTATTAGCTCTTCCAGATTGATCATTGAGTACAGCAAAACAATTTAGAATTGGTATTATTAATAGTTACATTTTTCTGTAATCTTAAGTATACTGCTACACAAATGCATTTATTGAGCAAACCAGTGGTTTGCTCAATAAAGCATTCATTATCTCCTTACCTTACTCTTTTCATCTGGTTGTTCACTCAGCTTGATGGAATGTGCATGTAATTATGAATTTTAAATTATGTACTAGTTGTTTCAATATGGACTGAGTGCATACATTCTTTTAAACTGATGTTTTAGCATGGCTATGTGTTTTTAAGAGATTCTATGTGTTATATTTTAATATAGTGGAATCTCAACTTAAGAGTGTTCCAATTAAGAACATTTTGAGTTAATAAACCTCACTCAGCCCAGGTTTTGCTTTGACATAAGGGCAGCATTTTGAGTTAAGAGCTAGTGCCAAAGGGAGTGCTAGTGTGAGAGAACAGGACTTTAATGCTTAAAGAGAGCAGCCTCCGTGCCTCATGCCTCTGTACCTCATGCTCTTATCCACTTTGGGAAATTGCTGGCTGCTTTGCTCTTGTTCACTCTGACAGACTTTGAGTTAGTTTATTTTATGTGTTTTTTATTCCTGGCATGTTTGGCTTTGTGAAGAGAGGGAGGGAGAGAGACAGCAAGAGAGGTAAGGAGGCTAGAATGAATACAGTAGGAAGAAAAGGATGTTTCTGCCTCTACTTTGTGCTTTGTGCTTCTATCATTTTAAAGTTGATCATTCTTTTTTCCTTTTTATTGTTCCATGTGAATGTGCAGGTTTTGCTTTGCTGTCACACTGGCCAACACACATTTTGTTGCCTCAAATGTACTTCCTTGCTACAGCTTTGTGCTTCTAGCATTTTAAAGTTGATCTTTCTTTTTTATTGCTTCATGTGAATGTGCATTTATACATTATTTGTTATTTATAAAGTACATTTTCCTATTTAAAACACATAACAAAAATGGGATGGGGACGGAATGGATTAATAGCATTTCAATGGGGAAAATTCACTTTGAGATAACAGTGATTTGAATTAAGAGTTTGGTCACAGAACAAATTAAACTCTTAATTCAGGGCATCACTGCATTTTGTTCTCCACTTCAATTCATGGGGAGAGGTGGGCCATAAATGAGAATTAATGGGCAGAAATGGGCTGGGCTGTGGTGCAGCTGATTAGTAACCAGCTGTAATAAATCACCACTGTCGGAGAGGTCATGAGTTCGAAGCCCAGGTCTGGTTAAGCCCCCATCCATTAATTAGCCCAGCTTGCTGTTTCCCTAAGCAGCCCGAAAGACAGTTGCATCTGTCAACTAGGAAATTTAGGTACGCTTTATGCAGGAGACTAATTTAACTAATTTACAACACCATGAAACTGCCAGCAGCACGGGAAAAGGAATGAGGAAGTACAGTACTCGGTGTCACTAGTGGAGGGTGAAGCAATAGCTTCTCCTGTGGCGGGAATCAGGCATACCCTCATGAAGCTGGAAATGTTAAATTGCCTCTATGTGTGTCTATACTGTATGTTGATTGTCTGATGGCATTGAATGTTTGCCATATATATGTGCATTGTAATCTGCCCTGAGTCCCCTTCGGGGTGATAAGGGCGGAATATAAATACTGTAAATAAATAAATAATAATAAATTAGAATTACATGCAGTGAAATAATGCCAACTGTTCCTTGCCTCAGTAAAGTCAATACAGGCAGTCCCTGAGTTACAAATATGATAGGTTCTGTAGGTTTGTCGGAACAAGCACTTTTTAAAGTATAAATCCAGCCAAAAAATCCCATCCTTTTTGTTTTTAAGCATACTGCTTTTGAGATGTCCATCATTCTCAATCCAAAATGAGTTACACTGAGATCAAATTGAAATAAGTGTGAAAAGATAGCCATGCCTATGAACTCAACTAGTCTATGTCAAGATTGTTCAGTTCTTTTTCTTGATTGCACCTGCATATTCACAGGTCTGCATTTAGCCTCCTCTTGAAATATGCTATTTTACCCTCCTCCATCTTTTGTACTCTTTCCCATTCCTATTGGTCACATGTCAATTCCAGATTCATGCAGCATTTCCGAAACCAATTTTCACCCATTTTCACTGTGCCTTTCTTTTTATTAATATTCAGGATTAAAAGTCAAAGTGCGAAAGAACTTTAGCAATAACATATTAGTTAAGCATTAGAATCATTTTGCTTAAATGCTAACATTTCTCTTTCATTTACTTCATCTCTATTAAATTGGCACCCTGGATCAATAGCTGCATGGTCTTGGTGGCTATATTTACTGGGCCCAAGAAAGTACAGGAAAGCACAGATACATTCTATTTAAGAAAGCATTACAATAAAAAAAGCTTTGTTAAGAATGGGAGCCTCCAGGAAATGCTTCCAAATCAGGAAAATGTTTTATGGATCTCCAAAATATATCCACTTTGTACAGGAACAAAACCTGGAACTTTCAGAGACTTTTTACCTATCTACTGGTGACCCAAGTTGATTTTACTAAGAATTAATTGTGGTTATTAGGCTGCTTTTATATAGTCATTTAATAAGGATTAGGAACTGGATTAAAGACATCCAGTTTACTGCATAATACTTACACAAGCACACCCCGAATCCATGGGAAGCTGTGATGGTAGCCAAAAAGATCCACTAAGTGTGGATCTATCCAATCCAAGAAATTATTTTTACTACTTCCTTGAGTGAGATGTGCTGAAAAGAAAAATAGAATCAGTGTCAGAGCAATTCAGGCCGAAGCAAAAAGAGGAAAGTGAGCATACTCATGGGAATGCTACAGTTTACTCCAGGGGAAGTGGGGAGGTGTTTGTTTATCTTCCAGTTGAGTGGTGTACCTGGTTTCTTTCTTCAACTGCTTCAGTGTTATCTATGTCCACATAAGCACTCTGCATGCTTCTAGGTTCCTGCTTTGTATTTTTTTATTATTATTATTATTATTATTATTATTATTATTATTATTATTATTATTATTATTGACACAACGATGTTGTATGACACAGCAAACAAGATAGACATGCTGGATTTCGTTTCACAAAACCACAAGTCGAACACTTCCCAAGTGTCTAGGACTGTGTGATGTATTTTCGGATGATGCGTGCAGATCCCAGCAGGGTGGCCTTTTGCAGTTGGCAGATCGTAATTTTGTCAATGTCTATTGTTTCCAAATGCCGGCTGAGATCTTTTGGCACGGCACCCAATGTGCCCATCACCACCGGGACCACCTGCACTGGTTTCTGCCAGAGTCTTTGAAGTTCAATCTTGAGGTCCTGATAGCGGCTGAGTTTTTCCTGTTGTTTTTCATCAATGCGACTGTCACCTGGGATGGCGACATCAATTATCCAAACCTTGTTCTTTTCCACAACTGTGATATCTGGTGTGTTGTGTTCCAGAACTTTGTCAGTCTGGATTCGGAAGTCCCACAGTATCTTTGCGTGTTCATTTTCCACGACCTTTGCTGGTTTGTGATCCCACCAGTTCTTTGCTGCTGGGAGGTGGTGCTTGAGGCATAAGTTCCAATGGATCATTTGGGCCACACAGTTGTGCCTCTGTTTGTAGTCTGTCTGTGCAATTTTCTTACAGCAGCTGAGGAGATGATCAATGGTTTCGTCAGCTTCCTTGCACAGTCTGCATTTTGGGTCATCAGCTGATTTTTCGATCTTGGCCTTAATTGCATTTGTTCTGATGGCTTGCTCCTGGGCTGCAAGGATCAGGCCTTCTGTCTCCTTCTTCAGGGTCCCATTCGTGAGCCAGAGCCAGGTCTTCTCCTTGTCAGCTTTTCCTTCAATTTTGTCAAGGAACTTTCCATGCAATGTTTTGTTATTATTATTATTATTATTATTATTATTATTATTATTATTATTATTATTATTATTTTACTGTATGACACAGCAAACAAGATAGATATGCTGGATTTCGTATCACAAAATCACAAGTCAAACACTTCCCAAGTGTCTAGGACTGTGTGATGTATTTTCGGATGATGCGTGCAGATCCCATTAGGGTGGCCTTTTGCAGTTAGCAGATCGTAATTTTGTCAATTTCTGTTGTTTCCAAATGCCGGCTGAGAATTTTTGGTACGGCACCCAATGTGCCAATCACCACTGGGACCACCTGTACTGGTTTCTGCCAGAGTCTTTGAAGTTCAATCTTGAGGTCCTGATAGTGGCTGAGTTTTTCCTGTTGTTTTTTGTCAATGCGACTGTCACCTGGGATGGCAACATCAATGATCCAAATCTTTTTCTTTTCCACAACTGTGATGTCTGGTGTGTTGTGTTCCAGAACTTTGTCAGTCTGGATTCGGAAGTCCCACAGTATCTTTAGGTGCTCATTTTCCAATACTTTTGCAGGTTTGTGATCCCACCAGTTCTTTACTGCTGGGAGGTGGTACTTGAGGCATAAGTTCCAATGAATCATTTGAGCCACATAGTTGTGCCTCTGTTTGTACTCTGTCTGTGTGATTTTCTTACAGCAGCTGAGGATAAGATCAATGGTTTCGTCAGTTTCCTTGCACAGTCTGCATTATTATTATTATTATTATTATTATTATTATTATTATTATTATGAATAATATTATTACGGTATTATTTGAAACACAACAAGATGAGTCCACAGCAGACACTCTGCTGGCTGTAGTATTGGATCACACATCGGACACTTCCCAAGTGTCTAGGATTGTGTGATGTATCGGCGAATAATGTGTGCAGATTCCAGTAAGGTGGCCTTCTGCAGCTGGGAGACAGTAATTTTTTCAGCGCTGATTGTGTTTAAGTGCTGACCAAGGTCTTTAGGCACTGCACCCAGTGTGCTGATCACCACTGGGACCACCTTGACTGGCTTGTGCCAGAGTTTTTGCAATTCAATCTTTAAATCCCCATATCGTGTCATCTTTTCCAGTTGTTTCTCCTCAATCCTGCTGTCACCTGGGATTGCAACATCGACAATCCATACTTTGTCTTTTAAGAGGATCGTGAGGTCAGGAGTATTGTGCTCCAGAACTCTGTCTGTCTGAATTTGGAAGTCCCAGAGTAGCTTGGCATGTTCATTCTCTGTAACTTTAATATTATTATTATTATCTTTATTATTTTTATTTCTATACTGCCTTTCTCCCCATAGGGACTCACGATGGCCAACAATAATAAAACACAACAAATGCAAACATTAAAATTATTAAATACAGTAATAAACTACAAAGCTACACTTAGAAACTACACAGCCCTAAAAACTCCATTCATACCACTGCTAACAGCCTGCTCCTCATAATTCCCTAAATGCCCATTGAAACAGGTATGTTTTCATCCACCTACAAAAGGCAAGAAGGGATGAGGCCATCTGATATTTCTAGGGAGAGAGCCCAAGAGCCTGGGAGCAGCCCAGGGGACATGACTTCTCCCTTGTTCCCACCAAATAGGCTTGAGAGGGTGGTGGGACAGAGAGAAAGTCCACCCCAAATGATCGTAAATTTCAAACAGGTGATATTAAGTGATGGGCTTAAGCAGATTTAATGGATTGATTGGAATTTCCAGTGAGTTTTTTGAATATGCTGGATGAGTACTGTAGCGTGCATTTGTGACATATGTTTTGTAGACACCTCAATTCTGAGCTAGTTTCAAATTGGATCTTAGTGCCTTTGTAGAAGGGCCCTAGCCTGGACCTAACACTGGGAGCTAATTTGAGGACTGCTGTTGAAAAATAAAGTAAAATAATAAATAAAGTAATATATTAACAGTGTTTTATCCTTCATTTGACTCACATGGCACAGTATAAAGAGTTTTATACAATGCAGATCTTCAAACATAACCTGTGTGCTTGTGTTGGATGTGCTATGGTTGATTTTTATGAGGCAAGGATACCACTTGCCTCATAAAAACTTATAACTAAAGCAAAGAAAAAAGATGAACCTTAAAAGTTTGAAACATTAACATACTTAGTAATTTAAAGATAATCCAGAAATGTGATAATATGCTAGTGCCAGTCTTTTCATGTACTGATTTGTAAACACACTTTAACTGTCAAGACACAGAGGCCTTAAAGAGCCACACACACCATTTAATCCAACAAAAGGTTTATTGCAAAACAATAATATGCTCAGAAACACTTAACTTCAGTGTCTCTGGCCAAAACACAAAGAATTTGCCCAAACTGGGCTCCAAAAAGCAAACGGAAAATAACCCAGATTAAACAGAAAGAAAACTCTGATTAAAACACAAAGCAAACAGCAAGCAAACAGCGCTGTAACCAAAAGAGTTCCAACAAGCAGCGCTGTACCCAAAGAGTTAAATGCA